>NC_063216.1:39101102-39405711 GCF_020740725.1 Corvus hawaiiensis
GACCCAGAAAGAGAAAACGAGTTCTAAGAGTTTGTCAGCGCTACCTTCTGAATCAAAAAATCCTCCAAAGTGCTCAGATTATTCTCAATTAACAGATTGCCATGAAATAAGACCCCAAATCTATAAAGATGAAAGTCTTAGTCTATTAACTAAGCCTGTGATAGCTAGCCAACAGCCTGACAGTCCTAAAACGTGGGCTCCCATCCCCACTCTCGAAATTAAAGAACTAAAAAGTGCTGTAAGATACAGTGGCATTTGCTCACCGTATCTTAAGCAACTGCTAAAAAGTACCCTAAAAGGAACACATCAAACTTTAAAACGCATTTTAAATCAACAGAAAGGGGGAAAAGCCCAGGCTACACCTCAAAGAAGGTTGAATAAAGCCTTGTATGTTTATAATTTCTTGAACAGCTCTGCAGAAGAGCCTGACCCCCTCATTTTCAGACATTTCTTAAACAACAAAAAAGCAAAACTGAAGGAGCACCCCCTAGTTTTAATTAAGAATCTAGAATCAGGAAAAATAGAAAGACCATATGATCTTATAATGTGGGGAAAGGGATTTGCATGTCTCTCCACAGGTGAAGGAACCAAGTGGATTCCAGCAAAGAACGTGAAGCTGTACCACACATCAAAGCCTGCCGACGCCTCCACACCAGCCAGTGACCCTGCAAGTGGAAGCCGAGAAGCCAGCACTGAAATGTGAACTAGGCAGAACCACTGAGAGAAGATTGTCTGCCAGAAACAGCTCAAGAAAAGAATGGAGTTTTAGCATTATTTGTGTAGATGCATGTTGCTTTTAACCTTTTGTTTTTGTTTTTGTAGTGAAGCTTTACCTGTAAATCAACCAAAGACAAATGTTTGGGTTGCTTTAGCCAAATCTGCAGGCTCCGATACCATCTGTCTATCTGACACAAGCCCTGACAAACCTTTTTCAACCTGTTTAGTTGGAATGCCTTTTCCAGAAGGTTTTGGTAATGTTACTTTTGATAAATATTGGCCATATGATAATCATCACATTTCTCCAACTCCCAGCCATAGACACCAAACTTACATTGATTATCTTTTATTAGCACATGGGCATGGCTGTGAAGATTTTGAAGGATTATGCTGTATGAACTTATCCGATCATTCTGTTTCCATTCACAAACAATTACAAAACCTAAGGGACCTAGCTAACCAAATTACAACAGATGACCCGTCTTGGCTAGACAGTTTGTTTGATGGTTGGAGCTTTGCACCCTGGCTAAGGGAACTCTGTAAAACAGGCTTGATTATTCTAGTAATAATAATTATAGTTTTAGTAGCAGTACCTTGTATACTTCAGTGTGTGCAAAAAATAACGAGTAGGACTATGTCTAATATCTTAATTGTCCATCGGAAAGGGGGAGATGTTGGGGAAGATGAAACAGGAAAGCCTTATAAATATGATTGCCTGACAAAAGATTTTGGGAATATGAAAACTACAGGCAACATCGAAATGAAGGCCACTTTTGAAATACCAAGTCTTAGTTACTGAACAACTGGAAAACAATGGTATGGCCGACTGAAGGTAATCCCCTCTTGATTGAACAATACCCTCTGCTTGCAAGCAGGTCCAAGGGTCAGAGCAGACCCTACTAGCTCAGCAGAAGGGGTCCAAAGAGTAGTTTTTAGAAGTTAAGATGTAACACTCTATGATAATATAAGAACTCTTATAGGCTGTATGTAAATGCTATAGGATTTGTATCTTGTATTAGATTGGTTAGTGACAATTAGACTATTCAGTACAGAAGATGATTTATTGTATTGTAACCAGGACTTCACCAGTCCATTCTATTCCATTCCATTCTATTCTCATCACTTCTTCTTCACTCTCTTTGCTCTCGCTCTCTCTTTCTCTTACCTGCTTACTCTCTTGCTCTCTTGGGCCTGCTCCGAGCTGAGTCTGGCAGCTCTGAGCAGTGCCCCTATACCCACGCCCTTTGCAATAAACCTCATGTCCCAAGATCTGCTTATAGAGATCTCCCGACCGAACCCACCAGAGTCCCTACAATTATTCCTCTTCCCCACTTCCCGCTGAAAAAATTAAACATAAATAATTTTTGCCACTTCATTGTACAGCAACTCATAACAGTACAAGGACAGATATTTAAAGGCTTGAGAATATAGTGATCAGAGCAGAAAAGTTTGTTTTCTTACCTAAATTAATACTATGGAAAATAAATTACCTTTTTTGACAGGTCTCCTTCTGAATATACACCAAGCCTTTCCAACACACACATTTTAAGCCATTATCTGAAAATAGAGGCACACATACTGTAGCAACACACAACAGAGTTTATCAGTCATACATCAGTTTATCAGTCATACATCAGACTATTCACTTCTCTGGTTTTTTTCAGTATTTGACAGACTATGGAGGAAAAAAATTTCAGCAATTTAGTTTTTGGAAAAATTAGGGGTTTTTTTCCCACATTTTTTTTTGATAGTGCATTTTCAGAAAGTTTGAGGAGATTGTACAGAATTATGCCTAAGCCCATGACTCTTGTGCACTCTAAATTTAAAGCCTGGAAGAATTTTTAGGTAACACTCTGATTTTGATTTTTACAGAAACACTGAAGAGAATAACCAGGGACACGTACACATACCAATATAGAAATAATGACTAGAGGAAAAACCACTGAACCACAACATCACATTCAAATACTGCCCTTTTTTATTTTTTGGAGGGGACGAAGGATAAAGAAATGCAACAGGGTTTTAGTGCATAAGCTTCTTTCTTCAAGTCTTTTATTTTAGCAGCAAAACAACCCTTCATTAACAAGGGCTGGTCTAAACTTAGTTTTACTGATTTAACTGAAAAGTATTATTTGAAATCTAATCAGTGAAAATAATTTTGTGCATGCATATCCACAGAGGTCAATTTAACCTTCACACTGTCTTTAGAACTCATGCTGAAGAAATATCCATATTGGCATAGAGGGGAAAAATACCCAATCACAGAAAAAACAGCTATCACTTACTTGTCATGTTCATGTTATTCACTGTAAGAATCAAGTGATTCAGAGAACAGTCAGACCCACCCTGGCTTTCATTATCCACGGATTTGGAAGTACAGACTGTGCCACACTACAAACTATCAGACATGTGCTCACCCAAAATTCTCCTGTCTCCAAGAAATCTCCTCTTCCCTCCCTCCAGCCCCACTATGAGATACACAAATGCATAAAACTGATGTTCTGACACACATCAATTGTACACCCTGTATCACTTTTCCTACCCAAAGGATATCATGTTAGCAGATTTGTGGGTTGGGTTGTTTGGGTTTTTTTTAATAATACTGTACAGAATAAGCATTTTCCATTTCAACAAAGCCTGTTTTGGTATCTTACAAATGTTGATGCTGAGGCTTTAAAAGACTACTTTGTATGGCAAGAAACTAGAACTCTTGCATATTTTTTCTTGCAGTATTGTCCTTTTTTAACATACCTGCCCTCACAAGTTGCCGAATTATGTACATGAAAGATTGCCCACAAGTACATTAACACACTACAAAAGGTATCATTTTTAGACAGCAACTTCTGCTTAAAATTTTTCTTTCCTGAAATCAGTCTGGTCTAAGAAACCAAACAGATACTACTTGACCTTCAAGTCACTACTATCTTCCTAGTCTGATTTACCAACTTGCCTGATATGCAGTCAATGGTGATTGTAGTCATAGTCCCGCTTAAAGGCAGATATTAAATAATAATGAGGGCAAGGGAATCCTCCCTGAGGATTACAAAAATTTATTCTGCATCAGCTACAAAGTCATTTCAGTATAGAAAATAGTCTTGAGGAAACAGAAAAAGCAAAGTAAGCTTAATTTGATGAAAAAAGCAGCAAGAAATGTTAACATACAGTTGAGGCTTACATTTCTCTGTGATGAAAGTTTACTCACCAGTGAATCAACCAAAATATTTTAAGTGCCTTCTCAGACAATTCCAAATTAAAAGATAGTGCAGCACTGTTCCTTCTCAGATGCCTATTAATCAAAATTCCTACATAATATATAGAGGTCCTAAAATCTGACTAGAAAGCATTTGTGATGGAGTAAGACTTTATCTTCAGTCTTTGCCATAGACACGTCAGACAAATTCCTGTAAGCATTTTTATAATTTTATATTTTTAGCAGGGAAAACATGGAACTTGCTACAGACTTATGTCAAAACCAATTTTTACGAAAACTAAATTCTCCCAAAAAGTAAAACAACCAGATAATTAAAGGCAATATTTGTTCATGCAAAGATGTGTAACGACTTCTAGTGAATAGAGAGACTGTTCAGCATAGTCCTGAAACAGGCTCCCCAGGAAAGTGGTGAAGTCACCATCCTTGGAAGTATTAAAAAAATAAGTAGATGTGGCACTCTGTGGTAAGGTTTAGTGGGTATGGTGGTATTTCATCAAAGGTTGGACGTGATGATCTTGGAGATCTTTTTCAACCTCAATGATTCTATGATTCTATGAATGAACTATGCTTTTTCTACTCTTCAACATCTTCACAGAGGGCACTGTGGGATGCCCTTCAAAAATGTACTTCAACAGAGCAGATGGCACCCACTCGTTCGGAAAGCGTGAATCCTACTGAAAAAGGCTGAAATTACTTTTACTGCTTTGTTTCACCTTTGTGCCTCAATAGTTTATAGAGATGCAGGGATTCAAAAGAGTAAACCAAATTTTGTGGCATGCCATAGCAACTGTGAAACACTAGAAATTGAAACCATAGCAGTGTTTAAAATAAATTTTATTTTCTCTTAATTGCTTGGTTAGAGCACCCAGTTAGCGGGAAACAGTTTGGGGGTGACATCAAGATGACTAATCACAGTTATTTTGGAATAAAAATGTGCTTTACAGTTACCATTATATGCAAGTTTGTATCAAGTATACTCTGGAGGATTTTACTGGATGCAGTCAAAGATACAGGTAAAAAGGCAGGAAATCACAAATTAGTTGAATTATGTTATCAGAACACACAGGATCAAAACCTGATTTCTGCTACAGTAGCTTTAATTCACATTGGTATTGGAATAACCTGCACTTTATGTCACTGAAACCAGTAGGTTTTACAATCAACTGCAATTGGCCTAAGCTTTTAGAGCCTTTCAGTACACTTTTTAGAATTCTAAACATAAAAACAAAACAGCAAAACCCCATTCCATTCTGTGTTTTAGAACAGCTATCAGGAGGCAGGCACTTAGCAAAAAGGATCTCAGACAGCAATTCAGGTAAACTGAAGCTATTACCTGAATCACATAACTGATCAACCTTTCTTGACAATAAAACTAGAGCTAAGTCAAGCTGAACTACAAAAGCAGGGAACTTTGAACTGAAACATGCCAGATTTTCAAGTCTCTCCAGCTCTATGCTAGACAAGTGCTTGCACTCTTCTCCACTAGTGATTTCTGTGCTTTTGGGGTTTTTTTCTCTCAAGTAGCTTCAACTTTCCAAAGTAGTATCCTTCTATAAATGAAGGTCTGAAGATCTGGAAGATCAAACCAATATTTAACTGCTAGGCTTAACTTCCCTACTGTAGCATTAAAGTACAACCACCCTTGAAAGCAGCACAACAGAGAACTGCAATTTTTCCTGGCAGATGAGAAACCCAAGTGCCACAAAAGGTTATGGTATTTCATAACACTGGCCTTTAGACAACAACAGCTGTAAGTTCTGCCTAGAGAGACCCATAGAGGAAAGCTGATCACACACAAAGGTTTATGAAAGCTTTAAAACAGTAAGTAGGTTTGCTTCTTTCGGTAGTCTTCATCAAAAAGAAATGGTCTATGAGAGCAGAATTCATGTAGCATTTTATCACAACAGAAATTGTACGTTAGCTTTTAAAATTCCAGCACTGCTAAAGAACAGCAATACATTTTCTCCTCTTGCCAAAGAAGGACTGCTTGAGATCACAATAAGAAGAAACTTCAAATATGGGGAAAAAAACACTGGTAGATTAAGAGAAAAACATGCAACTCAGTGCAATGAAGCTGACCCAAATGAATCAGAGAACTGGCTGCCTTGGAGAGGTCAGCTGGCACTTACAGACTTCAAAAAGGAAAAAAAAAAAAAAAAAAAAAAAAAGTGGGTACTGTGTTGCTGCATTTGTTCACAAGGCAAACGTATTCTCTTCAAGTATCTTCTATCCATAAGTGAAAAGATGAGCAATACGGAATTTCACCTTGCAGAGAAGTAGCTTCAATTTCACATGGCTCAGCTTGAACTGAGATTCTTTTCTGCTAGGGCATGAAGACATATGATATGATATATGATGATGTACGATAAGATACATGATAATATATAAAACACAGGTTTTATGTATCATTTAAGAAAGAGCAATGTGATGCCTTTTTTTATCCAAAGAGCAACAGTCCATTTGAATCTTTACATAAACTAAACAAATTCATATTGCCTACAAAGCTAGGAGAAGGTTACCTCTTCAGAGTTCAGGGGCCCTATTTACTGTCTCCCCGGCACTGTAAGCCACTGAAAGTTTAATGAAGAAAATTATAGTTTGCTGGCCATATAAAACACCAGGATGTATTTATTTCGGCATAATAAAATCAAACTAGAATAGCAAAAGGAATAAGTAATTTCTGAGATACCAGACTTGCTTCTCTTTCTGGGGCTCTACATTGATCTTGCTGCAAAATAATCAAGAATTCAAGATTTATTTCTTACCACAGGAAATCAGTTGTTTGGAATAATACAGTGCTGTGTATGCATCATAAATTTCCCAGGTTCCTCACATGCTGTGGTACACAGAAAGACACTGAGAAATTAATTACGACATAGACAATAAATAATTACAGCTCTGCAACCCATATGTTCCATCCAGAAAGACAGAGTGGCAGCAACACTGAAGATTTCAGTGTAGGCTGCCATGTTCTTTTAAAGAAATCTGAAAAAATAGTGGGACAGTAAGATATTGCTATCCAACTATTTTTCGAAAAATCACCTGGATGATGCACATAATCAGCCATAAACACCTCATTCAAATCAACTTCATTGCCCCCTAAAGTTCCTTCTCCATCCAAGGCTTTTAGGACAAAAGCATGTAGAAATTGTGGTGGAACAGAGGCACTGAGAGTCCACAGGAAACCCAAAAGTTTTCAAACTCTCTGGGAGATGAAGTCCCACCCCTGCAGCAGTCTAACTGGGAACTGCAGCAGTGCTGAATATAAGGCTTATTTCACTTATTTCAATGAAGACATTCAACTAAAATCCCAACCTTACAGCAAATGCTTAACATCAACTTCTAAGAAAGATAAAACGGTATTTCTAGAGACACAAGTGGTTGTTGATTTTATATTACAGGCCAACAAGGTGAACGTTTCTAATTAAACAGCCCTTCTGTAGGCTGATATTCTGCAATTTTATGTATAAATCAAGCCAGGTGACTTATTTCTAGTAAGTATGAAAATAATAAAATTGGTTTCAATGACCTCAGTGATACACATGCTTATTTGTGGTTATGGCCCCAGGCAACCCTGAAATCACTCATTCCATTAAGTCAAAAGCATGGCACACAGCCAAGCTCCTGTAAGAGTTAGAGGTCTTGCACATACTTTCTTTGTGTGTTTATTTGAATAGAGTGGTGACTTTGGGTTTTGGGCCACCCATCACTTATAGACCTCCCATAATATTTAAAGGAACTGTTCAACTGAATCTTAGCATACACCAGTTATCCTTGGGACACTAGCTCTTTAAACATGATGTAGAAACACCAAAAATTGAAGCAACAGGGAAAAACATCACAACAGTGTGTTTATCTGGAGATATTTTAATGTGTATATTCCTCTACAGTTGAGTCAGGCAACATTTTGGGTCTGGTTTAATTACAACAGTAGAATAAAGAACCTAAATGCCCTTACACAGCCAAAAGAAATATACAAACTGTCCAGTATAATAAAACAAGAAATAATGGTGATAATTATCACAAAACAAAGAAAGTAATTCAGGCCACCATACTGGGCTTTTTGGGTCTTTTGGGTTTGTTTTTTGGCTGTTTGGGTTTTGGGGTTTTTTAATAAATAAAACTTTTTTCCTTTTCTTCTCCAGGGTCACAAAAAGAAGCTGCAACAGCTAACTCATATTATCAGGAACATCACAATGATGTGGGGAAATCAAAAACAAATTAATATTTGAACATTCAAAAATAACAGTAGCCTTAAGGGCACGATGCTACTAAAGAAACATGCAATCATTTTCTCATTCTGGGCTACAGAACCCCAAAAGTAATAATGAATTACATTTTCATTCAGAAGCTTCAAACTTCTTGGTATTTTTTAATTAAGGGAGTTTTCACAGTACAAGAAAACATCAGAATATCCCATTTCAACCTTTACAGCTGAGGTCTCTCAAATAAGAGAAATTCACAAGGAAAAAAAGCTATGTGAAATGATGAGCAGCAAGAAAGATGTGTCTAACTGTTGACCTCACACACAACAAAAGTTAAACTTACTGTTCTATTTTCTTGCTGGTGATACTGCTATCTACCATAAAAGGTATTTCTCAAAGACAAGTGTCAAATTGACCCAAATAATGAGAATGAAGTTTTTAGAACTTCCTAATAGCAGCCATTCTCATCCATTCTAAAATACATGGCCCATGTCTATATTTCAGACTGTAAAGAAAAGTCATCAAACAAAAGAAAGCAGCAAGCAAAATGTACTAGAATAGGACAAAACTGTGATGGTTTTTATCTTTGAACAGGTACTATAATAAAACTTGGCAGGTACCAATTCCAGCAGTACCAGTTCCAGCCAGATCAATTACCACTTTGAACAGTGTGCAATAAATTATACAAGCGTATATATACATACACTGCAATTGAGGAACTGCTGTTTTAGAGAGTTCAATGCTAGCATCTAAAGTTTTCAATTTGGCTTTTGTATGACTTCTTACTAAATGCTAAGGAAGGGATTCAGTGCACCTTTCAGTAATAATAAACACCTGCTAATAAAATTGAATTATTATTATTATTATTATTATTATTATTAGAACAACATATTTTTTAAGTGCTCTTTTCTTTATGGCCTTAAATAAAGAGAGGAAAGTATTGCCAAGAACAGCACACATTCTGAGTTCCTCAAACTCCACCTTTCCGAGTATCCAAAAGATTGCTAAAAAAAGATAATGGTTGCTCCAAACTGAATTCCACAGAGCTCTTAACTTCAAATGGATTAACTCAGAAAGGAAAGTTGTTAATTAAGCACAGGCTAAAGACAACGCCTCTAACCAGTTAGCATCTGTGATCTGAAAGACTGCATCTGAATTAATCCTGAAAACTAAAACAGGACAGAAATATACACAAATGTCTAGGTTGTATATGTAAGTAAATGTTTTAATGGCCAGCTCAGCTTAAGTGTTCAAAAAGGAAGAAAAAAAAAGCCAAACCTGCAGTAGGGTATTCACCACATAAGGTAGAGGTGGTAAGTACTGATTCTTGCAGCATACTTGCAGTTTATTATGTTCTCTCCATCAAAATAGCACAAAAACTAGTTAGCAGATACCTCACTCTGATATGACACCCCACTGGGCTTCCTTCCCACCAGGCATCTTTTGCCTTTGTGGAATTAATTTAAAGCCAGGAACAACAATCCACCCTTCCTCTCCATATTTATTACACGGCTTCTTACCCTCTGAAGGACACTGATGTCTCTTAGATATGTTTTTGTAATTTTTTCAGAATGTAAATAGATGCTGTGTAATTACTTTTAAACTGAAGTTTCATGGTGATGTTTTTCAGGTTCAACTGATTAAAGCTTGTTTAATGGATCTTGAAGAAAATATATTATTCACCTTAATAAGAATTTATGCAAATCACTGCCACTAGCTTTTACAGAAAAGCTTTTCAATTAATTATAGTTAGGCTTTTTAGTTCTAGGTTTCTGGGCATTTTGTTACTAGAAAATTATAAGCATGGTTTGTTGGAGGTTTTTTTCAATTGTGGGAAATAAAACTTAATTGTTGTGATGCAAAAACTCCTATACAAATGAACTTGTAAGTGCAGAGCCCTTTTCATCTCTGCCATTCAGATCAGGTCTAAATACATACCCCCAGATATCTGTGTCCGGAAAGAAGACAAAGCAATTTCATCTCTGGTGTTGATATACAGAGATTACTCTTTGGCTTTAGGAGAGAGATTTTATAGGAAAAAGAAAATAATTCAAATAAATAAAGTATTCAAATATAGGCATATCTTCCCATCACTTCTGAAACTCTCACAAATACACAAAGATCTCTCTCTAAATATAATATTGTAAAAGGTTTTTTTGGTACATATTTCATGGCCATTTCAGTGTCTTGTCTACTTAGCATTAATGGAAAAAAAACCACCTTTCTTAAGTGAATAACTATTCTCTGAATATAGCCAGAAATATTCCAGTAGAAAAGCTGCAACAACTCAGAACAATGCACTTACCAGTAATAACACTTGAACCTTTTTTACAGGTATGGATTTACAGTGAGGAAGAGGGTGCAAAGCTTCATATCGTAGAGTTTATTATGATTAATTAAGAAGCTCCTCATACAAAAGTGAAATCCTTATTGCTTTGCAACTGATTTCCTAAGCCCAAGTGCTTTTAGCTCTTCTGAACTGAGAGCTACCAAGCACCACTTTTGTTCTCATTTTATTAGTTGAGGCAAGGGAGGGAAAGTGGGAGATTTCTGCTACAGTCTTTCCAATGGAGCATCTTATTTTTACCAAACAGCACACATGCAATGAGTCTTGAATGTTCCCATCATGCTGGAGCAGGGCAAAATCCAGCCACTGTTTCGTTCCACCCCCTTTCTTGAGCAGTGAAATACCATCCCTGACCACAGAAATGACAACTCAAACTTCATCCACTCTCTTCATCAAATTCCTTATTAATTTGAGAGAAGGAAAGACAATATGGGAAGCAACTGCAAGGCTCTTAGCTAGAACTAGAATTCAGGGAAGCCAGTTTCTGTCTGCTCCTATTTCTCCCTTGAAGTCACTGGATTCCAGTCCTAGAATGCCAGTGTTAAAAGCAGTCTAACCTACCTTGCTCTCTTCTAGCCATTCTTTAGGTTTTCCCATACTGGAGAACAGTAGGGACAGAAATTAGGCAAAAAATGAATGACTGCCTTGAGCAATCCAAGTTCTACAAACAAAGCTACTCATCGATGACACCTCCCTTTATGTCCCTTTTTCAAGTCTTCAGGCATGGCATGTTTTCTGCTACAAAATGGAAGTTCTAATCCATGCTTATGGCTGCAATCATAGCTCCCATTCATGAAACAGAGGAATTAATAATTGGACATAGATGTTTCCCTCATCTGTCACAACTCTTTAATGCTGTGTCATTTAACCAGAAATAAAAGAGCACTTCCTCTCAGAAAAGCAACCGTGAAAATGACTGACTGGTTCTAGGTTTAAAGCCTTCTAATCCAGATCAAATGTGCTCACAAAAAGAAGTCACCTATCTCCAACTGTTGCCTCTACAAAATCAACCAGGGTTCTGCAAACTGCTCCCCTTTGAAGCTTATACGGCCATTGATTTAGGACTAAAACTTTGGTGGACTAATTACAACTGCAGTGACATTTATGTAATGCAGTGTTAAAGATTACAGACCACAACAAGACATGCATAGGAGTACAGCTACTGTGCCCAAAACAGTAACACTGAAAATTAATGTACAAGGACAATCAGTTTGAATTGAACATAAAAACAAGAGAAAGACTTTGGAGCAGCAAGCAGATTCATTAGAAATTAAAAGGCAAAGCAGAATATTAAATAGCCACGTAAACAAGGTGAAACTGTTCTATGCTTCTAATTTGCAGGCAGAATTTGGCAGCTGAAACTTCATTAGCAGTTCTCTAGGTGATGTATGAACCAGCTCAGCCTCCCACGCCTGTACCTGTTCTGCAAGGCCAGTAGTAGTAAAACTGACATAATAGGTGGAATCATAAAGACAGAGAACACCACTTTTCAACACCCCAGTAAAATGATGTGGTTTATTTTTAAGCAGCCACTTAGCCCTTTTGGAAGCGTGGTTATGGTCAGATGACAGAACTCATCTTTTGAACTTCGAAATTTACTGCCAAGGGGATATTATGATGCAAACTCACATCTCCTTGTTTTGCCATTAACACTGTCTAAGCTGCCAACTTCTTTCTTAAGAGTAAATCAGATCTTGTTTTACAGAAAAATAACTTGCTGAGGATTATTTCTTTATTAATCCAAACAACTAAAATATTCACCAATTTCCTAGATCCAATTTCCATGTAGATGTGGCACTTACGGATATGATTTAGTGGTGGTCTTGGACTCTGTGATCTTAGAGATCTTTTTCAACCTAAAGGATTCTGTAATTCCATGACCTCCAGGAAGAGGTACAATAACATAACAGCCACTAGAAAACAGTGTTCAGGAGACAAGTCCAAACTATTAGGTATCTGGAAGCTCTTTCACTCCTGGGGTAAAGTGGTTAGTATAAATAAAAACTCAGGCATTCCAAGACAAATATTCCTGTAGAGAATTATTTCTACATGACTGATGCATTATTGGCTAATTTTCCTTTTTTAAGACTCATCTAGCCAAACAAAGACAATCTAGAGGAAGAAAATTACAACAGCAGCAGGAATCTAACATTCAGTAGATTTTCTTCTTGTAAGTATACTTCCACACACACAAACATTCAATACTATAATGGCAAACTGGCTTTACACACTGCAATTTCAAGAACTACAGATTCTGAGTCTCAAATATTTTTCTGCCATAAGACTTCAGACTTATTCTGCTCTGGTCAAACCTTTTAACATTTCTTCAGTTCTACATCAGATTAGAAGACATTTCCCTCTCCTCCAGCTTTTCTGGGTTTTTTGGTTTTTTGGGTTTTTTTTTTTTTTGTCTTCTCTCATTTCCATTTAAGAATGTAGGATTACTAAACCACACTGGGGGAAAAAAACTGTCACACAATATATAATACAATTATTTTCCCCATGCTGAAGAAATGAAATTTCAATACAAAGCCATTAAATTGTCCAAATATATGATGATCCTTGTCAGAAACAACAATTCCATCCAATAAATGTTTGGGACTTTTTTTTTCAAATCACTTACTTTTAAATGGCACAATAATATAGAAATTAATCAATTTACAATAATTACTTTTTTCCTTGCTGATAGCTGGACTAAATGCTAGGGGTTCTTCACTCTCTGACCAAGTGTTAATTTAAAATGTAGCATTCAGTCTTAGGAACTTAAACACTCTATTAAGCAAGTGATCAAAATTTCAAACAATCTGCCTTTTTGGATTATGCCACTTCTTAATAGTCTGGCTAAGAACTTCTTCATAGCAAGTTCTAAAATCTTGCTCCTAAAAGCAGGTCAGAAAACTTTTACATCTGACAGTGAGCTGTTGCGAATACACACCCTCTATTTTTCCCCAATTACATCAACAGATTTATCATCAAGCACATTGTTGTTTTATGGTTTTTTAATGCACATATAAACTTCACACCTTACAATGTCCCTCTCTAGGCACCACAAACACATTAAATATATTTAGGCAGAAACCAGTCAGCATAATTTAGGGGGGAGAAAGCAAAGAAACGTGGAATTGTTTCTTGCATGCTACTGTCCCATTCTGCCCAGGAGAGCCAAGAGTCCTAAGGGCAAGCACAGCCATCTACTGTTCTTCATGAACAAAAGTTAGGGTTAGCAAATTATGTCAAACTAAATTAAACAGGTTTTTAATTTATAACATCTTTGTTCAGTCATTTTTATAGCCTTGTGGGGACATTTTCAGTACTGCTGATGGGTATTTAGACACAAAGTTTCTCACCTACAGTACAGGGGTGTTTTGAAAATTAATGTTAGTACAGCACTTCAAAAGTGTAAAATACTACATAAATACTAAGTGCATGCAGTCAATAAGAGTAGTTTGGTTAAATCCTCATTCATCATACTGAATGTAAACATTTTATATTTTTGAAGTTCACAGACTGTCTATAAAAAGCCTGACAAACATTTAATAGGCACTGAAAAGAACACTAAAAGCATGGACAGCCTCAACTTGTTTCTATAATCAATTCTAAATGAAGTCAACTCAGAGCAGTCACCTCACAGAAACAGGAAGCCCCCATGAAATCACAGTTCCCAAATGAAAGGGCAAGGAGTGAGTGCCTTTTTGGCTGCTGTGACCCAAAAAGTCATAGAGGACAATGAGATTGCTTTAACTACTGTGAACTTTGAATGTTGTAGAGGTCAACATCTACTAGCTGAGTAACAAAAAGAAGCTAGCATCTTCGTTACCTGAAAAATTCATTGCAGTAGAAAAAGAAGTTCCCATAACAGATCCCTGGTATCTTCTCCTTCCTCCCCACCACCAGTTTCTGACAACAATATGATGCTGATTGGTTTTCACCTGTGCTGGAAAAATTCCTGGGTTTTAAAGCGTGAAAGGCCAGCTTAAATAAATACACATGCTACAGCATCTAACTGCTATCTACAACCTACATAACCATTACCAACATGAGAAATATTTTATCTATTCAAGGAATCAAATAAAGAAGAATATTTATCAACCTTGCAGTAAACAGTACAGAAAGTGGAGAAAAACATCACTTTTGGACAGCACTGCCAATTTTTTGACAGAAGAAATGGGTCTGGATGAAAGGACAAACATTTTTATACACCATGTCCCATCTTCTTGTCAGTCATACTCCACCTGGCTATGCTTCCCAACAGAGAGGTTAAACACTCCATTATGCCTTATTTACAAATAAAATTTTTAACCCTCTAACAAGATAATTTACTCAATGCCAATATTAAATAGTCTCCCATCGTCATAGTTTAACCATAACTGGCAACTCACTTAAAATTTACATGGGCTACTAAAACCAGGTGAACTTACATAATGATAGATATATAAATGTAACTACTTTGAATCATAGAATATTCTGAGTTGGAAGAGACTCACAAGGATCACTGAGTCCAACTCCTGGCCCTGCACAACACAACCCCCAAAAATTACACCACATTCCTGAGAGCATTGTCCAAATGTTTCTTGAAGTCTATCAGGCTTGGTGCTGTGACCACCCCCATGGAGAGTGCCTTTCGGTTCTTGACCAAACCACTGGGGAAAGAAACTTTTCCCAACAACCAAACTAAAGCTCCCTTGACACAGCTTCATGTCATTCCCTCGGCTCCTGTTACTAGTCACCACAGAGAAGAGATCAGTGTCGGCCCCTGTGCTGCCCCTCATGAGGAATCTGTAGACCACACTGAGGTCTCCCCCTCAGTCTCCTCTTCTCCAGGCTGAATAAACCAAGCGACCTCAGCTGCTACTCATGCAACTTTCCCTCCAGGCCAGGATTCCTGTGACCCGCCTTTGGACGCTCTCTAGTAACTTTATATCCTTATGTTGTGGTGCACAAAACTGCACACAGGACTCGAGGCGAGCACCTGCGGCTGGAACAACAAACAGAAGATTTCTATTAATACTTGTGAAACCAGAAAGGACTGAAAATATTTCAATTGTTCTGTGTGGGTATATAGAGGTATTACTGCTCTTTTCCATCATGCCTCCAGCAGGGAGATCAGTAAATGTACTGGAAGTCTGTGCAGAAACATACCTAAATTTAAACTTCTCACAGCTGTGTAATAAGGAGCTTCATTTAACAAGATGATCTGAAGCTACACTAAACAGTTCACATATTCAAATCAACATCAGAAATAAAAATAACATACTTTGAATATGCACACACAAAATCAGTAGGAAATCAGCTCAATTCTCTTTGCTACCACTTCCAGATAACAAAAATAGGACCTTCTATATTCTGCAGAAGTTGATACATTTCAGAGTTCAAATGGCTGGTACTACTACAGCAGTGTCAAAGCTTGATGCAAAATGAACAAGAAAAGGGTTCCTGGCATTCACATTTCACTTAAATCTCCAGTTCCAGATGCTTGGCTTCAACACTAACATTGAAAGCGTCTTCATTGACTTGAAAGGCTTCATTTCAGAACATCATTTCTGTTCTTAAGACTTTAGTAGCAACTTTAACCACCAGTGAGTTTTATATTCATAGAAGGCAACAGCAGTCAGTCAGATGTTGGTTTGCGGGCCCATACCTGAAAAGACACCTGAACACATGCTGGGTCCTGCCATCACCACTCAGACAAGCCATGCACAACACTACCTGTTCCCAACAGAAATGCTATTTATGCACCTGATTTCTACAGCCTAAATCTGTCCACCACATCTGTAGGATCCATTTTATTGGCACCTCCAAATCTCCAGGGTCTTCTCACATTTACGTACAAATCATCGTCTGTCGGAAAGAACACTATTAACTATAGCAAAGACAGAGGGCCAAAACTGGCAAATATCAACACTGAATATAGTCCATTTCATTTCAGAGTAAGATTTCCCTTTAGAAAAAGACAGATAGCTAATTTAAGCAATTTGAGAATAAAGAGTGATTATCACAGTTTAATGGCAATTAGACCACTCCTAGAACACTATAGCTAGAATACTCCCCCCAACACTACATTACACTACTTTCCACTGTCATTCCACAAGAAAATAAAATACTTGAAAAACTGAATATATTAGAACCCCAAAAGCTAGTTGTTCTGTGATAAAGTTTTTCTGTTATTAAGCTAAAAATAAATCCACTTTACAATTATTGTTTTTAAAAAAAAAAAAAGTATTTTAAAATCTCCAAGGAGACCTTGCCTTTTCATGCAAGTATTTTATTTTAATTAAAGTTGATTGAGTAATGCTACTATCCTTCTAGTAGCAATGGTTTAGTGCCCTTGCCCCAGGCTTTTTGCAAGACCTGCCCCAAAGAGACAAGTCAAAAAATCTTCAGACTCCTTTATTGAAGCAGTTTATCTATCCTCAGTCAATTTTTACTTCACTCAGTTTCCTTGTAAAAATACCAACAACAGGCATGGAATAAAGCAGCAAGTAACCAGAGGAGATAAATAAAACCCCTATGAGTTACAAACGGAAAGAACGATGTAAGCAACACTTTATCACACAACAGTACAGCAATCCTTCCTTTCTCTAAGTTTTCAGATCTTCAGGATTCTTGAATGCAAGAATGAAAACCCAAGACCAAGAATATAATAATTACAATAACAACACATGAAAAAAATTATCACGATTCTTTAAAATATCTAATCACAATGATGTGCCTAGGGGCAGAACTGCCCACTTGGTATCAGATTTTATTAATTAAGGTTCTGTCACAAACAGTAAAACTATTTAATTTGTTGCCGGTTCACTGCTTAAATGATATGTGCGGTACATTTTGTTAGGGAGATGTGTAATACGGCTGTCCCTTGACACCAGCTGATTGCTGCAGTTTCAGGTCACACTGAACCATCTGAAGAGGAGGAAATTATGTCTCCATGTCCCAGAGAGCAACAGAAACCTCTCAAGTGGCAGGAGCTTTCATAGCTGGCTTTGTCGAAGACATTACCTCTGCGATATAAGGAAACACTGCTTAGAGGCCGGGCACCCATCATTACTATTTGCCATGCTCACATCAAGCAAAGGCAATACAGCTCCAGGCTTGGCGGGAACACTACTCAGATTACCAGAATTTTAATGCCCATTAAAATCATTGAAATACACAGAGAAATTCTCTAAGATGTAACTTCAAAAAACTTCTTGACCCATAATTACTTCTCTGTAGAAAAACACTTTAAAAAAATATTTACTGTGCTGCAATAATGAGTACTACAAAGACTGTGAGGAGCTCAAATGCTATGATGATGTAGAAAGGAGAATTCCATTTCAAATGCAAGAAGTGAAGACAGAACAAGCACTAACTTGCTTAACAAATGGAAATAATTACAAATAGCCCTTCCTTTTTCCCTCACGTATTTTCATTGGAAGACATTAGTTTGATGAAATGCAGAGGGATTACATGAATAATGGCAAGAGTATGAGCAATACTGCTAAGACATTACACGTTTTTCTCCTGTTGAAAAGAAAAATAACAGCTCAGTGTCTGGGCCTCCACTCAAGCTCTGCACTGAAGGCACTCATCCCTGTAGAGGATTCCATTTGGGAATTTTCTTTATTCTGTTGTGGAGAGAGAGGAATAAAATCATTATGTAAGCAAAGAGAATAGTCCTGGAAGAAAAATATTAAATGCTAGTATTTCCATTCAACAACGTTTCAGGGCAGACAAATTGAAAAGACATGTAAAAAAAGAGTTATTAAGATTACATGGAAGTCCATATCTGGATCTTGCTTCACTGATGAAAATGGGATTTTGACAATGAATTAGCTTCAGAAAGATCTGGATTTTTCTGAATAGCCTAGCAATATGAAAAATGGAAGTCCAGCAATGAATCAGTTGGCTTTGCAAACAATCACATTTCATGCCAGATTCTCCCTTCAAAGACTTCTTCTGTCCTTGTAGCACATAAAGTAATTTATAGGCTTTAAGAATACCATATAGAGTGCAGGATTTGCTGCTCTGTGCCTATGAATATGACCAATACAATAACAAAATATCATTCAGTAGGTTCGCCATGAATTTCTTTAAAATCTGGTACACTCGATAGAAGTTTGGAAGTGGTTGCTACTGAGCATATATACCCAGTGTCTGCCCTGTATGTACAGAATTCTTTATTTACACATATATACTTTATTTGTAAATATTGGATTGCACAGTACTCATAATACCAAAACATGACTTTTATTTTTAGAAAAACAAATCTTGCTTGTCCCTTTCCATAGACAATTATCTGAAATGCTCATGTTTCACCACATACTAGAAATAACTTGAAGTCTGCAATTACCAAACCAGCATTTTTATGGCCCCCCAAGTGAGATGGCAAATGAAAATCTTTTCAAGCACGAAAACAAGATGCGTGCATTTTTCATGATATTCAAAGACTGTATGGAAAAAGCAGGAGGAGGAAGGCAAAGGCTATCCAGTTAAGAAAGTTAGAAGTACAGAAAGCAATACAGAGTGCATGCAGATAACAGCATAATTTAACAATCTACATTTGTAAGCAGAAACTATCAGTACTAGCACCCTTAATTTCTCATAAATTTTTTAAATAATTAGCTTGAATTATGCCTGTTACACTTCTGAAAATTCCTGCTTTGTTTTCTTAAACTTTTGCTGAAGTTTATTCCCTACTTCTCTATTCAGACTGTGGAAGAAGTGGCAGCTCAGTACCTTCTGAATAAGCAGCAAAGACATGTCTGTTCAATTCCTTCCTCGGTTAGCTGAAAAGGACTTTTACTCAAGTGATTTTATACAAAAGCAGATGTCCACACTTCTTAGAAGTCTCATGTAAAAGTCTAACACATCATTCCATGGAAGCTGCATCCAGGGAAAAAGGCATCTATTCACACAACAAACACACACTTATGCATGGGTTCACAACACAACCCATGCAGAATTGTGAGGCTGTTCTGCCAAAGGCAAATTAGACCCTTTGAAAGGGAATGCCTACTTTATGAAGCTCATACTGAAAGTCTGTTTCTTTTAACACATTTTCCAAAGAGTAACAGAACCCCTCTGTCCCTCCCACATTTCTGGACAATACACCAATAGATCAGTGAAAGGTCACAGATCTGTGAATCAGCTGTGTTTGATATGAGGTGGAAGCAAGGCTGCGCATCCAGTGTCTGAAACATTTGGACCACAGCAGGAGATCATGCAGCAAGGGCCAAAAGAGTAAGCTTATGCTGAGCACATAAGACATAACAGGTCTGTAAAAGTAATGACTTCCAGCCTTCAAGAAATACTCTGTGGCATTCCAAATCAATATAGCAGCCAGCTCTTTGCCTACCCTGACCTCTAAGATGTCATCCTCTAACAAATGACCCAGATGACTATTATGCTGCCTTTTTTTTTATTATTATGAGAATACAGAATTACTTTTTGGCCAAAAAGACAGGATGATTTAGGTGTGAATGAGCATATCCTATTGAGAACTTCCAGCAGAAACAAAAGTACAAAGCAAATTTTACAGCAACAGCCAGTGAACAACAGGAGACAAGGACTATACAGAAAGCATGTCCATCCTGGAAGCTTTTAACAGCCGAACAAATGAAAGAAGTGCTGTGCCACCCCCCAGCACACACCTCTCCAGTTCAAGATATGTCAGCACCTGCTTGGAGCCACATATACCCAATTATCTTCCTTCGACAAGGACTGTCCAGACAATCATAAAGACCTGCACGGCCACTTTCCCTGCTAGCACCAAACTATAAAAGGTGAGGGAGGAAAAAAAACAGGAACCACGAATTAAGTCTTAAATAAAGGAAGAAGGTGAGAGAAATTCATTTGTTTGTAGTTGTGCTGAATGAAAAACAAGAATTAAAATCACTTCCACATGTTAAGCAGTGAGGATGTGCCTGTCCAGAATGACCTGGTAGCCCAGACAGCATTCTCATACTCAGCATCTGCATGCCGCCAGGGTTTCCCAAACCTGCTGCTAAGCTCCCACCACAATGCAGAAGAAACAATTTACACAACCCTTCTCTAGCTTTACCTCTTGGGTCTTCTGAAGGAGCATTTGAAAGCATCAACACTTAACATCTGCATCTTCCATGCACATGCACCTACCTGAACAACCACCCCTTAAGCATCAGCGAGCCCCTGAGGCAAGCCCCCTTCTTGACTGCACTCACAGGACAAAGATGTCCGTCTGTCACCTCTGAGTGCAGAAGAGCAGCATTCCAGGAAAAATAGTAAGGACTTGGGTTTGCACTAATCTCTTTGTCGATTTGAATTAATCTCTTCAGTACAAGGTCTTTCTCTTGGGTGTGGTCACATCAGATGCTAGACAACAAAGTCTGTTCTTAACTGTAACCCCTCACAACTCCAGAGCAAGTACAAGTGACAACAGACCTCTCTATTTCCCTCACAGTTATTGAGAACAAGGTTGGGTGTTTTCAGCTGGAATGTCGTAACTCAGCTGGGAGGAGGCAAGGGAGGGTGACAAGGAACAACTTCAAGCTTTAAGACATTTAAGGCATTAATTCTTGTGTAGAAGAACAGCTATGTATCTCTGACTATCTCACTGCAAATAGCATATCAAGACAAAAAGCAGCAGCACTCATTATTAATCAACACAATCTGCTATGAATTACTTTGTTACCTCAAACACTCTAAATAAATGGTATTAGCTAAGTATTTCCCAAAGGAACAGACTCTACAAAGAATGAAGCAAATGAAGCCAAAGGACAAGGTCTCCAGCTTCCCAGCAGCCTTCCAACACTGAAATTTACTACCAGGTTATAAATAGAACTAACCCCACCACCACCACCCCCAAAGCTATTTTTCCCCATACTCTTCAGGGAGGAATCCATCATAATATTTAGTACAAAATCATTATTCTTCTGCTTTTAAAGTACTTCTGTAAGAAAAAACCCCAAGCTTTAAGTGATCCACACACTTGTATCCCCATACATACACATGTAATTAGTGCCACAATGCATTTAAATAACGAAACACAAGGATACACCCAAGTACACCAGCACATGATCTTGTTACAGATCCATCCTCCATTCATCCACATGACCTTTTTTCCTAATTAGAAAAGTTCAACCCACTACAATAATCTAAATAACATAAGATGAGAAATTCAAGTATGCAACACATGCATCATGCTTTAAAATACCAATGGTCTACCCCAAAACAATCAAAATTTCTAAATATTAAACCAGTAAGGGGTTTGCATATGGCAACATTTAGTCTATGCATGCATACAAATCCTTTGATAGCAAAGCTCTTGTTCATGGTCCCACCAATGTGGAAGTTTACATTACATTAGAACAGACTGAAGACAGAATAATGATGGTTTTCAATTTCCACTGACAGTGGAAATGCCCCAAAATGTTTTAGACAAAGGTAAAATAAACCCAGCTTTGCTTTCCTACACACCAGCCATAAAACTTACTACATCTATGCTTGCTGCTAAACAGAAAAGTTTTTCTTCCTAAAAATTGCAACTCAGCTAAAACAAGCAAACAGCTTACTTAGCTCTCACATTTGAGAGAATCAGGAGGAAGTGTGAAATGGGGCAATGAGCTCAAAATAAAAAACAGCAACTATGTTAACTGTTGAAAGGAGTGAAAAACTGAGAAAATAAATTCAAAGCCAAATGGATGATACCACAGAAGAGAAATACTACATGAAAGAAACACTGTAATAACACCAAAATAATAAAATATACTATTTTAGAGTTTATAATATGCTAAATTAATTATGGTGTATAGGAAGAAAGGGGCTTCTTTATTCAGAAAGTTTAAAATCCTGTAAATTACTTTCAGGGCGCAATTTTCAGTAACAAAATGTATATGCTTTACAAAAAGAAGTAACTGAAAAAAAACCCTAAACCTATGTAGATATGATTTCACTTTCTTTGCTAGTGGGCATCAGAACAAGAGCACACCAGTGCTACAATTTCACTGGAAAATATCTAGCTGCATCCTTCATTACCACACACCATCAACCCAAATTATGGTTTTCTGCTAAAACCCTCTTTTATTGAAGGGTAAGCTGTAGCATACTTAAAAGTGAAAAATATCTGGATGTTGAGGACCATGAGATTGATTCTACATGGAGATATAAAGCATTTTGATGAGCATTACAGGGATGAAAAGAAGTACAGCCCTTACAAATGAAATATTGCCTCCCTCTGCAGCCAGAATTCTTTAGGAGATTTAAGAAAACAGTGGGCAAGGAAGCAGCCCTGAATGTAGGTTACATGTCCTACATCAGAGGCGGTTTAAAAAACAAACAAAACAAAACACAGCCCTGGTAACCGCAGAGTGAGTAGTAAAGTCCTGTCACAGCCTGAAAGCCAGCCAACAGGTAGGAAGCAAAGCAGTATTAATAAACGGCAGACTCCAAGCACAGAAAGAAGTTAACAGCGGTGTGCCCTGGGGAGCTGTACTTACACTGTTCCATGTACTTATTAATGACCTAGAGGAGATGGAAAAAATGCTGATGGCAGGAAATTATTTAGGTTAGTCAAGATGAAACAGCACTGTGCGAAGTTCCCAAGCAGCCTAGCAAAACTAAGCTGGAGGTAAATCTTCCTGCATATTTAAATAAAGCCTGTGTACCTTCATGAAAGACAAACTGCATATACACTTCTAGGTTTACAGTTTATCTCTCAAAAATCTGTTCACTACCACGGCTAGTGAAAGTAAGATAGTCAATCTTATTTTAATTTGCATAAAGTGATAGTGACCATTTATGTTGATCAAAATTCTGATACAAGAATTCAATGAAAGAAGAACCAGATCTTCTAATACTTTCAAACAAAGCTAAATACAATAGAAGATTAAAATAGAAAAATGCATGTATTATAATACTAATAAGTAAACAAAAGGTTTGCTTTCATCCTAATGAATTCAACTTCGGTGTTTTCTTCCAAAAAGTCAGTGAATCTCCAGAACCGCACACTGGTTTTGATAAAAAGCTCAGGAGATTCAATGCTGCCATGTAAGGATATAATTAAAAGAAAATGCTACATTTAAAACAAGACAGCTAGAACAAAGGCATAAACCTCATGACAGGCTCAAAATATATTTTTAACACCCATTGGAATGTCTTTAGAAAGATCCAAAAAAGCACCTCTGCTGTTCTCATTTTATTAAACTATTGAAAAACAGGTGTAGGAGCAAGTAACAAGAGAAGTAACAGTGAAAATAACAAAGTTTGCTGGGTTAAATCCAATAGTACGAATTATTGCCAACTCTGAGAAAGCCCTCAAAATATTTTGCAGGCAATTCATTACATGAAAATTATTTAATTAGTAAACCCTAACATATTCTATAGATGTACATTTATTCAAGCAGAACATATCCTGAGTGTACCTATTTAGAAAGTAATGAACTTGGACCTAGCTATTGCCCATAAAAAAGAAAAAAAAAAAAAAAGGAAAAAAAAAAAAAAAAAACCCTCAGAAGTTATTAAATATTCATAAGCTTGTGTTTTAATGCTGATTTATTACGAATTTCAAGTGGAATAT
This sequence comes from Corvus hawaiiensis, assembly GCF_020740725.1. Taxonomy (NCBI): domain Eukaryota; kingdom Metazoa; phylum Chordata; class Aves; order Passeriformes; family Corvidae; genus Corvus; species Corvus hawaiiensis. Next base: position 39,125,114 of record NC_063216.1, read on the forward strand.
AAAGATATTTTTAAAAAAATAAAATCTCATGCTATATACTTGTGCACGCCCCCAATTATTTATTTATTTAGAGAGCCCATGCTCTCTTTGTTTTTCTCTTCTTAAAAAGGAAACTAGAAATCATACAGAGAGAAAAAAGATAAACTTATTTCATATAAGGAGCAGCTCAACAGACTGAGAACTTTCAAATTGGAAAAAAATACCACAAAAAAGTCACGGAACAGCTATATGTAAACATCTGGTGGTATGTAGGAAGTGAAATACAAAGTGAGGTTTTTGCTTTATTCTAACACACACTAATAATACAGGTATTCAGTGCAGATCCAAAATGCAGATTCTTGGTATTAAGGTTTCAAGAAAGTCTCACTGTGTTTTCCTCTGCTCTCATTCACACCTTTACTCACTTGCTGTTCACTCCTGTGAACAAAATAGTAAGATGGATAAGCAATTTGATCTAGAATGACCATTCATACATTCCTATTAGCGAGAAAAAAAGCTTATGATTGAAGAACACTGGGAAAATTACTAAAGAAATGACAACTTGGAGGTTAAAATTTGTACGAGCTAGCATTAAAAAACAATAAACTGTTTCATACAACATCCTTTCTGGGTTTTAAGTGCTATAAAAGTCAAATGCTGCTGATAATTAGCATCACAGAACTTACTCTCCTTAACTTAAAAAGCTTATTAATAATTTTAAACATAGTCATACAAAAGGAATCGTAAATGACAACTTGAAGGCACCAGCAGTTCAGCAAAACATTCAGATTTAGAAATTTGGTATGAAAGAAAAGGTTCTGTTACACCTCAAATTTGACTCTTCTTTGCCTTGCATCGTATAGTCACTTTTACCAATAGCAGAAGTGTTGGTAGAAGAGCCAACAGAAAGTCTAAAACACTGCCAAATTAGAGCACAGTGACTTATACCTGCCCTGCAATAGTCTGAATAGCTGCAGAGTAATTGAGCATTAAGACCTGATTTACTGTGAGAAAAAGGGGATAGAAAATGCCCAATTATTTAATGACCTTTTCTAACCCCACTCCACCGGAGAAATACATAAATAAATAAAACATTCAGGATGCAACACAAATAACAAAACAATGCTCTTAAACAAAACTAGTCGGAGAAGAGAGCTCTCTAATTTAGACGAACATTAAAAAGAACAGATTTCTCTGTAGAAGCAAGAGAGTGAGGTATGTGGAATTAACTCTTGAAGGATATTGACTCCAGCAGTCTGGTAAGAGTAGCAGCAGAGAGAGCACCATCCATAGTTATAGCAAAATAAAATAGAATTACAAAGGGTATCGACACTTAAGTTCTAGGATTTTTTTAAACCCCTAGGCAGTCTAATTTTATATTTATATATTTATATTTATATAGTCTAATTTTAATATTTATATATTATAAAATCAGGTGTTTTCACACTTGTTTTTATATAACTTTACTCACTTTTAGAGGAAAAATATTCCAGTACATTTCTCACATAAGATCACAAAGTTTTAAACAAACTTTTAAGGTACCCCTTACATCAAATGGCATCAGCATATCAGTTTTGAAATCAACATTAAGAGGTATTTTATGTTTTAACAAAATGTTCAGGTAATAGTTCAAAGAGTCACAGATTCTAAGCAGAGAAGACTCTAACTGCCTTTTTCTTTAATAAAGTAAAAACGAACTTGTTTGGAAGTAAAGTAACATTCAGGAAGGTATCTGTAAACCAGAGAGTGATGAAGGGGTGAAAACCTTGATGCTGCTTTAGTAAGAGAAAAGCAGTGCTGTGATTAAAAACACCTGAAGAGATCTTATGTGTCATGACATTTTTCTATATTACAGGTCTTCCTCTTGTTCACTTAATAATAAGGTATCTTATAACTATAGTCACAGACAAGGTGCATGCCAAATACATCAGCCAAAGCACTCTTTTTTAAAAATGACTGGACAAGGTTTCCTGTTTAAGAGCAATTTGGGGCTGTGATAGGATCACAGAAATCTCAGCAGTAATCACTCACAGCAAAGACACTGGAAATAAAATGCATGCACACATGAAATCCACGTTCCTACATTACAAACCACAGATACATGCGCTAAAAAGCTTTTACTCCTGTAATTTTTCTTCTATGGGTAATTTTTCAGTCTGATGACCAACCAAGATGACTCAACGCAATCCACTCATTATGGCACTTCTCGAAATATTCAAGCATACCAACAAACATTTAACACAATAGCTCTGTTCACACGTAAAACAGCGTAACAGTTCAGGTAAAATTATGGAGAAGATTATCCTGGAAGGTACTGACAAACATCTGAAGGACTACACAGTCATGTGTCACAGCCAGCATGGCTTCATGAGGGCAAAGTCCTTCTTGTCAAAATTATTTCCTCGTATGACAAGGTGACCCATCCAGTTGATCAAGGAAAGCCAGCTGATGTAATCTTTTTGGATTTCAGTAAAGCTTTCGATTCCATCTCTCACTTCTGGACAAAGTGCCCAGCCCACAGCTGGATAAACACATCATGTGATGCATGAACAACTGGATAACAGGTCAGGCACAGAGAGTTATAGTGAATGGGGTGACATCAGACTGGTAACCTGTCACCAGTGGGGCTCCACAGGACTCCATCCTTGGCCCTGTGCTCTTCAACATTTTCATAAATGACTTGGACACAGGACTGGAAGGAATACTAGGTTTGCAGAAGACACTAACTAAATTGGGAAGAGCTGTTTAGTCCCACAAAGGCAGGGAGGCCCTGAAGAAAGACCTTGACAAATTAGAGGTCTGGGCAATCACCAACCATACGAAGTTGAACAAGGGGAAGTGCCAGATTCTGCACCTGGGATGGGGCAACCCTGGATGTACGGACAGACTGGGAAATGAGACGCTGAAAGCAGTGCCATGGAAAGGGACCTGGGGGACCTGGTCGATGGCAAGTTGAACATGAGCCAGTGGTGCCCTGGCAGCCAGGAGGGCCAACCCTGTCCTGGGTGCATCAGGCACAACATAGCCAGCCGGGCAAGGGAGGGGATTGTCCCGCTCTGCTCTGCACTGGGGCAGCATCACCTCAAGTGCTGGGGGCAGTTTTGGGTGCCACAACAAAAAAAGGGTATAAAGGTATTCGAGAGCATCCAGAGAAGGGCTATCAAGATGGGGATGGGTCTGGAGAGGAAGCCGTATGAGGAGTGGCTGAGGTCACCTGGGCTGTTCAGCCTGAAGAAGAGGAAGCTGAGGGGAGACCTCATCATGGTCTATAGCTTCCTCACAAGGGGAAGCACAGGGGCAGGCACTGATCTCTTCTCACTGGTGACCAGTGACAGGACCTGAGGGAATGGCCTGAAGTTGTGTCAGGAGATACTTAGGCTAGATATTAGGAAAAGGTTTTTCAACTAGAACGTGGTCATGTACTGGAAGGGGCTCCCCAGGGAAGTGGTCACAGCACCCAGTCTGACAAGAGTTCAAGCATCTGGACAATGCTGTTTGGAACACAGTCTGATTCCCGGGATTTTCCTGCAGGGCCAGAGGTTTGACTGCAATGATCCTTGTGGGTCTCTTCCAATTCAGGATATTCTATGATTCTATGAATAACAATCACCCTTAGTGTACTGCATTGTATGTTTGTATTTGCAATTTTTAAAAATAGTCAGCAGAAAGTAAGTTTTCCATCTTAGCTGAGTCTTTTAGCACTGTCTAATCACTTCCAAATAATAAGGCCCACAGCTCCCAATTAAAAAGTGACTGTGCACAGTCCTTTTTGCTCACAAATTTCACTCAATAGAGCACTTAGGTCTCACTAACAAAATTGCTGGAATTAAAACTTGTCACATTTTTGAAGTTTTACAGACTATTTCCTTGACTAGACAAACTTTATACACCTGCAAATATGCATATAAAACTGTTTCAGCTGTTTTTGAGTACGGATTTATTATTATTCATTTGATAAATACAAAAAGAAATCTAACAGAAATTAGTTTTTGTGCCTTTGTTAACTCAAAATAGCTTGGATTTTAAAAATGGTCCTCAATTTATAATGGACTCACAAGCAAACTTATCTCATCATTCCTAACACTTACTACTCTAAACAAAAAAGGGAAAAAAATAATCAAAAGCATCTGCAGCTTCTGAACACCACCATCATCAACCTTTCTCAAATTATGTAATCGTGATACAAAGAAAACGACAGAAAATTATAAGCAGAAGTTTTAGTTCATATTATTTCTAAGCCATCCTAGCTATCCAAGGACCTACCTGTGAAGCTGATACTAACCTTACTGAGATGGATTTAGGCAACTCTGTTTTCTATCAAAGTATTTTACAATATAATTACAGGATATTCTAGTAGATTGGTGCAATATAACAATGTTACACTAATTATTCAAAAACCAAAAATTCTATAGGCAAAATTCATAGTTTTAACAAAGTCCTGCACAACAAAGAAAGAACAGAAACAGGTCATTTGAGGGTAATTTATACATTGGTTTTGGTTCTATTTAGGCAGCTGCTGCAAAATATTCACATTATTTTGTGAAACCCTGACACCCAATGCCTATTAGTTCTGTGCTACTTTTAGAAGAAATACAAAGGCAGCCCAGCACACAAAAAGTCTTGCACTATTTGAATTTCCCACATAATAGTCTTTTATATAGCACTCTCCGTGTTTTGAATCAACAGCTACATTTAATAAAATTAAACCAGAATGTCAGCACAGACAGGCAGGACACCAGCATGCTCCTTTCTGAATGAGTTACCTAGCTAGTCAGAGAGCAGGCCAATGCTACAGTGTTTGAGCACTTGATACCTTAACCTCATTGCTTAATAACTACATAATGCACCTCGCATGGTAACTGCTCACAGTGCAGGCAGTCAGGGCAACTGGGAAAATGTGTTGCATCACTCTGTTTGGGACCACCAATGTGGTCTTTAGACAACATTCTGCTTTCAGGAGAACACAGCTGAAAACAGCTCTCTAATTAGCATCAGACAGGCACAAGCTTGAGCAGAAAGACAAGGGTCAACAGACTGAAGAGCAGGTCAAGCCACCAAAACTCTACGGGACAATACAAAAGCTACAGGGCAGCAAAGCTTCTCGACTGTGTAGACAATAAGCTATGCTAAAATCTCTAAACCCTCCTCCTCCCTCTCAACTGCCTTCCCCTTCCTAAAGGGGAAAATAACATTAAATGGCTCTGTTGTTACTGTTACACAGTCACTAATTTGCAGTTACAATTTCCTGAAAAAAAAAACAAATAAGCAGAGGCCAAATCCACACCACTTCCAGCCCAAAATGTTTCTATTATATATAAGGGCCCAATTAGCTGAGCATTAAGAAAGTACAAATATTCCCTCAAAAAATTTCACACTTCCCATTATACGGAGGATAGAGAATACACAGAAACACTTCTGTAAGGAATCAATTGTACCTATTCAACCACTGTTTTATTTACTTACAAGGACTGAGGCTTTAATAAAAAAAAATTTTTCAAAAAGATAGTAATTTAAGTTCAGAAGGTTTGTTTCTCAAAAGCAAAATTACTACTGATTGTTGCTCCCAAGTAAATGCTCCTCATCCCTGAAGAGATTCTCCTGTGAGATAACACACTCCAAACTTTAGGTGAGTGCTTGTTTCTCAAAGGTAGACATCTGACCATTTTCGACACCTGCTTTAAACGAGTCATGCCCAGATTGTCTGTCTATTTTCTCTGCTGGCTAGTCCAGAATCCTAGCTTAGATGCTAACATATATATTGAAGCTCTGTTGCTGGTAGATTTCCTTTTCTTTTCCAAATTTCATGTAAGATTGAGGTAAACACAACACTGTACGCTTTTGCTAAACTGTTACAATTAGGACATTTAATAAACTTCACATTTTCCTTAAACTTTGATGAATTGCTTGTCCTTTTTCAAAAATTCCCTGTGGAAAAATATTAAAAAAAAAAAAAGGGGGGGGAGGGAAGCAGGAAAGTGTTGCTCTCATCAGAGGACTAAATTTACCTGCAGCTGCTTTGCTCAGGAACAAGCTGTCATCAGCCAGCAAGACCATCACTTCTCATTGCTTCCCTGGCATCAAGTCAAACTTGTCTAAGCCCAAAGGGCCAAACCTCAATATAATGCATAGCAAAGGCAGGAAATGGCAATGGGAAATGAGTGTATGATGGAGAGATGTGGAGGGCAAAAACCAGGTTTACACATGGGAGGAGAACGGAGCTAAGGCATTAGAAGAGCAAGGGGAGAGCCAGACCAATGAAGGGGAGAGGAATGCAGGGCATCAAAAAAAACCTGAATGGGAAATGAAATTACATACCAAAGATACTATGAGTCCTGTTGTATTTGGTGTTTTGTAGTGATTATTATAAAATGTAGAATAAAAATTACCATCCACGTGTTACCTGGAGGGGGTCAAAAAAAAAACAAACCAAAAGAAACCAACAAAGCACTTCCCGGGACTCCAATCTTCTCCTAATTAGTTAAGGAACTTTGGTGAAATGGGATGAATAAATAGTAAGACATCATGTAATTATTTTATTTAAGGAGGTATACACTGCATTGCTAATCCTGTAAGCCATGTACTTATAAACAAATGGGAAAACATTTTAGGTTAAAATGAAATAAAAGAATGTGTTTTTAAAAATACTTCCACATTTTGGGACGCTTCAGGAATTATCACTCAGTATATTTTCCAAAATAATTAAGTGACTAAATGAGGAGACCACTAAAAATATGAGAGTAAGAATAAACAGGTGGTCACCACTCCAAAGACAGTAGAAGGATACACATGAACAGAGCCAGAGCTCAATGACCAAGAGGAATACACTAAACATTACTAAGACAAAAACACTAAGATAATTCTAAAACTCTGAATTCATGAAGGGAGGTGGGAAATTAAGCCTTGGGAAGATGAAAGAAAGGTTTGTTTTTAGGAGTCAAATCTGAAGTCATCATTCGAATAAAATGAACATCGAAGAAGAAATTCAGGGAAAGCCAATACACAACCTGACTAAATACTATAGGCCTTAGACTACTTCAAAACCTAAAAATTTAGGGCAACAGATGTTCCAGAATAATATAGGTCAGGAAAAGCAGTTCAGCATGTTAAAAAAAAAAAAAAAAATCAGTGCTTTCACATTTGAGTGTTGTTTACAGATAGATTAATTAGAAAAGAATAACCTTCCTAAACAGAATAATGCCATCGGCCACTTCAAAAATAACACCTGTATATTAACTGTTTGTTAACTGGCATGTTTTCTATATTACTTATTTTAATTACAGTGAATGCTCTAGAAATTGTAACATTTAAATGCAGATCTATATTCCTATTGTTTCAAGTTGAGAATTTAAGAAATGCCTCATGCTATGTCTTAGGAGTGATAACTATCACGGTGCCTGACTTGCAGGAAATTTTCTTCCAAGGAGGGAGAAAAAACCCAACTTATGCTCATAGTACTATATATGCCTACACATGCCATAGGTATAATGTGTTAAACATGCATTCAGTTCTCACTTCAGTCACAGATAGGAATTAAGGAAAAAAAAAAGGTCACAGACAGTTCCAATTTTGGAGTACATTTTTGTCTTGAAAAACAGTTGTTTTTTTAAATACAATTTGTTTTTAATAGTTTTCCTTTAAGGAGCTGTTTTGAACATAATGGGGCAATTTTTTTTTTTTTTCTCCTTGCTTATGCGCAGTATTGTACTATGCTGCTTTAAAGAATGGAAGAGAATTTAAACTTCAGGGAAAGCCCATCTAACTTCCCTTTTCAAGGTCTATCATTAAAGTGAAAAGACTAATTATTTTGAAGCTTCAGGAGACTTATTTTCATGAATCTTTAAACCAATGAGTTAAGCAAAGTTAAGGTGGGAGAAAAGACAGAGAATGGAGGTGGCAATTAACTATAGCATTATCCAAGATAAGCAAGTAGCAAGTTGTGTTAAATATTTCAATCAAAGAAATTGAAGAACAAATGTTGTAACAGCAGAATAACCACTCTGGTTTAAGCAATTCATCAGCACCTTTCAAAATACCAGTTTGGGTTATGACTGAAAAGGAGGACCATGGATTTTAAAATTAACTTCAGAAATTGTACTTTAATGATTGTAGCCTGGTAAGGACGGATGGGATCCACCTGCCCAAAAAGGGCAAGAGACTCTTTGGCAGCCAGCTGGCCAGGGTGGCAAGAGGGGCTTTAAACTGAAGGACTCAGGGGTTGGGGGCTGACCTACTAGAGAACAGCTCTGTAAGAAAGGACCTGGGAGTCCTGGTGACCATGCACCCGCAGTGCCCTTGTGACCAGGAAGCCCAGTGGTCCCCTGGGGTGCATCAGAAGAGTGTGGCCAGCAGGTCAAGGGAGGTGATCTCCCCCCTCTGCTCGGGCCTAATCTGGAATACTGCCAACTCTGGTCTCCACAGTTAAAGGAGCTGCTAGAAAGGGTCCAGCAGAGGCCAAAAAAAAGATGAGGGGTCTGGAGCATCTCTCCTATGAGGAGAGACTGAGGGAGCTGGGCCTGTTTAGTCTGGAGAAGACTGAGAAGGGATCTCATCAATGTATTTAAATATATCAAAGGGTACTGCCAAGAGGGTGGTGCCAGACTCGTTTCAGTGGTGTGAAGCAACAGCATGAGGAGCAGTGGCCGTAAACTAAAACACAGGAAATGCCACCTCAACCTGAGGAAGATCTTCTTTACACCGAGGGTGGCAGAACACTGAACAGACTGCCCAGGTTTTGGAGTCTCCCTCTTTGGAGACAAATCAACCCACCTGGATGAGTTTCTGTTTAACCTGCTCTAGGTGACCCCTGCCTTGGCAGGGGGGTTAGACTAGATGATCTCCAGTGGTTCCTTCCAACCCTATCTATTCTGTGATTCTGTGAAATAAGCCCATCAATAAAAATGAAAACAAATTCTTCTTCATTTTCTTTATAATTGCTTTTCCTATTTTCTACTACTTGACACAAGAAGTGACCATTTTTACAGTTAAGTGTAATTTGGAAACAAAATTTGTTCTAATTTTGTTGGTGAATTCAGTCACTTACAACACACTTCCTTTAAAAAACATTACAGTACCTTCACATTCTGACCTGCAGCTCCATATGTTTTAGTTTTATGCTTTTGGAGCAATTAAAACAAATGCATTATTTTATGCTGATCTGAAGTTTTATTACACAGGACCTGCACTTAACACATCTAATAACCCCAAAATTCAGTATTCTTTTTCTTAAAAAGAATTTACTGAAGAAAAACTTTTGAGATAACATGGTCAAGACCTTAATGTAATTCATTTATTTGAGAGGGATTCATTTAGGACAGGCCCTTAACCAAAGGATTCCTCATCTAATCACACAAAACAAAACGTAATCTTTCTGCTTTTTAAGTTACCTATAAAAACTTATTTGCAATATTATTCCACAGCTGGCAAAAGCATAGCTTGGACAAGAATTCACAATTTTGTTAAGCCAGACTTGAATGCTTTGGGTTTCATACACAAAAATCACAGGTAGAACCATACCCCAACTTCTCTAACAACAACTTGATCCCTTAAGGCCATTCCTCACTGACTTCAGTATAGAAAAGCTCTAAGGTACTAAGGAGTAAGTGGCCAAAATTATTCCACACCTGTAGAGCTACAGGAATCCTGACTTAAGGAATTGAGGAATATGGGTTTATTCATCTCCTTTTCCTTCCCCTTTTCCAAATGAGACAGTTTAATCATGACCTGGCACATCACAACCAGCTGGAATTTGATGCTATTCCCAGTACCAATCAATCAGGACCTTGACATTAGATGGATGCATTAAGGCCCAGAACATTTTAGAGTGTAAGCTTCAGTTCATATGGAGCTGGCAATGGTTTTGCTCCCCCCCTATTGTTCAGCAATCCATAGAGAGTTCTTACAGATGCTGAAAGTTATATTGCAGAGAAACCAAACCTTTAAAAGAGAAAAAACAGAATGGGATTGAATGAAGCTGCAAACCAGAGTGAAGACAGCCTTTAGCAAGATTCTCTAAAAAGGAAAAACAGGCTTAGTATTTTGCAATTACATAAAAAAACCTTCCACAACTTTGAGACTTTCTTCCAAAAGACTTCATGAATCTGGATAGAAGCCTGCTTTGTACAAGCAAGCTGAATACCAGAATACTGATTGCAGCACTTCTTCACCCCTCACCTGCCAGTTTGCTGACTGTCAGTGTAAGTTCTTCTGAAACATAGCTCTGCTTGCAAAATACAATTCAAATGACTGCAAGGGTATTCTGTCTTTCAGAGAAGAAGGCACATACTGTAATAAGTATCTACACTGTCCTCTACAACACCATTTTATTAGCATGCTTGCTTGCTAAGGTAAGGGGGAAATAGATGCCATTCAGAAACTTAATGAGAATATTTGTTGGACTGTGCTTTTTAAGGTCTCCTTACAGTGTCTTCATTAGGGCACTCAAACTGCATGTTGGGCTGCTTACAGATTTAACTCCAGAATCCACTAGTGGAGTTTTGCAGCATCAAGCAAAAATGGCTCAATTCTTTCCTCCCTCATGTGAAGCAGAGTGTTAATTTGGTTCCTGTACTAATGTTGTGACTAAGGGCCTGGGACAGACCAAGACCCAGTAAAGGCAGGTGCTGTGCAAGCATAATAAAGCTTTGCCAACGTGGCTCCCTCCCTATCTACAACTACCCATCCGTTCCAGTGCTGAGCCTCTGCGGAAGACAGGTTGCCAATGCTGTCACAATGTGTGATATTTCTCTGATGCAGACAAATGTCCCCAGAGGGAAGAGGATGAATCCCATGAACTCTATCTCACTCCTGCGTCATGCCAGAATGCACATGTAAGAATAAATAAATAATAATAATTTAAAAAGCAGCTGTTCAATGTTAAAAACTATAATAACAAGAATATTTCTCCTCTGCGCCACTCCAGGAACCAGAGAGAAGTCAAAATGGAGAGAGCAGAAAGGAATTCCCCTTTCTCACACTTTTAAAACCACACAAACAGCTCTAGCTGGTAAACCTACAAGAATGTAAACCACACATAATCAAAAGTAAAAAAAAAAAAAAAAATTTACATTTCAAAGACAATGCAAGCCATTAATATAAAACAATAATAATAAAGCCCCTGTACTTCAGAGACAATATTAGAATCCAGTCTCAGAGTCACATATGATTATGGATATTAAAAAATTGTTTCTCAGAGAATCATTAGGGGAACAAGCAGGCACTCCATCACATGTCAAAATTTCATATTTATTCCCCAATAAGAGATTGGTGTTCCACAGAAAATTCTGCATCTCACCTTTTTCACTGAAAGCTGGGGGTAATATACATTACTCCCTTCCTTTTCATTCCTGACCCCATAGGGCTTTCTACTTTAAGCTACTGAACAGTACCAACATAAGCACTGTCTTTAAGCGCTTCAGTTGCTCAACAACATCAGTTGGGTTGAAAGAGAAAATAAATACATAAGGTAAAACTCTTGTTGAGACTCTAGAAAACAAGAAATTTTGTTTCATTCTGAGGAGGAATCATCAAAAATACAAGAATTTTACTTTAAATCTCAGGTGCCAAGGTATAACAGGGAGACTGTTGCTCATCATCCTCATGACCAGATAAAAGATTTCACTTCCTTCCTGCTCCACTTCTTGTGTCTCCCCAGGTATGTCAGTTTGACAAAATAAACAGAAACAATGACGTCCTTCTTCACCATCATGAATCTTCAAGGTTGTTATCCTAACGCCATCTGCTCTGGCCTGGGTTAAGAACAGCTTCCAAAAGTAAAAGACACTGTGAATGACAATTCATCCATGCTCAAACTCCAATGTTTCCTCAAACAAGTAGGATAGGGTTGGTGCTGGCTATTGCAACAGCAGATCAGTGGGACATGCTGACACTAGCAGTGGACATTTTAGTGAGTATATTACAAAGAGAATAGAGTTCTTCAGCTTTCTGGGAGATCCATGCCTCAAAACTGGAAATAGGGATCCAGAACTGAAATACTGAAGACTGCAGGGACATTCTGATAGGCTCTTCTCCTATACCTGACAAGCTCTTTCCAGCCTCTCTTAGGAGGCTCACTTGCACAACCATTACTTGAAGTTCCGTTACGTAGGTAGTTCCAGGAGGAACACCCTCCTATTTTACTCAAACTCTGTCTTGGTGCAGAGACAGAACTGGTCATTTCCAGCTTTTCCTTCTCTACATGAAAGCACAGCTTCAGTGAACTTGAGCAAACATTATTCTCCTCCTTGTTCTCATAAGCAAGAGGCACACAATACCAATGGCAGTGCATTATATAGCTATATGCTGCTTTTTTTGCTTAGAACCATTATTTCTCTGGATCCAATGAAGTAGAAAAAGCAGTAAGCATTCCAACATTAAAATAGTCCCAACAAAGTTTTGTAGCATGTTAGCATCACATATCCTTAGCTCACATTCCCAAAAATGCCTTTTCTGATGGAAAAAAGATTAGAACATTAGTTGCTCGTGACATCACCGAGCAACTACAATGTAGTAACTATTAAAACAGAATGATAAATGTCTTCAGGAGTACATCACAGGGCAGACACATAGTAAGAGTACAGCTGCTTTATTCCTAGAATATGGATTTCTTGATAAACTTTGGAGTTTGGATTCATACTTTCCAGGCAAATTATTACACTGTACATCACCTGAGCTAAGGAGAGTAAGCAAGCAGGCAAAAGACAGCAAGGAATATGTCCAATGATACTGTGAAAGCTAGCGATATTGTAGGTAACTTAACACAGCTAAGAGACATTGGCCGCACAGAACTAATGCGCACATGAAGTCCAGCCAAAACACTTGTCAAAATTGCAAGTGCTGAAGTGCCAGAGCTGGAAGAAAGAGGAACAACAAGCTATCAGTTGATTAAAAGTTAAAGTCATCACTGTATAAGCTACTCTGGAGAAAACACACAGGCTCAGCTCTTGAGAACAGCTTGAGAAGCACTCCTATGCTACAAGAAATAACAATTAGACTCTGGAAACACTCAATACCCCTGTGCAATTGGCAGATAGGACAGCGTGTCAACCAAGGAAAGTAAAAAAAGTATTTAATTTGTGTTAACATTTTTCTCTTAGTTAACCTAAATTTTCCCTAGAGGTCTACACAGGAAAAATAGCACACAACATTCAGTCAATGAAGAGCACTCAAATTTATGAGAGACAAACAAGCTGGAGGTGAATTACATTTTGAGTGCTTTTCTTGAAAATGTTTCCTCTAATTTTAAGTAAGTAGCTAGTTCTCACCTTTCTTCCCTTCAGGAAGCACAAGGAACAACGTGTCTACAGCAACAGCAGTGCGGAACAAGAAAGCAACAATATTAACTTTGAGGCTGCAGAGCTGCCTGGATCTGTTCTTGATGTCTATCACAGTAACAGCACTGACACAAGGTGCCAGGATTCATTCTCTGGGGTAATTGGTTGGAATCGGGCTCTGATTAAAGTGGAAGCAAATCTGTTGCCCACTGCTCAGACTATAAAACAACACCTTTCACTGCACAAAACCACCAAACATTTCTGCAAAAGCCAGCAGCCTAACAGACCCACCAGTACGAATCACCCGGACAACAAATGTTAAGCCACTGGCACTCCGTTGGACGTCAAGGTTATCTGCTATTTTGGAAAGAGAAGGTACAGAAAAAGTATATCAATAATGCAAGAAATGTGGGACATGGATGATCATGATGTATAACATTACCTTGGATGCTTTCTATTTTTTATTATGAATTATCCTTACTCTTCAAGTACCCCTAGTAAATCAGACAGCTCTGCTGCTGGCACATGCACACAATCCTCTCATGCAAGACTTCACAGCACAACACACTGCAAACATGTCTTGCAACACATTAAAGCCCCTCCAATAATTTCTTAAATATTAAACAGTTCATCTACAGCTAAAAGGAACAAGGTATTCACTATGTGTTTCTATAGATGTTCATACAATAAATATTCACAGCAGATTCATCATAAGTGGGGGAAAAAACCAGCAAACCCACTTCAAAATGAAAAAAGAGGATTTTTGCATATTTTATTGGAAATACCATTTTACATGGTTTGAGAAGTTTAAACATTTCACTGCTCCCTAGAACTCAAGTTAAGCTACAGCTACACTTTTAGTGGGGAATTTTATTAACTCATCAGTTAACATGATACTGTAAAATTCCTTTCTATGTTTGAAGTATTTTGTATATAATAACAAAACAAATTATATATTGATAGCTACAGAAAGCAACTACTAAGCTATTCTGTCTATCTCAGCCCTAAATTGTCTTGCTTCATTATGCATGATTATACATTCACACCAATCTGACAAGATTACTGCCTGGGACCACAGATCCTCTTACTGCAGGAGGTATTTCCAGAAGTTCAGTGATGTCTTTCCTTTCCACAGAACAAATACTTTATTAGTTCCACTCAGCCACTTAATAGGAGAAGATACACAATTCATTTTTTCCAGAGTTCCACGACTAAGAGTTGTGATGAAGAACTCATTGAATGGTGAGGGATTTTCCTCAGAGAGACAACGGGACTCTGCTCTACCTCCACCTTACCTGCAAGGAAATCCTCCCCTCAGCTTCTTTAAATGACAACTGATTTTCTTGTGGTTGGTATAGCTTTCTCAACACATTCCTTTGTTAAAGTGTAAAGCAGTTTACCAAAGAACATCCATAAACAGAACTTAATTAACTTATTTAACAAATTTGATCTTGTGGCTGCTCACACCCCGCCCCCCTTTCCTTGAACTTGTATTTTGCATATTATGGCCCAGAGACAGACTGAACAGAGTCCAGGTTTTCATTCATGTTTTTCTTCTGGACAACATAGAATCCAGTTTTGAAATCACAGCACTTCCTTAAATTTGTGAGGCCTGATTTTGATTAAGCAAAATCAACCTCACTGTATGAGAGGTCTCTAGGGAGGAAGTAAATAGTTCCAATTCTTTGTCTCCTAAATTCAAGTCAGACTAGGTGAATGTGATCACAAGGAAGTCTGAAAGACAGACTGCAACCCTAAGAAGAAAAATTAATTGGCAAGTTTCTTATGCATGCAGGTAGACTAGGCCAATAACAAAGCTGTAAGATGAGAAATGTTTGCATGGCCAGATTACAGATCATATCCAGAATTTCCAAAATACCATGAAAAACAGATTGCATGAAGGTAAGGTAAGGTATAATGAGGTTTGGGTCTGTTCAGGTTTTTTTTCTTTTTGCGGGGGGAGGCGGGAAGGATTTTTTTCCCCTTTTTTGCAAGTAGGCAAGTAAAAATTTTATTCTATTTCACTAAAGTCATTAATGTATTTGCAGCTGCTTATATTTCATTACATGATCCTCAAAAGGGAAAAAAACCTCTATAAAAGTATGTTCAGCATTACGTCTTTTGATTTGCAGCTCTTCAGCACACAGGAAGAAGTTTTGATTCATATTGTTTCTGTAAGCCAGTTCCTCTGAATTTAGACTGAGGACATGAAGATGCTAATTACTTTCATGTTGATTCTTTCTTATTAATTTAGTAACAGCAAGGAGTGTCACTTGCATTCAAAGTTTCAGATACTCTGTATCAAAAGACATCACTGTAACATGCAATATGCTTTGAAATTTAAATATCAGCATAAATTGGATTTATTTCTCTAAATGAGAGAGGCTGTGACAACTTGTAGGGAATTTTACATTGTCAACATGAGCCTTCAAAATTTCAATTTCCTCTACTATCAAAATCATTGCCATAACTCTAACCCTTATCTCATTTTCAAGTCCTGACATTTCTTTTAACATTGTGATCTTTAACGAGGTTGATTCAAGGAATTTACAGATCAGTGAAGTAACCTGGTGAATATGTCCAGGTCACAATTCCCAATGGCACCTTTCTTTTTGTTTTCCATTTTTTTAATTAACAAAACAAAGAAAAAAGGATACCTCTCAGCCTAGAAATACTGACAAGACACTGACTCTCTCTCTCTCTCTGCTTTACCCAAGCTTAAGCCATGAGGAGGTAACAACATGAGTATATGAAAGTCTTACAGGCAACAAGGCTCAACCTGGCCTGAAGAACACCCACCTCTCACAAAGAGGTTCAGCACCCACCCCTCTCTGCAAAGTGCACATGATGAAGACTTAAATCTTTGGGACTTGAACCCAAGCTCTGATGAAATCCTCCCAAACAATATGATACTGCTCTTCATTGCATCCTATTATAACAACATAATTGTTCACATTTATAATGAATAGCAGTTGAGAAGCATTCCAGGTCATTACTACAACAAGCTTAAACCTGGAATAAGCTACCTCTGCTGATGCAGTCTTTGCCTGGAATTCACTTGCTCCAACAGTTTACAATACTTTAACATCATCTCTGAACCAGCAAGATTGTTTTCCCTGAAGCGAGTTCAAAGTTTAATCCATTTTATCAGATATTTCATCTTACTCATTAAGTGAATAGGTATTTAACCTGTTTCTTGGACTTACATGAGACTTTCTGTTGTAATAAAGTATAAAACAATACTGATTAGTATTTCAGAACAACAAACAGCAAAGAAATGAGAATTGTTTTCTCTGAGTCACAAAACAGAAAAGTTAAAATATTTGAAGAAACTGTATCATTCTCAGAGGGCAAACCTTCCGCAATCTTAACAGACTGCACACTCACTACATATACTATCTGTTCCCATCATACCTTTTTTCCATTACAATTCATTTTATATTCTTTTAAAACCTACTGTACACAAGCACATCATCATAACATGTAAATTCTTTAGTTGCCAACTTCATTAATGTGGGTGAGCTGTATTAAATAATGCTGCTTTCCTCATTTGCCAAATTAAGAGTATTGAAATAACCCCCAGGAATTGGAAACTAGACAACTTAAGTCTCCTTTTGAAATACATACATTTAGCATTAATAATTGAGGAGATAAGGCAGGTATGTATATCTGGACATAGCAATAAAATTAAGATTAATCCAAATACAACATAGGTTTTAATTGTCAACAGTCTTTCACAAAAGCACTTGTGGGGACAGTGAATGTATCTGCACCCAATGCATGTGTACATGCATTTTAATGATTCTGCCCTAATCTACACACACACAGCTGGAGGGGAGGAGGGAAAAGAGCATAAAAGCTTTTAAGGTTTGGAAAGACTACTTGAACCACACACGTAAGACCTCTGAAAAAGCCTGCTTCAGTGGTGTCTGTGGGAAGAATGAATTATTTCCTAGCCTCTTACTCCAGGATCCTACCATCCTATTGAGAGCCTGTTTACACAATGCACACCAGAAGCTGACAAGTTTAAGGCTCAAAAGTTCAGAATACGCTTCTTGGATATTTGCATAATAAATGTTCATATTGTTTTGACAGAACTATTTTTTCCACATCCTAAATATAAAGCTAAAGCTGCTACATGATTTAATGTACAAAGCTGATGGGAACAAGACTTGTACATTCAACATCAACTTTCAAGTTTAAATACATTTTGAAATATATATAGAAGATCATATTTTCATAGTTTTGACTTGACATATTTTGCTTTCATTCTCAGATATGGCTAATATCAAGGGAGAGGGGTTTTGTAGGGGGTTACAAGCATGCTTGAAGATCTTTCTTTAAAACAATAAGGAACAGTTTAATCTGTCGACTCTTGGCATTAGGAAGACAACACCTGTAAAAAACTCATTTCATTTGAAACCCTACAGGCACATGCTCTTGCAGTCTCCAAAAGCTACATCAAATCATACAAACTGTTAGCAAGATGTTGTAGACAAAGGAAACTTGCTTATGCTCAAAAAAGCTCAACACATTTAATTCAACTCTTGTGTCAAAGTGAAACAATCCAATATTCAATTCAATATTTTCAGGAAGAATTAGTACACACAGATTTTTCAAGTAATTACTTAGCAAAGATGTTTGCGCAAATCATTCAAAATGGAGAGGAACTGTAGCAAGCTCAGACATCTGCTTACTTGTACATGTTAGAATATATTGCACGATAGCAAACCAGAGACTTTTAAAGCATTAAATACTGTAATAATCAATTACTTGCTTCTATTTTTTGCATTAAAAAACCAAAAATAGTGCACCTATATCACTGCAGGAACTTGTTTTAAGAAGTCACAGCTAAGCCTACTACCTCCATCTGGAAGAAAAGCAGTCTTCAGTCCATCAGGAGGCGTATCATCATTACCAACATTTTAGAAGATGATTAAACAAATTCTGTGACCTCTATAAACCAGAGATCAGGCATTTCATTTTTTAAACTGAGATTAGCTATTAATCTGCTTACTTGAGTATATAAAAATGAAAAGCAACTGAACTAGGAAGCAATTCTTGTGTGTTTTTTACTAAATAAGTTAGTTATTCAGTTAGTAAATTACCTCGATATTGTAACCAAATCACCAATCACCTTACTGAAAACAAAACTGTCATTTCATGGGAATGAGAATGGCAATCCTTTTAAATACTGTGTGTCCCCTCTGGGGCCATATAAAAATATCCTTTAGCATTCTGAGATACATAAAAAAGGGTATATTCCCAAATTTCAGAAAACAAAGCATGTACTAGCCAAATTCTGTGTCTGTGCCTGCATTTAAAAAAAATCTTAAACTAAGAGAACAAGTCAAATAGAGGACAGCATCCGTAAAACAGGAACTGATTGTCAGGGTAGCAATGACAGCCTTGTTGCTTTGACAGAGTGATGCTTTGTGTACTTATCCTATTATAAACTACAAGAGGTTTTAACTGGAAAATGTCTAAATAAAACATTGCTTACCTAACTAAATAGCAAATGATATTTTACCAACAAATGCAGCTGATTAGTGACAAACTGCATTCATTCCTTGTCAAATTCTAGAAATCAAATTCAAAAACAGTGACTGCTTCCAGAACAGCTACAAATTTAGTACTTGTGAGACCACAGCTATTGGCACCTGGTTACACATACTAGCTACAATATCCTCACGTGTGCTTTCGGTTCTTGAAATTTTAAAATTAAGCCATGATTTTAGCATCCATTACATGTAATTTGAGAAGTCCAAGTATTGTACTGTTTTAATGAACTTTAAGTTACTCTCTCAACCTTTCCTTCTCCTTTTAAGAATTATTTTCACATGTTAGTTTGTTTTTAAAACCTCTAGCCCAAGGGAGTAGTACTGCCTGGCATTCACACAGGCTGCTGCTTTCCATTGTCAGATTTTGGTCAAATGCTTATTTTACTGCTCATCTACAGAATACCATGAACCAGTAGCATTAGCTTGCTTCAAATATCACATAGCAGCATTAAATACCTCTAATATTTGCTTTCTGCAGCCATTCTACTCAGAGTCATTTACAAATCTTGATGTAACAAGACCTTGACCACACTGACACAGCCTGATAATCACAACAGCATTACATTTTATACAGAAGTTGGAAGTCAGAAAGCAAGAATACATATTCACACACAAGCACAAAGTCTTGGATCTGGATAACTAGTAGTGTATGCTGTGAGCATTTGATAAAAGAAAAAAAATAAGGTAAATATTCTTGGTTTATACAGTAACAGGAAAAGCCTAATGGTCTACAAGAATTCTAACTATTTCAACTGGTTTTGTCCATTTCATTTTATCAAATTATGTATGCCAGTAAGCCTCCCCATTCTAATGTTAAACAACAACAAAAAAAGGCCTCTAATCACTCTTCCTTCTGTCCATGCTGAGATCTGCAAGATTATAATATGCCAGGAAAAGTCTGGGCCAGGAACAGTAAGGTGCAACACTCGTATAATTCAGGAATTGCAACTTCATCTACTATAAGGCAGACAATAACCTGGTGTTATGAAGACAAACTTTTCACTTCTCTTGTCACCCATCAATGCTTCAATTTTACCATTTTCTTTGTCTGACAGCTGACCTCGAGGTACAATTCTGTCTGTAAATTCCTTTTTTTTTTTTAATCTCAAAATATGTAGATACTCTGTCACTTATCCAAGCACCTTTTTTCAGATTCTTGTGCACAATGGAGCATGTATCATGTAGAGAAGTAAATTAACATAATAAAGAAATTTGTACCAATTTAAGAGCAGAACCATATTGTATATCCAGACCTTACCACACCTATGAGCTAGAGATCACATTCAAAAATATTTAAATGGGTAAAGTTGCATTTATTTTTACTTCTTCCACACAGCTACTCCACTGATCACCAGGAACACACTAGGAGAAATTCAGAGCATTTCCTCTAAAAAGTATCTCTTCTATACAGAGTCCTTTATGTCTCTCCTAAGTTGTACAGGGAAAAAAAGTTCAGCTCATCTGTCTTGAACCTATTACTGGGTTTAGTAATGGGAACAGAGGAGGATTTTCAGGTATGCACTGCAATATGACGGGCAAACCAGAATTTCTACCCAAGACATTAAAGAAAGGTGACAACACTCAGTGTTTTACTATTTCCCTTATTAACAAGCCAGGATGATTAATTAATTTAGATTAATGAGGAGGGGGGAGATTTCACCTTCTTCCAAAGCATGACCAATCTATCACAACTATAGAGAGGATGCTTTAATGTTTCTACTTACATTAAACTGATGTTCCCTGCTCAAGCACTTAGTATCTTATCAAATCTCCACAGCTGAGTCATGACAAAACTCTTCTCCAAGTCAGATTGGCAGAGTGCCACCGAGATTTATAGGTACGTACTTCTCCACATCCTTATTTAACATGGTATATATGCTTACTAAACAAAACCCCCTGATGAAACAGACCACCACAGAGATATTTTCCCCACCTCAGTCTCATTTTTTTTGAGGCTAATGGTTGCTTCCCAACTCCTAAAACCCATAAGGGATGTACTCAATAGCTAACAGCATATGGGTTGTGGTTTCATACTGGCACGCAAAGCAGATGAATCCCTCTAGACCAGCCATGTACCACACACTTTCATAGTAGACATGATTCTAGCCCAACTTTTCCAGCAAAAAAACCCAGCCACAAATTGTGGAGGTCATTTCAGTTGAACTGCTAAGTGAACAGCTCAGCTTTTAAGACTCAGCTGGCTCTGGACTGCAGGCTTCACTCAGCTCTGCTTCTTCATTTTTTGGAGAACTCGTTGTCCAGTTTGTATTGAATCAGAGTGTTTTCATGCCATATTAGAGCCTCATGGCATAAACCAGCTGTGGGACAAAAGTCACTGTCAACCAAAAAAAGTAAAATTCATAACTTAAGCACTCGGAAGTTGCTGTAGCCAGGAGACGCATGTTGATCCATCTAACCAAGGTACACAGCGAAAAGAAAATCTGACAGCAGCATTTACTTATTGCCATGGGAGAAAAAAATTTAATAACAGGATGAATTTAAGCACATTTTCTTAATTAAGAATTTTAAATGAGAAGTTATTTTAGAGCTTCATTTTTTAGAGTGCTACTCAGAAACCCCACACTATTTTCATTATAGTCTTCCTCTCCTCCTGGTGTCCAAAGACTGAGATATAAATGATGTGCTAGGCTGCTTAGAACAGCAAATTGCTCAAAAAGCCTTCACTAATGCTGCTGATATTGAAAATTACGTGTAACATTTGAATGGCATCTTACCCAGCTCTGTCAGCAAACTGCACAGCAAGAGTTAACAACCTATTCCACCACTATGGCTCACAACGGTCTTTTGATTGTATTTGTTATCACTCTGCAAATCTCCCAAATGGAGTAAATTACAGAGAAGTACAAGTTTTACTAAGATGCAGTTTGTTAGGAGCATGAAATGTTTCCTATGTTTGTTTTCAACTCAGTCACTGAAGAACATTTCTGTACCCTGACAATGGTATCATGTTTAAGAGCAATGTATCATGTCCCCCGAGCTTTATCCTGTCATCCTCTAAGGGCTACCTTCCAGAGGGCCACAGTCCCAAAGGCAAAAACTCCTACACCACACTTTAAAGCAAAGCTCCTGAACTAGCCCTGAGCAGTCATTGTCCACAATGACAAACATCAACCACACCAGCCAAAGATCAGTGAAGGGTCAGCTCTCATAAGATAAAACATCACACATGAAGGTAACCAGGAATTTCTGCCTAGCATTGCAGTAACCACATACTTAAATATAATCTCAGAGTACTACAAATATCTACAGCCTACATCTCACTTCTTCAGTTTTACGAGGGTAGATATTTGCAACCTGAAATACCCTGACCACTCTCTAAAACTGCTTAATTGATTCAGTCTCAACCACACCAAACATCTCCATACCCTCCTGATTAGCAGGACAATACCGATTTTTTATGGTCCCTGCAGTCACAGAATCCATGTCAGGGTTACAAGGGTACACAGAAAAGAAACTTAAAACCAGTAAGTCCCATAAATGAAACCCAGCAAGCACCATGACTGCTTCAGGCAGTTGTTCTACAGTGAATCACCAAGGAACAGAAAAGCTCTCCAGCAGCTAAACTTTGTCTAAACATAACGGCTGGAGTCATCTGCTGCAAAGAGCTGTATTTGCTGTTTCTTTTTTTTCCCCATCTGTTTAAACAGTAGAAGCTTGAAAAGGATATGATCAAATTGTGATTCCATGCTCATTTGAGAGAGGAAAGGCTTTCAGTACTAGAGAATGAACTGAAGAATAGACTGAAAACAGGAAGTACACTAAGAAGCTTATTCACTCTAATTTTTTTTTTTTTTTCTTCTGTAAAATGACTACATAGCAGAAGTTTTGTTCTGGTTGTACCATGTGAAATGTTGCAGAGGTACAAACTTGATGAACTAGAAGGCACCAAAGACATTTTTCATTACATTAGACAAAACTTGTCTAAGTGATCTCATAAGCACCCAAGCAACCCATTTTTAAGTCTGTGCTTTTTCTTTTCTGTTTACAGAAACCTTTTCAGATATCAATTACTATCAGCTGTCTTGAATTCCTTTCTTGCTATATGCATTTTAATGAAATATTTTTCATTCCATTCTGTACTAAACTGAAATATTAAAGTGAGATACATTGAGCAGCTGTAGGTTCCTTGACCAGCCAAAAGAGATGAAGAACTAGCTCTAAACAACTAGCAGTGACTTGCAACCACTGCAACCATTTGCACCATTTCAGTTAGTATCAGTGGAAATTCACTTTAAATGTAGACAGCCTTAACTGTATTTTCATGTGTTCTTCCCAGTAATCAAGCTTGGAAATCAAGAACACCATTTATATTTACAACCAATGTGATTAGCTTCTCCCTCAACTTACTAAATAGCGTACACTGGACTCTAAAGGAACTTCATAACATGGTTTGACATTAGTTCTACGAAAGGCCAAATTTTAAACAATTATCACATCTTTACAATTCAGTTGCTTGAAGCAAACAAAAAACTTCATTAAAAATTCTGATCTCACACCCCAGATATCTGGATTGCAGTTTGGCTACTGAGAGCTTCCACTTCAGCAATGAATCGGACACACTTTCATCCACAATGAATAGTGATGAAAAGGTATTGCTCTGAGGTAACTGAAGTTCTGATGCCAAGTAAAAAAAATCCTAAATGTTTTATTTATTTAAAATCCATTGTTACTGTAGGTGCTTTTATTCAATGTCAGATACAGCCAATACTTCAGCAAATGTATGTGAGTTCTGCTATTTAAGTTTAAACTAAGAATAGATTTTCAAGGTAAGAAATGCCAAAGCTAAAGATTTGTACTTGCTAAAATGCCAGAGCAAAAATAGCAGTCCGTCCTCACTTCTCCCACGAGAAGTTTTGCAAAAACACTTTAAAACTGAATTCCTGAACTGTTATCCTGTCTACATTACCCCTGAAAAAATTCGTTACAAAAATTCTAGGCTTGATTGAATTTTTCTGTGTCATTTCTTCCCCTCCTCTACATCCTGAAGGATACTTCTCTCATATAAAAGCTATTCTGGTCTCTTCCTAGTCTAAGGGTCCAGTTATAGGAAACTAACTTCCTTCTCACACTGATTTTTTTCTTCCTAATAGGTGCAAAGACTGATCTCTGATAAGACACTTAGTAATGGGAGGTAGGCAGAGGGGAGCAGAATTCCTTTGGCTGAGATTAAAGGAAAACACTGATTCAGGCCAGATCAGCCGTCAAATAACTTCATGCACAGGAAGTTTAACATTCATAACATCATCTCATTGCTACTCACTACACATTCTCTTACATGAGAAAGAAAATATCTGTTACTTTCAGTTATAATAATGGGAAATACTCACAAATCCTTAATTCTGTTGGCCAATAATAAGTATTTTATTACATTGGTATTTCCTCTGTACTTCATCGAGCCCACCTTGTGAATGAGGCAACTGAGCTTCTCTGTGACTATCACTCACAACATGGTCTAGACATGCTTTTACACAGATTTCTTAAAAGCCATCAATTAAACATGAAGATCACTATAGATTTGTTGCAGTCAATAATATTGGCCATCGTGTGACTGATGCAAACTGCCAAAGGAGAAGCATTTCACTGCAGGGCACTTCAGCACACTGCACCAATTCTTGCAATATTCACTCAATGCAGGTGTCACTTCTCCCCGTGCCAGGAGTAGGAGGGAAAAGCTGCAAATAGAGGACAGAAGATGCAGCGTGGCATCAAAGCCAGCTCCTGCTTTTGCTTTATCTACATACAGTAACTCCAACCAACTACAAGCACCTTGGAATTTCTACATAAAATGAGACTAGCTTGTCTCCCCCTGTACATAGCATTTTAAATAACTCATTGCATCCCAAATGTTTCTGCACAATACCTACATATTTCTGTTCTGCAAGACTACAGCATTGTTTTTAAACTTTCAAGAGAGAAGTAATTTTATTTAAATATTCCTTCTCATGCTGGTTATTTTTCTCCTTGATAGAAGCTACTATCAACTTAATTCAAGATGAGGAGAGGAGCACTATGTATGGTTAAAAACTGCTGTCATCTTTGACCTTATTTTCTCAGTTTTGCACCATCTCCAAACCATAAAAACATTTCTCCCATTTTACAGATGGTACTGGAGTGAAGCCAGATTTGCCATCCATTCCTATTACAAGATACAATGAAACCTATTTGCCTTCAGGGCTACACAATAGCAACGCACATCGAAAAGTAATATTACTACTATTTCAGTATCAGATGAAAAAAATACTGCTCACCACCTTCACCCAAGAAGAACTTTGAACACCACACTACCAAAAGTGAATTAAAAGCAGCTTCTCAATCATCTAGAATTGGGTACAAATCATATCAACACTCAACTTCTTACTAGTATTTCCAGTGTCAACATGTAGGAAAGGAGACCACATGAGATCTGCTCTTAAACAACTTACATTATTTCAGGTATGTTTAAGGCTTCCCTAAGCATTATAAGATAAACCAGCATGGCAGACTGTTTCAGTTTTATCCTTCTTTGCAAAAGGAAGTCACATGTCCTTGGCTACAAACCTTCACTCCTGTGGACTACGTGGATTTCCTACAACAGATCTTATCTAACCTTCTTTGATGTAGCCAGAAGAAATATGTCATTAGATGATGCACAGCATTTCTTGTTTCTACTAATCCAAGGTTATGCAGTACACAGCTTAAGGGATCAAAGAGATGAAAAGGTCACATGTTAAAACAAAGGAAAAATATTCTGCATTTCTAAGACTGCTATCTATAGCCCTTCCTAATGATTATATGTTACTGCATCCATCCTATTGTCCAGACTTAAACACCACAATGAAAAATACACTTTTTTTTATTTCCTCTCCCCTTGTACATACAGCAAACAGCCATAAAGAAGAGGGTAATTATGACTATGCAAATTCAAAATAATGATAATGAAAGGTATTGACAATCCTTGTGTCTTATCATCAGCTTAGGACAAAAAAGCTCAGCATTACTTATTAGGTAGTAAAATGGGACACCAGCAAAGATGATCAATACAAATCATCTCAAAACCACTACTCTGCATCTGGTGCCATCATTTTAGTCATTATGGGATAAAAATGCTTTTCAAATAAGCTAACATTTCCAGCAGATTGCATCTTTCTCAGTTGACCTTCAGCTACAGCATCATCCCCACCCCCCTCACCACTGCGGGAAGAGCTGACAGTAGAGCCAGAGAAATCTCACAGCACCAAAGCTGTGCCTGCCACCACTGCTGACCCCTAAAGCCAGGAGGAAGATCAATTAATCTAACATTATTCATAACCTAGAGATACCTGCAAAGGCCAATAACACACACCTTCTTCCAGTGTAATGCCTTTCTTCCTACAGGATAGCATCTGCTTGATTTCACTTGTAAAAGACATAAATTGGAGCATCTGAAATATGTAATTGTGGTTGTGATCATTCCCATTTTGCTGTGAAGCTATCTAATAGAAAAATACTATTACTAACACATTACATCAGTTATATGCTTTATAACCTAATTGCATTGTTTCTAAGTTTGTGGTCTGATCTGTGCCTGGAAATGCAGTTTGTTTTCTGCACAAAAAAAAAAAAAAACAACCATGAATATATTTCAAAAGCAGATAAAAAAAACCAGAACTCCATTCCTAATTATATTAAGAGGAAACAGAAAGGATAGTTTGTCTGAGACAAAAGAACACTGTGTATCATTTTGCTAAAGCAGTGCTGGGTGAGCCCACTGGTCTGTTTTCTCCTTTACATATTTCCTCCACAGTTAAGCATTACCTTTTGATAGTAAAGAGCATTTACAACCAAGAGCATTGAAAGAGCCATTGAACATGACCAGAGAGCAAAACCCACTACAGAAACAGTGCGCAATATACACGCATGGCTGGCAGGCGTTTGACCACACCTCAATATACAGCCAAACCCTTCTTGCTATACACTCTTCTCACCAGACTGTGAACCCTCAGGACACTCACGACATCACCATGCAGAAGTTTTGTGTCAAACTTTTTGTCTGCAGTTTCTAGAGGTTTTGGTGGGATTGCTTTGTTTGTTTCCTTGAGGTTTTGTTTCGCTGGGATTTTTGTTTGCGTTTTTTTCCCTCTGAATCAAGCAGGGTATATGAAGAGTGTATATATGGCAATAACCTGTCTATAAAAAAATGAGATGAAGTTTTATGCTATTTCCCAGTGTTCTCAATCCATCTTAAGATAGAAAGCAGTGATTCTATCATTATTACATTTCTAGGTACACACCAGTGCTTTTAAAGAGATCTCATAGTCCATGAGCACAGGGATCAGTGCTGTTTTCACCAGCACCTCCACACCCCAGACTGTCCCTGAAACACACATGGTGCAAACTGAGAAAAGAAGGAACAGAAACCAATGAATACTCATTTCTAAGGAGCTATTTCTCCACTGCACATGCCTCCTAATTTCACCACCCACAAAAACTGCATGCTAATGGGGAAAGGATGTTTGAGCCATAGTGTATAGTTTGAGCTACATGTATAGTCAAAGAAAGACAGTGATTCAGGTGCTGGAGAAGTAGGAAGAATGTGGAAGATGGAAATGAAAGAACATAACCTCTGGTTTAGGTCAGTCAGGGAGACCAAAAGGATTGCCAGTTAAGAGACAAAATAGAAAAAAAATGGGGAAT
This sequence comes from Corvus hawaiiensis, assembly GCF_020740725.1. Taxonomy (NCBI): domain Eukaryota; kingdom Metazoa; phylum Chordata; class Aves; order Passeriformes; family Corvidae; genus Corvus; species Corvus hawaiiensis. Next base: position 39,152,595 of record NC_063216.1, read on the forward strand.
GGAGAAGATACTAAAATAATTAATGAGCATTTTTTTTTCCTCCAATCCTATCCCTTGCTCCACTCCACACACACTCAAGAAAGTCCTTAACATTCTATAGCCCTGCCAGGGAGTTGCTTGGAAAAGATTAAGATCTGGGACACATGAAAACAATCACAATCACAGACAGGTAATTTGAGCTGATGATCAGCCCTTTCAGTTTTTTGAAGGGGATGTACTGATGAACAGTGCTGTTCAATGACATTTCCCAGTTTCTTTCCCTACATTTAGTTCACAGTCAACCAAAAAACAAAATTACTGTGCTGCTGAGGCAAAACTTTGCTGAGGCAACTTTGCTCATGGCACCAATTTAAAACTTTCCCTCCATCTCAGCAAATATTCAATTCAAAAGCAAGGAGCTACATAGAGGGAAAATGTAACAATAAAATCCAGTCAAACAGCCCAAGTTTACAGGCTACACTGTACTATCTGCTAGAAATTTTCAAAACAAAATTCCTGTCTTTTTAATCTCCTTTCCCCCTAAAAGGTCCTTTTCATGCACACATTCTTTACACTTCTATTCCACATACATAATGCACCTGCTCTCCTTGGCAAAGAGAGGTGACCAAGACAGGTGAATTTTAATGCATGCAAAAATGTACCAACATGCTCAAAAAGAATAATGACTGCATGACAATACAAGAGTGAAAACTTTTTAGTGAGCTTTTAATAAAAAAACCCCACACAATACATTTATCTGTCTAAGCACATGTAGTTCCTTAAAGATAGAAACCAGCTTTGACCACTGTAGCATGTTTTATGCATACAGCAAGGCTCTGTATTTTTTCTTTTTATCTTGGTTCATGCCAATAGCTCGATTCAGTTACCAATTTATTCAAAACTGATGGACCCCTGAGGAGTTGCAAAAACAGGAGAGCTTATTTTCCAGTCCATCAGTAAAACTGAAGTGGGATCTCTCTTAGTTTCACAAACAAATCTGGAGGGACAATGGTAAGCAAAATTAATTAGGTCTAGTCCCTTAACTACAAATACCTCCCTTGGTAAGTAGACATTAGAGAGAAGGCTGTCATAATTTCTCTTATTTAATCAGTGTATGTAAGGCAACAAGAACTTTAAAAAAATTAATCCATCATTCATAGGGATACTCAATGAATCAGCACATACTCTGGGTTGGGAGAGACTTTTGGAGGCCATCTTGTCCAAGCCCTTGCACCAGACACGGCTAATTAAGAAGAAAGATCAGTTTGCTCCGTTACCTTGATCAGTCTAGGATGCTTAAGGGCTCTAAGAGCACAGAAACCTGAGAAATCTTTTCTACTGCTTAGCTCCATACACCATGGATGTTTTTTTCCTTTGACCTAATCAGAATTTTCCTGCAACAACATGTGACTGTTGTCTGCTATTTCCAGTAAACGTGCCCAAGAAGATCTATCTCTTCTAAATGCCCTTCTATAGAGAGCTGAAGTCAGCAGTCAGATCCCCCTTAGTCCTTTCATCTTCAACTTCAGCCAATCCAATTTCCTCACCTTTCCCCCTGCACTTACACCTTTACCCCCAAACCACCTCAACATTCCTCTGCTGGACTCACTCTTCTTCATAATCTTCCCTTGCACTGGGAATCCCCACACTGGACACAATTCCCCAGATGCAAGCTCCCAGGCACTGGCTAGAGGGGAGCCACTGCTTCCCTTTACCTTCTGGCTGTACTCCTAAAATGGAACACTATCTGGTTGACTTTAACTGTCTCAAGAACACAATACAGTAATATCCAAGATACTGCAACAATATTTAACAGAAAGTAGCCTGATAAAAGCTAATTAAAAAAAAAAAAAAAAAAAAACACCAAAACCCTAGGGAAAAAAATGCAATTCAAAATGTCATTCACTGTTTTATAACAAAAGAAAAATTAATACTGAACATATACATTGGAAAAAGAACAAAAATTAAGTAATAAATATGTTTATTTTCATACTAAATAATTATATACTTAATCACTATCCAATATGTCATGATAGTTAGAGGTCAAAAAGAATGAAATACTCTTTAAACTTAATATTTCCTGATTTTTTGAAAAAATAATTATTAGGGCAATTAAAATAGCATTTTAGAATCATTCTATTTAGATTAATCCATTGTGTGGGGGAAAAAAAAAAAGAAAATGTTGTCTTTTTTGTGCTGTTTTTCTTCAGTTCATATTAGTTGCACTAGATACATCCAGATCCTCAGAAGAGACAGAGGATTAAGCTTCTGAAGAGACTGCCTGAGCAGCCTAAGCAACGGCACGCAGGGAACCAGCGTCCTGTCGGCCAAACAGGCTTTGCTCTGAAAGGCATTTGGCAACACAACTGTGGTCTCCATTTATGAGTCTGAGGATCAGCAATGAAACCCTACTGATGAACAGCACAAAAAAAGCTGAATACACCCTTATAAACCCATAAATCACAGCAAACTTAAATGTCATGAAACACAAAGTATTTCTGGCAAGGCATTTCCTTATAGACTCCTGGAGAAGACTAAGCCATCTGCTTACTCAAAAATCAATCTTGATGAAATTAAGTGAAACAGTATAGTATTGCATGAGATCACAAGAACAGCACTTAGGTGTTGCAGAGCAGTGTTTTGCAAATGGTTGAGCTCAGGATGATGGGATTCAGTATGAAAATTATGAATTTATCACCATCAATGAGGATCTAAAATCATCATTTAGAGTATTGGCCCAGGAGAAAAGTAAGATAAAAAGGAGAACTGAAAAAATGCATTAAAGATGCTTTTTAGCAAGTGTCAGTATTTCTGCCAGCTTTACAGAAAATGAGTATCTGGCAAGATAATAAAGCAGTCTGTTTACTTATCTGGAAATCACATGAGTATGTACCAGTGGACTAACCTGGGATTTGATAGAGACTGTGTGCTGCATCAGTGATTTTCTGAAATCTCAGCACATCACAACAAACATGGTTACTCATATGAGAAGTCAGATTTTGCTCATAGTGCTTAGAATATTATCTTTGAAATACCGAAGTGTTGTGCCGCAGCAAAATTTATTCAGTAAATCAGACAAAAAGGACAACAAATGTTCCTAGCCATTTTTTGGTACTGTTCACTGTACAAAGATACAGTATTTGTATCCCTTAGACGTAAATTATTTTGGACATTTGGGAGGATAAGACGCTGGATTACACGACAGTCATAAATGCTATTTCCACATTTTGAAAGATCTGTATTCTCTCATTCAACATTTTTTTCATGAAACATGAAGTATCAAGCACTGATTCTGCTCTGAGGCTGCTTCTGGCTGAAAGCTCTACTAAAACAGATACTCTGGTTCTCGCCTAATATTGTAAGTGATTTTAATAGACTTGTCTCAGAATAGAGATGAGAGGCAGTATCAGCTGAGCATCTTTGACAACCTGTGTTGTCAGGAACTAAAAACAGATATTGTAATAAAAACCTTTACATATTTTATTAAATAGTAAAACAGTATAGGAAGCTCACTCCTTCATACATATCATGTCTTCAACAGTAGTTCTTTTGTTTTCCCTTTTCTAGGTTTTTTTTTTAGTTTTCTAGTTTTTGATGTGCCCTTATTCCTGTACAATTAAAAGTGAAGGCTAGTCAGCAACCAGAGAAATGTAGTTTACTCAAAATCAAGCAAAAAAACCCCTCAGTGCAGTGAGGGTGCTGCAGTGCCCACTTACATTGAATCTCGTAACTAAGAGATTCCCTTTATTTTCTAAAGAAAGGCATACAGATCTTAAAAAACAGTCCAAAAAGAAAACCATGAAAATGAGGTAGAAAACAGTTCAACTGATAACACCAGTCTTTGATTTGCTCCAATAACTGGTGTAGTTCGACACTCATCCACTTTCCCAGATCTCCAAAGTCTCCTCTTGTTCCCAGGAATCACCCTAGTGGAGATACTGACCAGAGCTCTCTGGACCAGCCACACCCACATGCCCTGACACAGCCAGGGCACATCCTGAAGCTTCATAGAGTGCAACCAGAGTGTCCAGAGCAGGAGTGGATGCCCCCAGGCACACAGTCACCGCTCTGCCTCCAGCAGCAAAAGCTGACTGGGGCCCAGGCGGGATATCACGTATGTGACTCTTTGGAGACCACCTGGAAGCAGCCCTCAGAGCAGCACTGACACTGGTCACTAAACTTCCCACTATACGGCTGTACATGAACAAAAGAAAAAAAAAGTAGAAAGTGAATAAAATACTACATTTTTCCTTCTCAGAATTCAATAGGATTATTGCATTGTGCATCATCACAGAAATCTAGAAAGGGATTGAAATGAAAATAATATCAAAAGGTGCAGAAGCAACAACACTACACACATTACACAGAAGTGTTGCTTTGACAGTCTGACACTTTTCTATGGAAACCAGATTTTATGGATTTATGTTTTGGCCATAAACAAACTGCAAATATCATCAGGCTTTTTAATAATCTGATGCTTGTGTGTGATTGGTTTGTTATCTGACGTACTAATTCTCCTGTAGAGAGTCAAATTATGAAATCTTGCCTTCTAATTGCATTGTTTGGCTTCAATTATTATAGTCATTTAATTACTTGTGCTATAGACACTGCAACTCAAATGTCAACTAAACAGAATGTTGCTGTACTCATAAGGTAGTCTGACTCCCCTGCTCCCTCTCCCCTCAGAAAGCTGATGAAGTAAACACTGAGGAGCACTTCAAGAGAAGTGGAGGAAAGAATTTGGGTTTTCAACTTTTCCGATAGTACAAGATGGTCCTTTTCCCTCCAGAATTTTACCTTCCTCTAGACAAGAGAATGGCAGAAAGAGTCCTTATAACCAAAACCCACCTCCTAGACTCGCTTCAAGCTCTTTTAAGACACTTCCCCCAAACACCACTGTCCTTTAGTGGGGATGCAGGACTCATCCAAAACCCAGAGACTACAGATTTTAACAGAAAAATGTCCAAGAAACCAACTCACCTCTTTTTCACACTATACAAAGAAAGATGAAAAGAGAAGTGAGTGGGAATGACCACAACTGCAGAAATTATGCATTAGGCGAGGAAGCAAATATATTTGTCTTCAGCTTTCTAGGAGCCACAGATGTACAGGCTGCAGGTCTTGATTAAAAACAAAAACTGAAAAAATAGCGAAGTACTCTAGATTGTATTTTTGTCCAGTAATTTAACACTTTTACAAAAGGGATAATTGAGTGAAAGATAGAAGTATCTAGTATAATTCAGATCACAGGGTGTCCTAACATTCCTGCATGCCTTACATTGTGAATTGATGTGAAAATATACTTTTATTATCATTTTACTCGAAGTCCTTTTGGGCTTTGACTGTGCTTCAGTTTAATATTTTCTAGCAGATCATGCAGGCAACAGCATACTTGTCTCCTCTTTTTTTTTACACTAGGTATCCATAATATTTTTTTGACATACAACCTTTTGCAGCAGATACTCCAAGAACAACTTTCTTGCATCTGTATATTACCTACTTCCAGAAAATAGCATCTGGGGATTTAGAGAACAAAAGCTTTTCCCCCTCTGGGCTATATTTTGGCATTAAAAAGCAAATGCTGAGCCAGAAGTTTCCCTCACTAACACAAGTGCTAATTCAACCCTGCCACACCTCAAAACAAACTTAATTTACAGCAATAGAGTTCAAGGTCACAATCAAACCCTCTATTACCAGCTAACTAGCAACCCATTGTTTAAATGTATTCAGCATCCCTACACACACAAAGCAGAAATGTGACCTTTTCCATCTCAAAAATACAAATTTGTGGCCACTCCAACACACATTTTCATGTGGCTCTGAACTGACAACATGGTGTAAGCATAACCAGCCTTACACTCTGCTTTACTTGACTTACACTGTTACAGAAGCATCTGCCTCTTACTCTCTATGTAGGTTAGTAGGAGATTTTTGGCTTACTTTTAAGGAAATAATAGCATAGTTATTTTTGTAGAGTGTGTATAGCTGCTAGCTCAAAGTCATACAACTAAACATAGTTTCTCAGCATAGTAGTCTAAATTGAGTGTGGGTTCAAACCAAATTCAAATCAGTGTTTCAAGAAAGACTTCAATTATTAATATTATTCTCATACAAGTGTCACTTGTCTGAAAGAATGTATTTTAAGTGTCATGCCTACTGGAACTATTTTGTTACCTGCACAGGATTCCGCACACACATAAATCAATGAGATGTCATTTATTGAGAACTGGCACGGAACAAACAGGAGAGCCCACACATGCAAACACACAAGATTACATGAAATACAGGGTGGTAGTGGAATCACCTCATGCACACCCCTAAACAGAGAAGAATGCTTTCTCAATAAAAGGTCTTTGACAGTAATTTTATTACAAAATATTTACCTGAGATCATTCATGTTCTCATTCTGTGTAAGGGACTTCAATGGAGCTCAAGTCTGCTATAAGGATGGGGACAGAGGCCCTATCCTACATCAACTTCAATGGGAGAGCCATATTGAAAATGAACAATAGATTATTTCCCCTAGGTCAGTATAAACTCTATTCCTCCACCACACTTTTAATATATGTAAATTGGGGGATAAATAAAATACTGTGTCTCACTCCCTTGGCTCTTGCAAGAAGTAACCCCTTCAGAGAGCCAGCACCCTTCCAGTGGCTGCCTACCATGAAGAGGCTGAGAAACATCAGGAAGGACACTGCACAACTGCCAGCACTCCCTTCCCAGATCCCAGCCAGACTTGGACTCAAACCCAGCCCCCTCCCTTTTTTTTTTTTTTTTTTTTTTTTTTTAATTTCAAAATATGATCTCTTACCTTTCAGCAAAAATGCTGTAACTTCCAGCTTCGAAGGCTTCCCAGGGGTCAGCAGAGGACAGACTCCTTTTGGAACTATTGCCAAAACATACTAAACATGCAGTCAGAGGAGAGAGAAAAAGGGCAGGAAGACAACTGGAAGGCCAGACTGGGAGAAGTAGGATGCTCACTTACAGGATGGCAATCTTGACTCCAGCCTGATGCTTAGCAAAATTATTTATATGCTCACTAAGCATTTTAGGCAGTTTTATTTCCAAGTAGTACTGCAGGACTAAAATCTTCAGCCCAGAGCTACATATCCCATTATTAAAATCACAGTACATTACAACTGCACAAACATTAATAAGGCTAATGCAATCACATAGCTAGATTTCTGAAACTGAATACATCTTTCACAGTAAAAATTTCCACTTAAAAAGTTCAAAGGTGTCAGAGCCAAAGACACAATAAAAAGCACACATACATATCTCACTGCCAGCCCTCCCCACAGACCCAGAGAGTCACATCTGCACACAAAAGAAACAACATAAATGTCAACAGACCACTTCGGGAAAGAAATAAGCAGCAACACTGGATCCTAAATTCTTGTTACCTGAGTTACAAAGTACCATTATTTTTGCTCAATTTCACAGTGGATCAGATGTCTGGGGATGCTGAAGCCTATCTGAAAGGCTCCAGCTTTCTCTGGTGTCTCCCAGGGCCAGTTATTCTCAAATCCTTCACACTCCTTTGCCTAAAGCCTGGAGGAATTCCCTGTGAACAGCCATGCTGTTACCCAGCTTAGTAACTATTCCAAAGACAACAAAATAATTCTGTCCTTAAAAACGCACTCCGGTTTCCTATCAGGTGTAAATCCCTACAAGATAATGCTCAGAGCCCTATTCCTGCCTGTTAGTATTAGAATCCGGGGGGGGGGGGGGGGGGGGGGCGGGAAATCAAAGCCTTGTTTCATATTTTTGGTTCTTCTGCATGTTTGCTTTTTAAGCACACATCAAATTCTTTGATACTGTTCTATGAACACTGAAAAGAAAAAAGCATGCTGCTTCTACTTCCTGTATTTATGAGGAAAACAATCCTCTTCTCAACAAAATGTTTTAGACCACTTTATCACTTCAGAGGACTTTACAAGAAACAGTACATTTACAGAGAGTGACTTCCATCCCAACGCCACTGATTTCACACACAGCAGAAAGGTGATAGGCAGACATGAAGTAATTTCAGTCACGAAATCAGGGGGATGATTTCCAAAAACCACTGATCTGCTAAAATCTGCCTTCAGAAAGGAAAAACCAAACATGTCTGTTTTGAAAAATTGGAAGACTATTAAAATATTTTCTAATAAACACCACATTAGAAGTTCAGAGCCATAAATGATGACTGAACAGTGATTAAAAATTCGTTTTCAAAGACACATCATTAAGTACATGAATTAACTTTTTTTTTTTTGTTATGATAATAGCAAGCTGAAAATAGTGAACTGTGTCAGATCACAAAACAGCAGAGAAAGGTTTGTTTTTCTTGTCTGAATAGGCTGCCAGGCCACTACCAAAGGCTTCTAGATGAGTAGAGCACCAGTGGACCAGGCACAATGTGATTGTAGAAAAAAATGTGTATTTCATTTACGTAGTCTTGTGTCACCTGATTGAACTTTATAACCTTTACATCAGCAATGCTTACTGATTCAAGCAAGGCCACCACTTCAAAGCCACCAAAATGTATCCAGAAATAGCCTTTGATCCTCACCATAGAAAAGCCAGGCAGGTGTGCAGGTTAACATCACCCATAGCAAATCCTATAATCCCTCCCTCCACCTTCCAGGCACAGGCTGCAGATGACATTTCGCAAAATCCTTCTGAACTTCTTGATAAATGTTGCCCTCCCTTGTCAAAAACTCAACTGTTCAAATAAATACCACAGGACACTGCTGTAGCCATGTCTGCATCTTGCACTGACCTCAGAAGAAGGAACCAAGCTAGTTACCATGACTTATAAACAGAAGCTGACAGCCCAACCACTGACCACTGGGAACAAGGAGCAATCAGGGTGGAAGCACAGCATTTTAGGAGATTGCCCAGCTGACAGTTGCATATTAGCAACTTTCTACTAGACAAATGTGTCTCCTGCAAGGTCTACGGCCTCTATTTCCTTCCTGCTGTAGTCACAGGTTCAAAGAGGAAAAACATACTCCCTAGGAGGAAAGCACCTTTTACAAGCATCCCTCCTCTCTTCCTCCTCCAACTATAAAAACAATATAGCAACAAAAACGTCACAGTTCCTGCTCAGCTATCATCTCCGGTGTAGATGTGCTCTCCACAACCTCAAACGCCAGAAGACTCTGGGAACAAAGGGCTCCTCTTCTAGAGCTCTTCCTCTCATCCTGCCTTCCTTAACCCACAGAAAGTCAACATCACCACAAGCGGCCATCTCCTACACATCAGAACAAAACCAGACTGACGTTTCAGACTCACCTTTCAGTGATTACCAACCTCCCACTTCTAGGACTGTGCTAGCTATTATTTGGTTTATAGCTATTGTTGGTTTTAAATAGTGACTATGACACTAATTCCTTTTTTAGGGCTGAGAAGGACTTCCTGAATCTCAATATATGGAAGATGCTCCCACCTTCCCTGAAGAAGTTTGAGGGCTACTTGAGAAGTCTTAGGTTATACTGTACTAAAGACGTCAGGAGCTGAGTGCAAATACCATTTTAAAGACAGTTTCCTGACAAATACGGTGTGCCAGCCACTAAAAACAAATACCCACAAGAGAATGTCTAGTATAGCAAAGATGTAAACTTCTCTCTCATCTTTATTTGATCAGATTTGAAAGGAAGCCAAATGGGACTCCTGACACAATCTGGAGCCAGCACTTCAAAGAGGTGGATACCAGTGAGGGGGAGGTAACAGAGTGACTGGCAAATATCTCCCCAGCTTGAGTTGCACCTGCATCTCCATCCATCCATCTCCATCTGTTACCACCTGCAGCTGAGAAAGCTGCTGCTTTAGGAGCAGACCTTGGCTACACTAGGATAACCTTTGCTGCTAAGGAATCTGAGCTGCATAACCAGGAGGGAAGAACACGTCATGACTTTTTTTTTCCTGTTTGATTGTTATGAAACGCTAAAAATCTACTAACGCAAATGCTTTCAGCTGGGCATTTCTCCTGACTCTCAACACTTCCTAATTCAACTTAGTTGTAGGCAGACCCTTACAATGCGTCATTGCAAGCTCCAAAGGAAATCACTTTAACTCCAAACAGCACAAAAAAACTGGAAGAACCACTGAATTAAAAAGTATTTGGGAAACCATAAAGTGGGGAAAAGATAAAGTCTTCATAAATTTTTAGATACATTTTTAACTTTTAAAGCCAGACATGTCCTAGTTCCTCCTCTTTTTTATTTACTGTGTTAAGAAGATGCAAAGTAGAATTCCCAGATGTTGTATACACTAAAAACAATTACAATTATCCTATTTTTAATTCAATGTTTTAGGTATAGATTTTGAATGGAAGGCTCTTTAAAGCAGAACAAGAATTTCATTTTATTAGCTACATGGTAGCTACATACATAGCTACTTTTTTTAACTTACTCCTTCATGGAGTAAGACATTCTCATGAAAAAAAGAGAGGAGATGAGGAAAATTTACTATGCATATTTTCTCATAAGTTGTATTGTTTACTGTACCTCTCAAAATCAGCAAATATCAGCACTCATAGTTATATGTTTATCAAGAAAGAAAATACTATACCCTCCCATTCAAGGTTAGGAAACATTTTATTAGCCACAGACTTTTATTCCCAGCAGGAGAGAAGAAAAATGCAGCATGTGTTAATCAGATTGTAAGCACCTCCATATTATCAAAATATCAGCGCAGTCAGAGACATCTCTTAACTAAGTTTGCAATAATTCAGGGGGAGTATTAGAGACTTGATCAGTTCTCATTTTGTTTGTTTAACTGAAATAGAATAAAATGATAGTACAAAAGGAAACAGTTGTGTCTTTACACAGCCCACAGCCTCTAATGCTTAGATCTTAAAATCTGAGACAGAAGGAGAACACAGTAAGAATACCACTCCTCTTGATTAATTTTTAATATCATTTGAAAGTTTAAAAGTCTACATTCTTTTTGCTCCAACGTAATTCTCTTTCTATTGTCATCAAAACCACATTCAGCAAGTAGAAAAAAAGAAAATCCCCCCTAGTAATTTTCAGACATTGCTCCAGGTAGCATAGAGTACAGGGATATCTATTTATACACAGCCAGAGGCTCAGGGTTTCATGAAAAAGGTTACCAGCTAAATAAATTCTCTTCCATAAGGTGCACTCCTTGCCAAAAACCCAGAGAATACACTGACTATGGATGAGAACAGTGTTTAAGGAGAGTAAAGTCAACATAACCTTCTCTTCCTAAAGTCTGGGAAAACAGAATGACTTCACAGCCTGCTTCAGAGATAATCCTAGTTTGGACTATTTCACACCAGTCAGAGGGAAAAAGAAACTAAGTAAATTCCAAGTGAAGAAAACCCCAGACCCAAACAGCCCAGTCCCTTTCCAAGCAGCCTGAGTTTTGGGTGCCTCTCCTAAAGACACATTCATTGCAACAGGCAGTGGAAGATACCTGCTTCTCAGAGCCTATGAGCAGATTCTCTTGCAGACTCTGCAGACAAATCCAAGCTACATTTTTGCACTCATACATAGTGGTAGAGGCCATCTAGCAATGGTAAGGAATACCATTAACAAACAGCACGCTCTCTTCTTGCAGCGACTTCATTCTTTCAAGAGATTTAAGGAGTGGTTTAGAACAGTAGTACAGTAACACAGAAATCAAGACCATGATCTACATCTGCATTAAACTTGATGACCAAAACACAATGCGCAGGTGAAAGGTCACCAGTCAAAACTAAAGATCATATCTCCCTAGTGTGAAGCAACGGAGATGAAAATACGTGACTAATACATAGCTATTTCTCTCCACTGTTCTCAGTGTGTCGTGGAAAACCAGTTAACCATCCATCAACACTGAATGTGCTTTGTTTGGTTCCCAAACTCTACCAGAGAAGTGACCTTTGTTCCAAGCATACACCAAACAAGTTGGTAAGATCCTTTCTTACACAATACAAAATCAGAAGGCAAAAAAACTTTTTAAAAGGGAGGGAGAGCAGGAAAGAAGAGAAAACAAAAGACACAGCACTGTACTACACTCTTCCTAACTACTTGTATGCACTCATCATTAACAGAGAAAACTTCACATTATTCTCATATAATAACTTCAAATTCAGACAAAAAATAAAATGTTATAAATAAACAAATATGATTTGAAGCTTGAAGATTCATGATGGGACCTATGCAAACTGAAGGGGTAGTTGTAACCATCCAGGGAAAGTATGCTGTAATCCTTTGCAGATTCGCCGCCAAGGAGTGCAGCATACTTCACCTCTGCTTTACATTCTGCTTATCCATATCATTTATACATAGGATAGCTATTCATTCTTTTAATGCCTTTGATAAAAGCCTAACCTAGGAATGTTAAACCCTACATGAACCATGATGTAGTTATTCATTATGTACTTTAATGCAGTGTGTACCAGAGCAGTCAGATAAATGAGTCTACAATCGTTTTTGTACATTTTAAGTACAGCCTTATCTCCTCATTTGCTGGCTTCCTTGATAGGAACTTCTAACTATGACTAACATGTAGAGTACACGGTATCTTAAGTACCATATATCCGTGAGAGGTGAGATCTTATAGTCACCAGTTGAGAATCAACAGCAACACCATTACTTTACAAAATGGGACAAAACACTTCACAATTCTTGAACAGCCAAGGTTTCTTTTACTTCTTGGAAGAAAAGAAAAATAAATATTTGGACGTTTACAGTCTTAAAAGGAAACATTCCTAAATTTCTTGCCAAGAATTTGCCTCCCCCTACAATTAGTATATGGTATGCTATACAGTTTTCTTTAGCTATTTCCTGATAGCATGTTATTTCTCCTCACCAAGAACATTATTGTACTTAGTAAGCATAATTTCCAGCAGAGGACTGAGACAGTACACCATACCAAGTAATTCCTAGCGAGGCACTTTCCAATCCTTCCACACTGAACAATGGCAATGTGATATACTGGCAAGGATTTGGCTTGACTATCAAAGCAAAATGCTGCAAGGACTTATCCTCAAACATCAGAGTTCAGCAATTTCACAATTAAGCACATAAATCTTTTATGTACCTTCCTTAACTAAAACTTACCACTTCGTTTACAAGTTACCTTTGAAGCAAATGTGAAACCATCCATTTTCAAAGCTGAATTCTTGTGCTTGCAGCTCAAAACAATCCATGGAAGCCTAGCTTGATGAAGAAGTGTGATATAAACCTCTGCTCAAGAACTATGCAAGGCTTCCTGTATCAAGGAGGTTAACACATTTGTTTCTAAATAAATCTCATAATTATTGAGTTCATACAGCTCTGTAAGCTATTTTAAAGGTAATTAACATTCTAGGATATCAGGCCTTCTTTTGGAAAAGGTTGTATTTTCCCTGAGTTCATAACACAAATGGATTAGTTCATGAGCAAATTGGACGCATTACACACTGGCATTGTACAGATATAATTTCAAATCAATCTTCCATTACTGGTGGTGACAATACTGTCAAAATAACGAAAGTCTATAAAAACAATATGCAACAGATATATGCCTAACATTTCACAAATCATGAATGTATCATTTAACAATCTTGCAAAACAAAACAAAATTGGAAGAAAATGCTACTATCATGTATCAAGGACACCAAGTCCTAAGTGATATAGAAGAAATTATCTTCAGGTAACTAAGCCGGGAACACAGTCCCTCTGAAAATGTTCCCTTTGTCTTTGGTCCTCAAGCACTCTTCTATACTGACAAGAAGATTAGAAGCATACCTGGAGGTCACCTGGAAGCATGAATTAGTATTTACAGCCAGAATTTTCAATTAAGCAATATCCTTACTGACAAAGGAATGACACTTTAATAGTAGAAACTGCTTTCTCTGAAAAATTGGTTCTAATGTCAGGTAAAATAAAGGTTTTACTGCTAAAGTGCTAAGAGGACTCAAGAGAACATAGAAAATTGGGGATTTATGTGGAACAAGAAACACAGATGGAAATCACTTTTAACTTGTTTATCCATTAATCCAACTCAATTACACGCTCTAAAAAAATTCTTTCACTACCAAATACTAAACAAACTTTCATAGAATATTTAAAATTAGCCTCTCTCACTGTGAGGCAAGAAATGCATTTGATTACAAACGTTAATGTAATTATGCACATGTCAAAACCTTCATCATGTCCTGCAAACAATTCCATCCTTTTGGGAGTCTTATCTATTCCATTTATTTTAAAATGTGCTTTTTCATCTCTTAATCGATTCTCTTCTGTCCCACCTCACCTCCAGGAGGCAGCAAGTACAAATTGGGCTGATATCTTCCCTGCTAGCCAAGAACACTTCTGACAGCAGACAGCATAGAGTGCAGCTGTAATTAAGGATGCCTTCAGTCAGAGAAAAAAAAAAAGCAAAGGCAAGGCAGAAGTAGAAGCCAAAAAGCCAGGCTGGCCTCCTAATCCCTTGTTCAGATTCCTGATGCTCTGATGAAGATGCAGAGAGCAGAGTCACCAACATTTCTGACAACCTGGGCATCCACCCAACACACGTAACACAGATGCTAAAGAAAGCTGAACCCCAGCCGTGAAGTTTGAGACAGACTATATTTCTAAGAGCATTCTTCATGCTGTCACTCACTATCAGTGCTTAACAATAAATCAAGAATACAAGTCATAATTACATTCTCTCCTACATAATGAAGCAGCCACATGCAGCTTCCTTCCCTTCCCACCAACTGTGAAACTTAAAGGTTCAAGAGAAAGATGCTTACATCAAAAAGGTCATTTTTTGTCTTACTCTACAGCAACATGAGCACCATTAAGTTCAAGTGCGCGCTTCATGCTATATGCTTCCTTCACTACAGAACACAAGCACTTAAAGGACTTTGCCCATCTCCATTTCTTCTGCACTGCATATCCTCACCCTGTCTTCCCACTGAGAAAAAGCAGAAGCCCCACCACAAAACCCATTCCTTCATTCTACCTTTGCTCTGCAGGAGAGAATGATGCTTCTGCCCAGGAAGAGATACAAGGCCACCATCCTTACAATAAACTGTTTCCATAAAAAAAGAACAAAGAACATAGGGCCATATGGTATCCTGTAAGAATTCTCTTATATGGAACCATTTCATAGCACACTCAGAACGCGGGAGCGATTGCATATTCACCTAAGCCATGAAAACCACTCTGTTTCCATTTCACTGTTAACAATGACTTATGGTAAGACTTCTTATCTGAACGAATAATCAAATTGCTTTAGGAGTCTCAGTTTTACATTATCATACACAATTATATAAGCACAATGGCAAAATAGATGTTATCTAACTGGTAGAAGGATTCCCAAATCCTTTGAAGAGAGATTGTCCGTTAACCATAAAATTATGTAGGCCATGCAATTGCACAGCAGTGAAGTGGAAACAAAAAGATCACATTTATAGAGGAGATTGGTTAAATTACTAACCAAGAATATTAGACATGGAAGCATGGTTTTAAAAACATTACTGGAGGCAACAGTTTCACAATGCAGAAATGCATGCACACAGCATGGCAATGCACTTGAGAAGATCCCTGTGCTGCCAGCAGGATTCAGTTGCTCATGGAGGGATCACACCAAAGGTTATTGAAATTCAGGAAACCAATACACTGCAGGTAAAGTGTTATCACCATTTAAAATGAGACGGTTTAGATAGTGCTCAGATGTATGTATTCAAAGCATTTATGTTTCCTTTTTCTTTTAGCTTAGCCAACACATCTTATGATGATATCTTTAAAAATTATTAAATTATCCCTGAGTTGTTAAAAAAAATGCCACTAGGAGTGTGTTAGTTAACACTGCAAGCACACTGACAAAGCTACTCCCAGCTTTGATACCAAGTATCACACCAAGCAATTACAAAAGCAACTGTCAACTAAGAATGGTGTTGAACTTCAGAAGTCAATTTTCTATATGCACAAACATGTGCAACAGCATACTGGAACTGCATCTGCACAGAACAGACTAGCCAGTTCAGTAATATCATCCTTGAAAATGGTCTGTGCATTTTTAATTGGTTTTTTCCTTAGGTCATCTATCTATGCTGAGGAATAAATAAAAACCAAGCTCACTCAAAAGGCAGTAAGCACAAGCCACGCTGTATTTCATCTCCTCTGAAC
This sequence comes from Corvus hawaiiensis, assembly GCF_020740725.1. Taxonomy (NCBI): domain Eukaryota; kingdom Metazoa; phylum Chordata; class Aves; order Passeriformes; family Corvidae; genus Corvus; species Corvus hawaiiensis. The sequence goes on from NC_063216.1 coordinate 39,168,677, forward strand.
ATGGGTGTTCACTTGGATTTTATTCCTCTTTGAATAGGAATTCAATGATAATTCTTTCTTTCCCATGCAGCATTACTGAGACTCGGAGCTGTTGTGATAGCATATGCTCAAGAAACAGCTGTATCTCAGGCAAAGAGACTTCCTAACAACTCACTTCACAATGTCCGCTTGTTCTGATGCAATCTGATTTCTGCCACCCGTGGTGGAAGAGATATGCCAGGCTTCTTAAACTGTTTAGAGAATATCAAGACTGAGGAGATATAAGCATACAACTGAAAACTCTCAAGATGGGAACCTTGTCAATTAAGAACAAACTGTTAAGGGCAATAAGCAGCTGCTAACCACTTCCATAGGCTGGGAACAAAAATTACATTGTCCCACAGAGCTTCAATACACTTTCCACCCTACCCCATCACCACCAAAAATATCTGTGCTGCTATTTCAGATTTAATGTATTTTTTTCCTGTCAGTCTTGTATTCTGTCATTTACAAATACTTAACTTTCACAACAATACTGAGAGGCACGAATTCCTTTTTCATTATAACTCAAGACTCAAGTCCCTATTCCACTACTTGAAATAAAGAGCAAAGCAAGACAACTTTAGAGCTTACTTGGCACTACTTACTCTCCAATTTCCCCCCCCGACCCCCCTTTTTTTTCACCTGGCAAGCATTTCAAAATTTAGCATGCAAGTTACACGGGCTCAATTCAATTCCTAGATTAGATTATTAACCCTAGATGTATGAAGCACTTTCAATCCAGGCTCCAGTATGAGGGATTTGAGCAACTCACAAGATTTTTGTCCTTAAACCTTGCAGATTTCTAGAAATGCAGGGTCAAATCTGAAAAAACAGAATCATATCCTTCTGTCAAAAGGCCAACATCCCTCCTCCATCCAACCCACTATCCTTCATGTATCTATCTTCTCTGGGTCAGTGCCAGGTTGTCTCAGAATGCCCCCAAGGAGGCTGAGAAAGGGACTGAAAGGCCAGAAATGGTGAAAAAAAGCTTTGTAAGAAGCATACCTATTACCTCCAGCTGATTATATAGTGGTATCACTGAATAATTGCAGCAAAAGGTTTTCTGGGTCTGCTACAATCATGCAAATTCGGTTCAAAACGATTCACAAAGGAGCTACTAAATGAGCACTGACAGCCTTGTTTGCTAAATTTCATCCAAGCATCTTTCTTCCAATCTTAAAAGTATGATAATTGCTGAAGCCTCTGGTATTTCCCCATGAAAAACAAATTAGGCTTTAATGAAATACGCAATCTCATTCCAACATACTGAGGCAGATTCAACCCTGCTTAATATTCCACAGCTAGTACCAAGCAGCTCCTGAAATCCAGGGTAGCCCTGGCAGATGAAGCTTCCCCAGCAGTCGGTAGGCATTTGCCTGCCTCCTGCTCCATGTCAGGGATGCCAGACGCGTGAGGAATGCGTGTGTTCCATCACTGACAAAGCCACCCGTGCAACACCAGCAATGGGCTGTCAGCAACCAATGGGAATGCACTTACTAATGTACCCAGAGAGTCCTAAGTCTCATTGCTGGTCAGCTTTTAATCACTGTGATTTCATTTTGAATTTTTGATTCCCATGTCCATCAACAAACACAGCAAACTAATAATTAGGACACAGGACCATCATTTGAGAGAAATTAAATGAGACTGAAACTACAACAGGTGTACACAGGCAGCCTGCAGTAATCCTATACACTTACCTTGAAAAACTACATTTCAGTTGATTCCTGATGAAAGCTTATCCCATTTTACTTCTACGTCCTCCAGACTTTGAAGGCAGAAATCAAGGACACTTTTAAAGAGGCATAGATTACAGAAGGAGGGGCTTTCACATTCTAGCCTTCAGCTACTAAAACTGGACTGAATTTCTGAGCTGCATTAGATGTGAGAAGTTAATTTCCAAAGAGTGAGGGCTTGCATTAGAAGTCATGATTTTTCTCAAGATCAGGTGGTGGTATCACTTCACATGCATGCCTCCTCCTTTCACTTTGTTTTTAGTGTTAGGCAAGGCTTTTTCTCTTTCCTAGTAGCTAAATCTAGAGCACAATAAAGGACTCTCTACTTCATTTGTCTCCTAGCAAGGCAGTGCATTCCTAAACAACTTCTGTGTGCATTTTTCCAAAATTAAGAAGTTACAGTGCTTTAACAGGAAATGCAACACTTCATATTTTTATACTGAACTTTGAAAACATACCATGGTTCTTGCAGTAGCAGAAGCAGCAACACAAAAAAAAAGAAAAACCGTCTCCCAAGTCAGACCACAGTGGGAAAGCATGTATTCCTAAAGGAGAATGCTGTTCCATCACATTTTCAAACAGCTTTGTAAAATGAAGCCAAGCAGAATTAGCTATTATCCGAACACTACTTAATCGCAGAGCGCTGTATATTTCTCGTTCAGAGTGCTGCTCCAAGGGGCAGAGAGGTCCCTGGTCGCACAATAGCCTGCTACCAGGTGGAAACAATTAAGGAAGGAAGCTCTCCTCCACTGTTCAAATTATTTCCTAGCAATCCCCACTAAAGCTCATGCCACAACCTAATTTAACCACTTCACTTGCATCATGTCTCTGTCTTCCTGCATGCCTAGGGAAAGACAACTCCATGAACTCTCCTTCTTTCTACAGAATATTTTGATTTCTTTCCTTTGTCGTAACTGTAGCTGTTTTTAGAAATCAGTCTGCCTTCTTCCTGCATCTGAAAGCTGAAATAAGGAACATCTTTTTTTTGCTGTCAGTCTAATTCTGTTTACTATCTATGTATTAACTTACAGCAGCTAAAACTTTAGCTCAGATATAATAGCACCAGGGTATTTTCTTGGTTGGTTTTTTTTTTTCCAAACATGAAGAACAGGGGAAGGGAAGAAGGATAAAAGTTGATGCCACTGATTTTGTAATGGTATTTTTCTAGTAATCCTGCTTAAAAAAGACTAGTATTCATGTGCACAGTAGATCAACAACAATGGTAGTCTCTCTACCTTATCATCTTTTTATATGATAGTTTTCTCATGTAGTATTACAGGCAAAGGAAGATTTTTAAAACAAAGGTTAACATGATATATTCTGCACATTTTAGCCACACTATTTGGTCATCTTCAATATCTTTGTCATCTAAAGCAAGAAACTGGTATCCACTCCTTATCAACCAAGATGATTATTTCTAAAGGTTATTAATAAAGTTAAAAGAGACAATCTTATCATGCATGTAAGAGGAGTAAATATTTTAAGACACTTGACTTGAAATACTAAACCATTATGAATGGACACAGAGAAGGGGAGAAGTCTCTCTGGTAATGAAAGTCATTGAGCCCACATGAACTGCACATCTTTGTTCCCTCTGAGCAATATTCTTATCCCCATGACAACTTTCAACTAGACCGAAATATTTTAAGAAGATGAAGTTAGGCAAAATAAATCTCGCTCATACAGCTAGTATAACATCAGACCCAAGTTTTTAAATCAGCAATGGGTTACACAGCAAGAGCTATCAGTATCAGATACCACTGTGCCCCACCTACCCAAACGTGCACCAAGAACATGCATAGCAGGAAAAAGTAGAATTCAAACTGCCTCCAGTTATGTTTCCTCTTTATTCAATAAAAAAGGCATCACCACGTTTGCCAACATCAAAAGTAAGGAAGGACATGGCTTCCTGTCTCTCTCTCGGAAACAGCTAGAGGAAGAGGGTGAGGATGCAGCATCATGGTCTCACTGCAGATTGGTCACTCCTGAGTCTTTCACTGATGTTCTGAATTCAAAGAGGAAGGAAAAGTGACCAGTACCTGACTTAACATCACTTTATCATGAGCACAGATACCCAGTGCATATAGTAAAACTCTTAAGTGCAATGCCCTTAAACACACACAGGTAACTGCAACAGAGAGCAACCACAGTTTCTGTATCTTATTTCCTAAGTACATGTACCAAAGGAAAAAAGCAAGGGATGAAAATAACACTTCTCACTACGAAGAGATAAAGTAGGAACAAGGCAGTTATGAATGGGACGTGGGTAACAGCTCCTCCTCCCAACAATGACCTACAACACCAAGGAGTAGTAAAAAACAGCAGCAGGAAATGCAGCAGGGAGAACTCCAACACACTTAATCCTCGGTAAAGGGAGCCTGGCTTAGAACGCCTGTGGAGCTTTTTAGACCACCAGTGGGACAGAGAGTGCCTAATTACTTGCTATAATTACCAAAATTCATTAAATAGGGAGTCCATTCCTCTGTCACCTTGAGAAAAGAGGTTTGGGGATTTTTTTAGGGAGGGAGGAAGTGTAAAAATATATTTTAGTCCCATCAGAAACATTAGTAAGAGTCCTTGAATTTTACATCATCCTCAACAATTGAACAGCCTTGTTCTGAAAATATGAAACATTAGCAAAACTGTCAGACCCATAACATGGTCATTGCTTTATTTCCTTGGCAACAAAGGAAACTTTTAATGGAAAGAGATTTAAACTACAGTGTGCACATTCCTCTCCAGACTGTAACCTTTTCCAATAGACTCTAGTTACAATACATCTGCTGACTATCTCTTCTAGAAGGGATTTGTAAGGCCAAACAGGTCATACACAATTTAAGAGCTTACACCACCACTTGATTAAAAGTACATTACTCTGAAAATAGTAGTTCACCTCCTGGTTCTTCTATGTACCTGTTCAGGAAAGCAACATCACAGAGTTAGAGAGAAAGTCCTTAAACAGAAGCAGAATTCAGTGAAAAGCACGAACTAAGCAAATGCATCCATGACTTCTGCTTACATAGATCTGTGCTGGGGAAACTCCCACTCTGAAGCACAGCCACAAAATAGGTGCTCTCCATCTGTGCACTGGACTGGTGCTGGTTCAAAGCTGACAGTGTGCTTAGCCTGTTGTCTTGATAGGTAAAACAAACAAATTAATAAACAGAGGTGTTCTGCAAAAGGCTGATCTTGCAAATATATCATCATCTATTAACAAACGTACTGCAATAACTAAGCAGATCTCATCAGTCTTAGCACTATCAGTAATACTGCTCAGCAATCCAAAATTAAAACCACTACAAAGAAAAACCCTATCTGAGTAAATATCAAAACCAGGAAATACCTGGAAAAGAGGAAAAAAAATACAGATGGACCTTAAAGCACCTGCCAGTAGGTCTGCCTGCATTACAGCTAGCAGTGCCCAGCTACATCAACACAAAGACTCAGGTAAAGCTGCCTCACCAAAAGCACTTTTGTGTCATTTGTTACAGGGTCATTTTCAAAACTGTCATAAAAAACCAGGGAATTAACAGCTAGTTTTTCCACAGTAAAGAAGAAAAATCTGAGGAAGGTAGAAATGCAACACAACTGAAAAACCTAGACAAACTCAATGACCCACATCAGAACAAAAAAAAAAAAAAAAAACAAAAACAAAAACAAAACACCAAAACACAAACACAGACCAAAGCCAAACAAAACAAAACACCAAAATCTGTGGAATATCAGATGGGAAAGAGAAAGTAAAGCTGCTGAGAAACTGCATTTTACAGAGGCTAAAAATACCTTTTTCCCCATTGTACATTATCTCCTCAAACAGTTTAGAAGTTTAAATATTTGGGCAATTGTTCTGGTGGCAAGAATGCCACAAACTGGAACTCCTGACAATTGCCCTGGGTAAGAGTCTGTAAACCTGCAAGACCTGGAGAGATCCACTGGACAGCTGAGTAAAGCTTGACTAGCTCAGCAAAGAATGGCTAAAGGCCAAGTTGACTTCAGTCCCCATCCAGCATTCACAGAGTGACTGTGTGGCACACTAGGAGCTACACACATAACAACTATTTTCAAAGCACAAACTACAATCAGTATGTGAGAAAAGCCCTTTTCAAAATCAGGAGAAAATTAATTCAAACACTGATTTTGTATTTCTTTCTTTCCTACCACCTTTTTCAGATTAAAAAAGAAAGCGATAAAAGACAGACTCCCCTTTCCAATACATAAATGCATATTTCTTGCTTTGAAAGAATGAACTGAACAGACACATTAGGTGTTTTTTTTAATTAGGAAGCCATGAAGCACACAAAGGAACAAACAATCACAAAGGGCTCTGTTTCACTCTGGGTTCTGAAATGGTGATAGGATGGTATTCATAATACCTTGTGCAAAAAGCACTTAGGTACTAATTCTACCCGGATGCACCAGCAGCTCAGGCACCCGTAAGCAGGTTCTCATGTTCCTGCCTGGGTTTTAGCTCTCAGGCAGCCAGAAGCATGCGTGGCCCCTGAGGTCCCCAGACACACTGTGAGTGGGGACCTCGGGCTGCTGCTTTTACCTGCAGCTTGTCAGATCAGTACTGCCAGCAGCAGGACAAAGAGAAATGCTTCAAGACTAGGTGACTTCGGAGCTGAAAACATCTTCAGACAGGAGTTTCTGATACCTCACAGAAGGGTCAAAGCCAAGCTTACACTGGCCACCTAGTAACAAAGCCACAATCTAGACATTTTGATAACAACAAAAGGGAGGAAAACACATGTTTAATCTCATGACATTGCAAGTCTTTGCAGAAATACATTTCAATCTTGTACATGTACCCTTCAGCAGTTATGCTGGGATTAATACTGTGTAGAGGGGCTGAGGGTACGAGGGTTATTGCGAAGTCCAGTTCCTTAAAGAAGAGTGTTTGTAGGTTGAAATAATAAGGCATAATCTTTGTATCACCCCTGTACATTTCTAGACATTGAAAATGTTACTATTAAACAAAGTGACGTGGAAGCTGTAGAAAAGGCAATCTGCAATTCCTACATACTTTAAAAGGTCTCATGTACCAGGTTCCAATGCTAAAACTATTGGATCTGCCTAGCTGAGTAGAACATTACGTCAAAACAGAAAGAGAAAGTAGATTGCACTAATACAAATTAAACCCAGATTAATTTAAAATTAGAAGATTAAATTTTTACCTATAGGAAAACAAATTATTTTAACAGATAATGATGTCCATAAAGTGGAGGCAGTTAATCTGAGCCGTATATGTTCAAACTGTCTATCAGTATTTACGGAATTATTTAATCACCTACCCTTCTCACTGCCAGCCTCCTCACACTGCAGATTATATATTAAGCCATTTCCAAAACAGTGGGGATGCTTTGCAGGAAAAGAACGGAATCAACGGCAGAGCACCCTTCCTGAGTACAGTTAGTTCACAAATGCATGCTGAAGCATGCATTATAAATAGTAAGAGTGTTGGGGTCCCTCCCCTGCCATGGAGCCCTGGGAGAGGGGCCCTGAGGGCACAGACACGGGGCTTCCCTGCCCCTGCTCAGCCTCGTTCCCATTGGTTGGTTTGTGTTCCCTGCGCGGGCAGAAGGACCCTTGGTCCCGTGACTGGAACAGTTCCTGGGCAGAGCTCCGGCCATGCGGCTGGAGAAATAAACATCTCTCTGAAACATCTAGCAAGAATCTGTCTGTCCATATATATTTCCTTTCCACGGGACTCCTGGTTTGATATATGCGTGTTGCAGGATCCCCACTGCAACAAATGGTGGAGAATTGAGAGCAGAACGATCCCCGATCCCTAAGCGACTGATTTGTGTGAGTAAACCCTGGAAACTTTGGATTCCTCTTCTTGGTTTTGCTTTGCTATTCCATATCTAAACTATGGAGGAACCGTGGGAAGACTCTTGGCTCTCAGAGCCGCATATGGACATTTATCTTAAACTTAAAATGATTCTTGAACAACGATTTGTAAATTTTAGCTTGATTCAAGCTCAAAAAGAACTGAAACACTTCCTGGCATGGTTGTTTAAGAACTTTTTCTATGTTTCTTGGGATTTAATTCTTACCAAGGGCTTTTGGAAAACCGTTTGGACACAGTTAATACTGGAGTCAAAATATATGCCGATGGAAGAATATTTTCGTGAATATTATTTAGTTACCGAGACTGTTGAGCAATGTCAGCTGTGTCCTGGCGAAGGGAAGCCTGGCGCAGGGACCGTGCGGCCCAGGCCACGTGCACCGAGCGCCCTGCGAGCAGCAGCGAGGCAGTTCCCGCGCGCGGGCGGAGCCACGCGAGCCGCAGTGTCGGTGGCGGAGCGAGGCGCGGCGGGACCCGGCAGTGCCCGTCCGGTCCTGTGCAGCGCGTGGTGGAGCGAGCCCCGGGAACGCGCGACCGAGAGGGGCAGCGTGTGGGCAGCGGCTGGCGGCGGTGGCGATGGAACGGAGCCGCGCCCAGCCGAGACGCGCGCTGGAGCAGGGCGCGGGGGGGTCATCGCTCGGGGGCCCGGCCGAGATGTGGGTGCAGCGCCCGGCAGCGGCAGCGAAGCTGTGACCAGAGGAGGCGACGCACGGAGAACTGAGCGGCGTGGCCCGGCCCGGCCCGCGCAGCCCCGAACGCGACCCCGGGAAGAGCGCGCAGGCACCAGCAGCCCCGACAATTCCAACACGGGAGCGACCGAAAGAGAGAGCAAAGACGCAGCGAGACAGAAAACAGCAGCCACTCGGAAAAACGAAAAGATCATAGTAACTAAGACCTTAGGGATAGTAAAATGGTATAATGTTAAGCAAAATTATGGTTTTATAACAAGGTGTGTGACAACCAGCAAGACATATTCGTGCATAGAACTGCTATTAAAAAGAATAACCCTGAAAAATGGATCCCAAGCTTGGGAGATGGAGAGGTGGTGGAATTTAATATTGTACTAGGGAGAAAAGGGTTACAAGCATCGCAGGTCACTGGGCCTGATGGTGTTCCTGTAAAAGGCAGTATATATGCAAAAAATCGTAGTCATGTTAGACAGTATCTCCATTGTAAGTCCCCCCTACAGTCTCCCTTTCCTAATCCCACCTTTCCCTTTTACCCTATGTCCTATTACCCCCAGTGTATTCCCAATCCGTTTTTTCACCCATGGTTTCCCTCACAAAACCATGCTTTTGCCAATTGTGTCCCCAAAAATCCCTTTCCAATGCCGAGTGGGGGATGAAAAGGGGGAGGGAAGAAGTTAAACCCTCTCCTGCCTCAGTTTCCCCACAAAGCATGCTCAGAGTTCTGTCTCCCTTCTGTCAGCCCTAAGATGTTCCACAGAATCTGTTTGGACATTTAAAGACTCAGGAGGGTGGCTTGTTTTGTCTTGAAACTGTTCTTGTTATGTTTATCCAGTTGTTTTCATTCTCCTTTTATTAAAATAAAACGGGTGAGGTGTTGGGGTCCCTCCCCTGCCGTGTAGCCCTGGGAGAGGGGCCCTGAGGGCACAGACACGGGGCTTCCCTGTCCCTGCTCAGCCTCGTTCCCATTGGTTGGTTTGTGTTCCCTGCGCGGGCAGAAGGACCCTTGGTCCCGTGACTGGAACAGTTCCTCGGCAGAGCTCCGGCCATGCGGCTGGAGAAATAAACATCTCTCTGAAACAGCTATCAAGAATCTGTCTGTCCATATATATTTCCTTTCCACGGGACTCCTGGTTTGATATATGCGTGTTGCAGTATCCCCACTGCAACATAAGAGGAAAACTTTTAAGAGACATTTTTTCAGGGACAGTGGGACATCATCTAAAATAAGGGATGTGTGGTTCCACTGAGCCTCACAAATACCAAATACAACAGGACCAACTTGGCAGCTCTGTGTTTTTGATCTCTTGCTGCCTAGCAAGCAGCTCCTCCCCCCATCCTGACATGCACTGACAACACTTTTTGCACTGGATCACAACAACAGACAGCAGGCAGGTCTCAATCAAAATTGAGTATAACCTGATCTACAAACACCCACTTTTTCCCTCTAGATGTCACAAGCAGGGATTCAATCACAGGGAACTGCTGACACCACATGACTACTCCACACCCTACCCACAGGGGCACTGGGGACAGGGCACATGCAGCTGGCATCACTGGGGGACCAGTGATGGGGGGAGGACTGCCGGTCACTCATCCTTGGAAATCAAATCAGGGATTTTATTTTGACCATTCTCCGAGCTGAAATAGGGCAATGGTACACAGGTTCAATAAGGATGATGTTGCTCTTATCTCCACCAGCTCAGCAGGGGTCAGGGCTAGGTTTCTAGTGTCCCTGCAGCTTTGCTGAAGCCAGAGGAATCAAAGGGAAACTCCGACAGCTGCTGCAGGATTATCCGAGCAAAGCAGGCAGGGGAGGAAAAGCCAAAGGCTTTAAGTGAGGCTGACACACCAGTTCTGCAGCAAACACTCTTGGAAACCAGCACATCCTCCAGACTCCCGATGCTCCATATCTAAAGGGGGCCCTGACCCTTGACAAGGAGAAGACTCTCACCTATCTGCTCTGCTGGCAAAGGTGTCCCAGAGTATGTACTGCAGCTCATGAGCAAAATTGATGAGTAGAACACATTTTACATAAGCACAGTGGTTTCCTATCATTTTTCTATTTTATGATCTCATAGTGTTCAAGGACTTCATGTAATATAGAAGAGACACCATTACCTGTATTCACCAACATCAACACTGACACTCATCCTGACCAAATACTTACAAAAGTGAGAGGCAGCAGGTTACATGAATTATAAGAATCAACAAAAATATCAGGTTTAGAGAAGAGAGTAATGACATTTAAAGAATTCAACCCATCACTGAAGATGCTTTTTTCCTGCAAGACAAGACATGTACAACCTCCAAGCAGGTTTATCCTTGGCCCACGGGAAGTGTAAGAGTGAGGTAGAAAAGAATAAGTGAACATAGACAAAGCAAATGACAACAATAAAAAAATAACAATTTAAAAAGAAACAAACACAACATCACAAAAACCAGGAGACAGAACAAATTTAATATTGACTTGTGAGAAGATTAGTTGAGCTTGTATCACTTTCACAGTTCATGGTCTATGATGATATGAAATTGCTTTTATTCCCAACGTTTTTTTTCTGATAGGATTTGGGTTTTGCTTGATATTGAAAATGAGCTTCCCTAAAGATTAAAAAAAAGAGAAAAAATAAACAAACCCAACACACAGAAGAAAGTCATGTTAAAACAATTAAAAGGGAAAAAAATTTGTAAAACACTACTGAAAAATATGCATAGAATTATTTACCTAGACAAAGCTATACGCTGGTCTTTGTTAAAGATGCAAATTTTATTCAGTTAATCAACGGATGAGTGCAACTTCAAATATAACACTCTGAAGGCTCACATCACCACCTCAGGCAAATTCACAGATTAGCTTGTGGCACTGCTGATGATTCCAAGCTTAAAACCAAAGTAAATATTTATTAACATTAACCATTGCATTTTGATTCAATGATTTAAGAAATATAACTACCTTCAGGAAATACTGAATCCCTTCTCTCCTAGAGATAGTTACACTGAAAGAGGACAACAGACTTTTCCAAAAGCTTTCTGAAACATGAAAGGGAAGTTACGAGTGTATGATTTGGATACATAACCAAAAAGAAAAAAAGGTACAGCAATCCTCTATTAAACACAATTAATTTTGATTGTAATAGTCAATGCTTTAATTATGGTTGATGAGAAACATAGCACACAAATTGCTTCCCCCACAACAATGCTCCAGATACAGATTTTTATTATCTCATCAATAACCACAGCATGAAGTAATCAGAAATAAAACATGAGCAAAATCTCTGAGATTTTTATGTTGTTAAAAAAATAAGACAGCCATACCAATGTTTAGGTTTATAAAAGCAATCCTACTAAGTAAAATAAAAAATGGGCAGGGGTAGATAGGAAGTATGTTGGTTTTGGGTGGGGGCTTTTGTTCCAGAGTAGGGGTCTGAACAACAACCTTTTTAGGGCTAGAACAGCTTCTATTTCTATAGTCTCTCAAATAGCAAGGACGCAACTCTAGAAGGATCAGACTGCTTCAGAACTCATGTTGTGATAATAAATTGGAAATTACATAGTTTATTCTTCTGAACCACTCATATTGCAGATAAGCCATTTATTGACTAAGTCTGGTCCTGGTCTCCATCTCAGTTTTCTGGCTACATCTGCCCTGAAGACAGAGGTATAACTCTAGCATATAACTCAGATTAACACTGAAGCACACAAACGATGCTGTTTCAGCTCAGACTCTGAGTATATTTAGATCTCAGAGGAAATCAAGAGTATGCACTGCCCATATGTCACCCTGGACGATTTCCTGCTTTTAGTCCTTTCTTAGGTCGGACAGAGATTGCAGTTGTTCCTCATATTTAAAGAGTCTTCAAAACTCCAACTTAATCACCTTGAAAATAGAATATTATTGCCACACAAACTTAAGATAGTTAACCAAATCACGTGATAAAATCATTACGCAAAGTACTAGCATTCCTGAATGCTCGCTATAATTTTTTTTTTTTTTTTTTACTTTTACATATAATAGGTCTTATTATTGCCTTCTGAATTTTGCCATTATCTACCTAGCACTTTAATTGTTTTCATAGCATTACCTTGACCAACAGCTTGGGTGGAAGCAGCACTTCCAGGGTGCAAGAAGACTTTCTCTGCAGTTGCTACTGGCTCGCCTGTGCGAGCACGCTGCTCCCACACCACACACAGACCAGTTCTGCCACTAGGTACCAAGCCAATCCCACAGAATACAGATGCATTATAAGAAATGCTGTATCAGCTAAAGATGAACACAGGCCATAACCACTAGCACTTCTAAAGCATTCCCCTTACCTAAGAAAATGGTATATTAAAAAAAACAAAATGGCAACAATGTGAAAATCTCAGTGTTTTCTTCCTGGTTTAGGATGAGAGAGGGAGATACATGAACAAGCTAATGAGGATGGGGAACACTATCGCTGTTCTGTTTTTCATGGTAAATTGATAGGTCTAATTATATAATGCATTTTTACCTAGATTATGCCAGCATTAAAAGTCAGGCAGTATATAGGAAACTACAAGAAAACTTTTAAAGCTTCACTCATTGCTTTTGAGAGCATTCACCAAACATTTCAGTAAAACGCCACACTGAGCTGGTCTCTGAATACATTAGTTGTGGCTACATTTCCAGTTTCAGACCACAAGTCTTGGAAGCCTGGGAGTATAATGTGTCTTTACAAATAATTTCTTCTTTAATGTAAAAATTAAGTTTTCCTTTGTCCTTGAAGCTAAGACATGGTAGGAAAGAAGAGTAAGTCCAGAAAGAAAGAGAAAAGCCTATCTACCTGGAATTAAATATGTGTGTCTTCTATAACAATAATCTAAGCAAACATGGAAAAGAATACTTGTTTAATTTGTAACATTTAATCTAAAAGTGGGGTAATAAACAACTACCACATGCAGTGCTATGATTGACACTCACAGTCAGTTCTCATGTTGAGAAGGATTTGAAAACTTCTTTAGTATAAAATATTCAAAGCACAAGGCACAGGGCCAGTTTTCAAGAGTTTCTGTAACTTTATATCAACTATTTCTTCATACACATAGCCCTAAAAATAGCCTTGTCTCTGATGATAGTTCAGCTTGTACTTCCATCCAAACCGCTATTGCCAAGACGAGGTTAAAGCCCCGTGCTTCATTAGCCACACAGCAGCCTTGGCAAGGGCCAGTTTAAAGCAGCAGCGCTCCGCATCATCACCGTCTGTCCCAAACTAGGAATTAGTGTGAGGAACAGCCAAACAAGGCAATCACAAAACTGTAGCTTCTGCAGCCATCTAGTTTTTGCACAGCATCACCTAAGTCTCTGTTTTCAGTCACACTGTTTTATCCATTTTCCTTTTCCAAACAATTTCTCTCTTTTTTAGGCCATATTGTGTCTTTCTTCTTGAATGGGACTAAATCTATTAAGTAAGTCATTGCTCATTTCTCCTCCTTTGGTTCCAGCATCTGTTTTCTGTATATGACTTAACAGCTTTCCATTATAGGAAACATGAGAGGAGAAAAACCACCCAGGGAGACAGAGAGAACAGGTTAGAAGAGCAAGCTGAAAACCCATGAAAGGCAGGAGTGAAATCCCCAGAGACCTCTCTGGACAGGCTTCCCTGGTACCCTCCAACCAGATTATCTGCACTGATTGCTTACCCTCATTTACTCTAGTAACACTCATCCCTTCAGACCTGATGACCATGCTGATGGTGTAATCGATCTTAGGTTTGTTCCCATCAAGCAAACAGGCTTAAGCAGTTTGAGCCAGCCTGGCTTGCTACAACAGAAACAGCTGAGATTGCCAAAGCCCAGGGACAATGTCTCTCAGCAAAGGCAGCAGCAGCATTCATACTCTGAGAGATTTTTCTTTCAGCTTGTGTACTGGGTTTGGATCTTTTGCATCTCACTCACTTAAGTGCCAACAAGGTCTATATCTCACTTCACCCTTCTCCTATGTCTTCTGCTTTGCCTTTTCCTTTCTTCAGACCTCCCCTATTTGACACCATAATGTTTAGATGGCTCTTGTACCTGCAAACACCACTCTAAGACACAGGACCACTATGCATACACTGCCTCTTTTCCATGTGCTGCTCTTCTCCTACCTTTCAGTCCAAAACTCCTCAGGGCAGAAAATCTCTTCTCAAGAGTTCATGAAAGCACCCTAAGGCATTGCTCCCTACACAGCTGGATAAAGCAACTGAATTGAACGAAATTGCATCAGTATCTTATCAGACTGAAACAAAAATGCCTTAAACCTTAAAAAAAAAAAAAATCAACAAAGACTGAGTAAGAAGTACAGAAGTATTTACCCCAGTCATCTGCGCACAACAGCCAAAGAGCTTGGTACCAGTGTCAAACCTTCTACCGTCTTGCTGCTTTACTTCTTTGCCTTCTTGCCCACTACACCAAGTCTCCCCTCTCTATCCCCCAGCAACAGCTGGACTGGATTGCACAATCAGCAGGACAATGCAGCTGGGATCTTCTTCTCCATTTTCCAAACACACAGGCACTATTAGTCTCCAACTTGGAGAAGAGACAAGGTTCTACACCCACCTATGAGGAGAGAGAGAGAGCAAAGACAGAAAGAAGCTTTGCAGCCTGAATCTCACCTCACCTAGGAGGTCATGTTCCTCCCATCACCTGGCATTTAAAGCCATGCACACAGAGAAAAAACAGCCTTAGTGTGACAAAATGAGGTCACTCAGAACAATGAACAGTACCTATTATTTTCGTAAGACCTCAACATTTCTCTCTTTATGCAAGTTCATCATACAATAGAGCAGGTTGAGTTTAAATGAGAATTAGACTGCAGCTTTTTAGTATGCCCCAGGTAAAACAAGTGAGCACGCACAAAGGGCACCTGATAACATTATCTGCACATGCACTACTTTGTAACTGTTTCCATAGGCACAAAGGACTGTCAAGCTGCCTTAAGACTTCATGCTAATTGCTTTGTGTGTGTTATGAAATGTAAATTAGGACTCCCTCAAAAACCCGGAAAACTGCACTTATCTAAATCTCACAGGATTCTAAGAGGGCAGTCATTCAATAATATTTCTCACCAAGAAACGTGAAACTAGGCTCTGCAAAGATGCTCTGCACAAAGAGAGACAGATCTGTTAGTGTATATAACAGTTGTTTTGCTGCACATGCAGCTCCAAATCAAATTTGCAAACTGGTGAAACATCTGGAGGGGAAGCCTCAGATGGTGAGAACCATCACAATTATGGTAATACCCACAGCGTTTCTTTACCAAGTGTGATGTAAAATTAAGTAGTTAATATACATGATAATTAAAAGAGTTGACACAATTATCGAATGTTGCATGACTCCTACAACTGAAAGGACAAGTTGGAGGGGGGAGAGGCTGCCCTGTAATTTCTATTTTACCTCCCCTCTTCCAAAAGAAAGTGTCCTGCTATTAAGTTCTTCTGAATAATGAAACATGATAATGATACTTTCATGTATTTATGCCAAAAATATAAAATAAAAATATATTACAAGGACATCCCATAAACACTTTCATTGCTTCATTATTTAGGACCAACCAAGCATTTTATGAATTGTAGTTATTTATGATGTTTTATATACTGCATTTGTTTATGCACAAACTGGTCACCTACTTCCTCACTGTGTCTCTTCATCATTCAGCAGCAAGACAGGTCAGACTTCGAACTGTGTCACAAGGGTCTTAGCCTCTTATCCTTGCAGGCCCTCTATCCTGCAAACACTCAGCCATGTGTTAGGCTTTATGTATACAGCTAGTCTCACTGAACTCATTCATGAAATTCTAGCCTTATTTAAATTGCCATAGGTTTTACCATCGATTCCATTTAGACCCAGATTTCATCTAATGGGACTATTTACATCTGAAAAGCTGAACACATGTCCAAGTGTTTGTAAAACTGAAGTCCCAACTGCAAAGCCAAAGCATCCGCAGCCATTTTATCTCTTACTAGCACATCCAACCTACAAAATTATTTGCCTTTCTTTTGATTTTAACTAAGTTAGGACAAAATAAACAGATCATCACTAAAGCAGATTATTAGGTTATATTTATCCTTCTTTTTGAATATTACTAAGCAGGATATCCATCCTGTCCAATCTGCTCATTTTTTCCATGCCAGTAAGCAAGAAATAGTTAATGCATAATTGTCTAGGCACAAACACTGACTTTGCTCAGCTGAAGAATTCACTTGTTCATTTGTACTTCAAAAAAGAATAAATTTTAGGCAGGTACAAGAAAAACAGATTAGTAAGCTGCAGTTCTCTTCCTTTAATTAGAACAGCAGCAATATTCAACCAATCTAAATTGAATTCAATTAAATCAAGGTTTAGTCAGTTCCTGAAGCAACACCTGAAATATAATCTCTGCATTTGCTTCCTCATTTAGTTTTATTTTAACACATGGATAGTAAGATGACCCAAACAGCTGACTTCTAACCTTCAGCAGAAAAAAAGGAAACCCAAATACTGCAAAGTCAGAAGAGATCCTTTGCTGCAGAAAGTAAGAATTTAGCAGTTCCTGATGAAATTCAGAACAATGACTAAAGAAATAAGAACTCACTAAACACAAAAAAAACATTTTGCTTTTTCTGATTACCATACTGCTTACTATATTTATAAGCTCAGAAACTCCCAAGGGCATAATTGGATAATAATTTAATCACTCTGTTGGAAGAGTCACCGATTGCAGGGTCCAGCCCTTCACTTTATCCATGACCTGTACTGCTGGTACAGACATAAGATAGCATGCCAGTATAAATGGGATGAAAAACTGTGTCTTTTATTTTGTGTGTGTATATATATAGCTATATATATAGTTATATGTGCAATTAAGTATGCATATTAAATGCAACCATCCTGTTACGAAAAGGGTTCTTTTGCATTTTACAACACATAATACAGCATAACAAGCAAGTCTTCCTTGAGCACTTACTCTGCAAGTGTGCTCACTTACTCTTGGCAAAGGACTAACTGGTACAGTTTCAGATTCATGCTTAGAATTATCACGGTATCTGCTATTCCTTAACAAGACCATTCTCTACTACCTCATGCACTTCTATATAGGATTCCAATCCAAGAAAAATGAGGATGGAAAACAAATACTCTCCACTAATACAGCATACAGCAGCATATAAAGTACAACATCATACATTTCCGTACTCTACACACAGATGTTTCCCCATGATTTCTTATCTTGAAAGAAGTATGCAAAATAAAGTGCTCTCAGTGCCCTTATTCAAGCAAAAACCTTCAGCCATCACTCCCACCATGCTACACAAAGACCAGATGTCCTTATATCCTTGCCCACACTAAGATCCAGTGCAATTTGTATTTTGGAGCAGAATTTTTTCAATTACACAAGACAAGCAGGAAAAAAAATGATAAATTATTTCAACCACACTCATTACTGAAAATTCTCACCCACATCACTTATATTATTCCTTAAATATTTACAGAAAGACTGAGGGACAGGTAGTAATAAAATAACTCTTTATTCTGGAATCCTGTAATGTTTCCCATACTTAAATTTACCTGTGTCTTAGTTCTTTATTTTTATGCTTTAGAGTCATTTTACTTAAGAAAACAGTACCCTAACATTAGGATTCAGTAGGAAGAAACTGAGTTTTAAATCTTCTTGCTATAAAATAAACTCCTGTGCTCTTTCACATCATTTACAATTAGCGAGCATAGTGCGAACACAAACTGAAACTTCCTGCCTACAATAAGCTACAACACAGAGAACCTCAACAAAATGTACAAATTTCAGTCTGCAAGGTGTTCAGAACAAACCAAGCACAGAGCCAAATTGGTAGATTGAAATATCACA
This sequence comes from Corvus hawaiiensis, assembly GCF_020740725.1. NCBI lineage: Eukaryota > Metazoa > Chordata > Aves > Passeriformes > Corvidae > Corvus > Corvus hawaiiensis. Next base: position 39,186,806 of record NC_063216.1, read on the forward strand.
CCCAGCATGTGTTCCTAGAAACTGTGCCTAACAGGGTGGTACTTTGTGCCAAGCTACTGCATCAGAGCCTTTCAAGACATGTATGATACTCATCACCATGGTACCTGTACATCTGTACTACCCAAACTGACTGCTTAGAGAAGCCTTCTTCTCCAAGACTATCATCAAGCAGCCCCAAGATCTAGAGCTGCAAAGAGCAGCAAACCTTTTTTCCTGAAAAGCTAGTTTATTTCCATGCACATCAAGTCAACAGCTCAGAATTACAAGAGGGTTAACACTTATCTTAGTGATATATGGACAAAACGCTACAGGTATTCCTATATCAGTCAGTATTTTCATCATTTTTCAAGAGTAAAATACCAAATGGTAATAATTATTAGTATTGCAAGCTAGCAGACTAGGTATGTGGCACACAAATTGGTGAAAGCCAGTATTCCTTAACGCCTTTCTTCTTTGTGGGATCCTTTCCTCACCACACACTTGCACAGCCCCTAAATGAGGTGGCCTTTAATTGTTCTTGGACAGGATTGTTCATATTGATTGAAAACGGAACATTTAGGAAAAAAGTGGAAGAAAGAGCTGACTGTCCCCTAGAGGAGAAAAGTTTCCTGAAAATTCTCACAGGTTTACTGTAGTACTTTAGTAGATCAGTTTTGTTAACATATAAACATCACCTTTTTCATTAATATCCTATTTTCTTTTGTCACATGCTAGAAGCATGCTCTAAATTCCAGAGGACCAACTAACTTCCTTGGTCACCGGACATTCAATCCTTCCTTTTGCTTTTAACCTGTATCAGTCAGGCATGAAACTCCAGTTACTCAACTCCATCAGGGTAAGCCAGGTTCTACTTGGAACACATACAAATCTACTCATTCAACATTAAACAAAACAGATTTATAAAATCTAAAAGTAATTTAAACATTCATATAATTACTACTTTTGAGAGGGACCTCTGGAGGATATTTAGTGCAAGACCCACCCCACTCCATCTAAATAAAGCAGGTTCACCTGGAGGAGGTTGCACAGGATTGTGTCCAGGTGGGTTTTGATTACCTCCAGAGAAGGAGACTCTCCACAGCTTCTCCAGCCTTTTAATTAAAGCAAGTACACTGCTACAGCAAAACACACTCCAGAGAAATGAAAACTCCCCTGCCTAAGCAGCATCTAGACAGCTCACAGTTCTGGGGGAAAGTACACAAAACAAGTTCCTTTCTTTAAGCCCCAGTCATCATTTCAGAATAGCCAGGCACCCTTATGAAGGCTTGAGCCACACGGAACCATCCAGCACAACAGACCTACCAAAGATGCGGCTTCAGCTGCCCCAAGTTTGCCATCACATACTGAGCAAGAACAAGGAGGGAAGAAGCAAAGCAGTAAGAGATGTAGTGACTTGCACCATCACTCAGGGCCCATCCTGACACAGAGCCCCAGGCTCATTCAGGTGGAGCAGGCACCCATCTCAGGCTTCACCTGCCAGCCATTATCCATAAGCCACATCACCACAACCATCTCCATAGCAGGAGCTGCTTTCAACAGTCAGGCAGAGCAGGAATGTGCCTGGCAGCAAACAGCAGCACAGACAGAACTCCAGGTGATCCAGCTTGGGCTTGGCTTTTTTACCATGAGTGCAACAATGTGAGGAACCATTTTCTTTGTGGCCTTTCCCCATCCTTAAGTCTTTCGTCTTCTGGATAAAAGTGCATTTTGCAAACTCTCCAGAAGCACAATGTGTATTAAAGAGAAATACTAACATTTTTAACAAGCCAAGTGATGTACATGCAAGAGATGAACAATGTACTGTGAAATTGAATAGAACATATAACTACATCTTTTCACAAAAATAGAAAATTTATTCAAGTACACTGGTGTTACAAAGAAGCTATAAAGAACTGTTTGTGCTACAAAATAAGAGCTGCTAGACACAAAAATGCCATTTTAATTGGTTCAACTTTTTCATTATTCTCTTAGAACTTTTTCTTTCAGCAGGCTTTATTTATACAACCATGCAGCATTTAAATTATATTTTTGGCACTGGAACCTTAATTCAGATCAAAGTGATTTAAAAAGCCTAAGTTTTCTTCTCCTTTAATTATAAAAATGTAAGAGAGCAGAAGTTTAATTACAAATAATTAGTCAGAAAAGGAAACTTTTCTTCTGCAAAAAATGCTAATTTTCCCAGAGCAACCCTCTTTCCTTTCTCAAAAAAAAGAAAACAACCCCCACAAACAAAACAACCTTTAAAAGTTTCTTCAAGTGCAACTGAAACTGTTTGTTTTAAGAAAATGAAACACATATACTGAAAATTCATGGAATTTATTACAAGGAAATTCTTGCTATAATTCAAGATTTTGCAGTAACGAAATACATAGATAGATGCATACCATACCTAGAATTATCTTCCCAGGAACTGTACAGTGTTTCTTTTCGGCATGGGTGCTGGAAGGAGGCCTGGAAAGCCAAAGAAAGGATGGCAGAACGGGAGCAACTGTGCTAGAGACTCACAAGTCAAACTTCCAAACCAAGCTTCAGGAATCCTTTCAGAGAGGTGCCCAAGATGGTTCACCAACTAAATTCTGGCACCAACAAGGTCAGATGGGCCAATACAGAGAGGCTTAATCCAGGACATAAATATTCTTCCCATTTTAGTGGCATCTAGAGTGCTGATGTGCAACACACAAAATAAGGCTTGTTAAGATCCTGCCTCAAATGTGAGTCTAATTTAGTCATCTTCTTGTTTTATCTTATATTAAAACAATCAACACTGTTGCCACTCTAAGTAGTAATATCAAATAAATACAGTATCAAATGCAAGAGAAGACATGACAGCACCTTCACATAACTGTTGGAAATGAGAGGATAAAACAAGGCACAGTGTTCCTTCAAATATATTTTTATTTTAAAAGAAAAAAATGTATTTTTAAAAAGCATATGAAGCATGAAAAGAAGAGTATATAGCAGAAAGTTCATAACCTACAGAACAACAGCTACAACACAGCATGGGTTCCTTCCACTTCAGTAAGAGAAATCCACAATTTTTTTGGAAATAGGAAACTTAGGAAAGTTACTCTAATGGCCAGGAAGTGACTGCAGGCATCTCATCTGAATTTCCAACTGGACCTAATCCTCTTCTCAATGCAGTCCAGTACAAGTCCCCTCAAACAAAAGAGCCAGCCAAACATAACTGATTCTGACCCAGGAAAGTTGACAGGCTATAAAATGAAACTAAGAACATTCCAGTGTTTCCAAAGTGCTACAATATCACATAAAGACCAAAAGTAACAACAAGATCAGTCTGCAGAGGAGAAACTACTAAACAGCCTATAAAGGCACAGGCATTGTGTGCTTCAAAAGGAAGATTTTTAAGTGTATTATTTAATGTGCTGCTTTGCACACTGGGCAGCAAGATCCTCCCACATCTTTTAAAAGGTCCACCACTGAAAACACACTCTGAAAACAATATCAAACTGTACACACACACAAAAGACTTGGAGAAACCAAAGTTAAAGTCACAGAAGTGGCAAACTTTTGAAATTAATTCCCACTTCATGATTTCATGTGAGAGACCTGAAACAAATCAGACATTTGTGAAAAAAGAAAAATCAAGTTATCCTGGATTAAGAATTCCAGTTCTCCCCAATTTGCCTCCAAGACATTGGTTATTACTTTATAATCCAATGAATTGCATGTTTCAATGCAAAGTGTCTACTAAAAGCCTGTCACGTTTATAGGCATTAATGTAGTAAAGAACTTCAATTTGACAACTCACAGCATCACTTACAGAAGGTTTAACTCTGAGCATGCCACAAAACACCTCTGGGAAACACCCTGGGCAAAAATGCAGGCTCAGGAATTACTGCAACACACATGGTTCCAACACCAGCCACACACTGAATATTTACAATTTAAATGACAATGGAACAAACCTCCTCTGCCTACCTTGTAGAGGCAACTTCAGCACACCAACCTTTTCTATACACAAGCTGGCATCCTCCTGAAGTCTTAAATCTCCTGTTGGAATCTTGATGAAGACATATCAAGGGGCATTCTGACAAAAGCAGTTTCACGCTGGTTCGCTGGATTTCAGGGCTTGGTTTTAACCATGATATTCCACAATAAAGGGCTTGGCTGACCCCTACATACAGACAGGTTTTAATTTTCCTTAATTCTTAAAGATCTTTGTAATGGACAACATCCAGTGACTCCGGGGTTTTTCCTCCTCCCCCCACTAAGTAATTATGTCACCTTAAAACTGCTCCAAACATAAGCTTCAGGAGACTATTTTCAGTAGAAGAATATCTCTTAGTGCTTTATTCATTATACTGGAACTCCATGGTGGATTTTTTAATAACAAAGTAAATAACCATTATCAGCTTCAATAGTTGCTGAGAAAACATAAAAACTATTTTTAAAAGCATCAACTGAGAAATATTCCTACAGAGAAATTGGAGGCTGGATACTGCAAAGGCACTCCTGATGCATCATGACATTGGAAGCCCATGCACTTAGCCAGGCACCACCTCCTAAATAAAAGTACCTGATTCACAGAGCCATCCAACTTTGAGCTACGTTCCCTTTTATCAGTGGGAGAGAAGAATCTTAGACAAGCAGTTAACTCAAGTAACACTTAGAGAAGGTAGCCAAGCAATTGGAAACACTGTTGAAATGAAATGCTGTCTCTAAGTTGAGGCTGCAGATAAACATTTGTGGTGTATCTTTTAGTTAGGTATTTGAGAGTGTTCAGAGACTGGTTTGCCACCTAAGCACTGGGTGTAGGTCTTCTACAGCAATGATGGGCAAGTGGCACACTAGAGTCTGGTTCCTGGGCCCAGCATCAATTATTAACTGCTGCATGTAAAAAGCCACAGAGGTGAGAAGACTGGACAGAGACCGCAGAAGGGCTCAGGCTGCTGTTGAGCAGGTATGTTTCCATTACAATTCTGGTCACTGAATAGCAACCCTGCTTCAAGAGTTCAAGTCCTTTTTTAGGATTTAAGTACGCAAATTACCAAGCTGCATGAAAATAGCATCCAGGCACTGGCAGAGACTTTACAGCAGGAGTTCTGCTACCAATTACTGCGTTGTTCCCCTGAATGTGAATTGGACTAGCTGACTAAAACATGTAGGAGCTAAAAATCATACAAGCCTCTCATTAGCAAAATAGCCTAGAGTAACACTAAGTTCAGAAACACCCATCCTGGACACAGGATGCTAAATTCAGAAAAACCTGTCCTCCCTTGAAGCCCAGGTCAGAGGTCAGGGCAGGGCTTTCTGGGTCTACTGACAAGTTGGTGAGTAATAGGGGATTCCACGGACCAGTCCAGTCATCTAGAAACAATGGTTTGTACCATCATCTAGAAAATCCGTGTTATCTGTCAGTCTCTGGCTTCCTGGGCCAGCTGGGACTGGGAACGCTGCTGAGGCCAATGTGCTTAAATCCTGGAGAGAAGGAAATGATCTGAGGCAGTCAACAGTGACCCCCATGAATACATTAAGGAGCCTTTGTGGCAGACTAATAGCAAGCCTGTCCAGCTCTCTGCTGGAAGAAAGATGATAAAAAAGGCATAGTCTCAAATTTAGTATACAATAGAATTCTCCTATTGCATATAATGATAGTATATACACCCACAGTGTTTTACAGATTACAGTGATTCTTAGTTTTTGAAGCATTAATATGGGTCACTTAAATAAACCACTGGACAAAAAAAAAAATCAAAATAATCAAGACATATAAGACAAAATATCTTATGCTGAAAGCACAATATTTCCAATAAAACAAAAAGCAATTAAAAAGATGAAGAGGTAAAGGAAACAAGGGACTTGAAGACAGTAAACAAGTATTATTTATCTCCAACTGAAACCTGCCACTATTCTTGAAAAATTTTCTCATGAAGCCACTAGGACAATGAAGGCTAACAGAGTAATTCAAAGTGTCCTAGGGAACACAAGGATTAGTATTCAAGGAAGTCACTTTTACTTTTTCTCCCTCTCGAAGCTTAATGAGGCCAGGAATGGTCAGTGAAGCGTCATTGATGAACCTTCCCCAGTTACAGAGGCTGGGCCACAAAATTTTATCAGTTTCAAACAGTTGGATTTACCAATTTTCTTTTTCCTTGAAGTAAAACAGAGATTGACAGATTACTTGATCCTTGGCTGCTGCCACAGTGACCCAGCTTGTTTCTTTGTTTCACAATCAGCTGTCATACACAAACAGCAGCAACCCTGTGCTAGCCTGAAGCATCCTCTGAAGACAGAGCCAAGTGCATGTTGCTGCCTTTGGAGATCTGTCATAAGCCATTCACAGGTCCACAAAATATTTCAACTGTCCTGAAGTAACAAACTGAGCAGTAGAGTTGACATGTTAAGTAATATTTAGGATGTCATTCCAAAAACCACTTTCCTCTGACTCTTTGAGTTTCATTCACCAACAGGCTAGCCTTTGGGGAAAAATGGTTTAGTATGGAGCTCTGCAGAGGGTAAAACTGGGAAAGAAATTGCAAAATTTACACCCTCTTACTAGGGAGGGACTGCCCACACAAAAAATGACACATTTTAAGTCTGGATGACTATCCTGAGACAGGATAAGAACCTGATCTAGTGGATGTGAAATGAAATCCTACTGCCATCCTGACTTAAATAACCTGCCCACAGAACAATCTCCCACTCTAAAGGAAAATAAGGAGAGTTTATATGATCAGTCGCCCCAAGTGGAAAAGTGGAGGGAGTCAAAGGCTGTCAAGCCCAAAGAGAAACAATAGGCTTTCACAATCAAGAGAAATTCCAAAATTTATTTTAAAACTTTCAGCTTAAGGTTCAGGTCTCCAGATAAAATGCTTCCACCTTTTAAACAACCATTTCAGACAAAAATTAGCTAAAAGAACAGAGAAGGAAATGGACAGTTTAAAAAGGTTTCTTTTACAAAAAAACAGTTAACCCAAAATCTGAATAAAGCCTATAAAATATTTAGAAATAATTTTTTTTAAAAATCTAACATAAAACACTGGCCCAAAGAACAGATTCACCTTTACATAAGTAACAATAACACTAAGCATCTCCACCTTCAGATTTAGTCTGTTTCTCCAACTGTGTATTTGGAGCAACTCTCACCACGGGTTGCCAGCAGTCTTGCATCAGTTTCAGCATCAAATATTTCAGCTAAAGAAAGAAACTCCATAAACAAACAGCAAAGTCTGATTCAGTCAACTTCACAGAAAAAAAGAATTAAAAAAAAAAAAACTAGCAGCAAACAACAAGGGAAGGGCAAACTTCCAGACGAGGGAAGCAAAGGAACTCTAATTCATCACTCTTGCAGCTATCAGATGGTTAACAAATTGAGATGAGATACTTCTGAGCCTTTTCAGCGACTTTCACTCTGGCAAACTTCAAGGATTCAAAAGTGCAGCTGGAATACATATGGGAGATGTTGGAGAAAGTCAATCATTTGAATTTGTAACTCCATTGTGTGCTGGAAGAACTTCCTGCAGATGAGGCACATCCCATCAGTGACTCAGGGAGATTCTCCGTCTGCTAACAGGGATGAATTTATTCTCTGAACCAGCTACCAGAAATGACATGCTTTATGCTAGTGCTACATATGCAACAAGAAACTTAAAATAAAGCCTGTGGGGACATAATTTCTTTCTTGCTTTCTAAAATTTCTATACTACAGCATCTCAAATGTAAAAAAAAACCCAAACAAACCGCCCACCTATATTTTGATGAAACTAAGATTTCACATGTTGATCAAGGTGTTTCATTCAACATAATTTTTTATGTAGAAACCATTTTTAAATGAAAAGTCAAATACATATTTAGGTTATGTTCAGCATTTAAAAAAGAACTGGTACTAATAGAATATTATTGTGCCGGGTTCATCCTATTAGATAATCGGGTACTGGTTCACTCGGTTAATACTCAGATACAACACAAACTCAACTATAAACCTTTATTACACAGGCTAAGTTACTCAGGCATCTTCTCCAAGTTGCCTTTATTCCTTTATGAAAATGTTAAAGCTCCTTTATATATCTGTATATGAAATATGTTTCATATACAAATTATCTTTATGGTGCTTTGAAATTAGCATGCAGAAGATGGAACAGAGGGGACAAAGGGAAAGCACTACAGAGAAAGCACGCAAGTCCCTGTCTCCCCATCACCAAACTCACTCCTAGAATTCAGGAGATTGCAGCTACCTGTAAACTGGAGATACTAAAAGCTACTGGAGAGGTGCACTTGGAGCTGAAAATTTGAGAAGACGACAAAAAGGGGCCATAAAAATCATAGATGTAAATTAATAATCAAATATACACACACATCAAGGAGACAGATGGCAAGTAATTTTCCCCAGTGTACTTACACTTGTTCTTCTAGTGCACGTATTTGGGTCACTTGCTAGATTAAATCCCATGTGGAAAACCCAACAGAGGTACTGTCAAATGTGTATGGGCTCGGCCTGTTTTTAAATGATGCAAGTCTGACACTACAGGGTGAAAACATTTAACAGGATTTCTTCAACGCAGCCTGGAATATTGCCCAGCGGCTTCGAAACAGGGCTGATGGATATTTTCTACCATCAGCAAGGCTGTCCCATTCAGGCTTGCTAAATAAAATGCAGTGCAAGCTAGAGAAAGTTAGCCTGTGCTACCAAATTTCATGGAAGAGCCCCACACAGACAAATCTGTACACATTTTCCAGAATACCGATTTTGTCAATGTGTCACTGAGACAATACATCACTCAAGGTTAAAGCTTCCTACCATACTCTCCCTAAAATATGCCTTTCTTCTGAGACTTAGAAGAAAGGACCAGCACAACAGATGAGTTGTTTTTGCCATGTTCACTGTAAAAATGCATGACCTCAGATACTCAGAGCACTAAATCTTCCCCAGCCCAGCTATAAACTGACAGTGACCTGTCTTAGTCAGCACAGGCCACATGAAGGACGACAGCTTCAGTGTAAGGCACCTGCAGGTCAAATTGCCAGGTGGGCTGGTGGGGCTTAAATGGCAAGACAAAAATAGTCATGTGTAAGCCTAATTGCAGCAATGGGTTTCCCTCCTGAAATACTGGTAGATACTAGCATGAAATACAAACTGTGTGTGCAAAGATTAGCCGCCCTTAATCTGGCAAGAAACTGGATTTAACACAGTGCAACAAGCAAGATCTTTAACACATCTACAGGAATGGAAATTGCATTTCTCTCTACCCTGTTACCAGTTTCAAGACGATTTTGCTTAGCAATAAATAAACCTTTATTAACAAGAAATGTGATCTACTGTGGCATTAAATATTTTCCCCCTTCTTTCCTCATTCATCTCTTGTTTTGGGTTACTGCATGCCACATTCAGCTTCAAATGAATAAGTAAAAAGAGGGGAAAAAATACATCTATTTGCTCCTAGCTGAACAAAGAGATTTTGAGCCGGGGAGGTGAAACTCTCAGTAATAATCTACACACGTTAACTAGGAAATATCACAGCTGTCTGTAAGAATTACTGTGGCAGGGACCAGGGTGGCAAAAGCTTGTGTTTTCTAGGTCTACATCTACAGAACAAAAAAAAAACAACCAGAAAAAACTCCAACAACACTGGCTCTTGTCTTTAGAAACTGACTAGAAACTGACTAGAAACTGACACCTGATACTTTCATTCAAAATAATGAAGAAGTCAACTGCTCAAAAATATCAGGATTGCATTGATTATGTGCAACATATCTGCTTAGCCTGAAAGAAACAAGTTAGGCAGACTAATGATGTAAAGTAAGAACATGTACACTTGCTCACTCAACTTCCTCAGGCTTAAAATTCATGCTGTTTCATGACTGTTTAAGTGGGTAAAGGGTGGGACACAAAATATTGAATCTTTTGATACAGAGTCAAAACCCAGACTACAAGCAGGTCTATTATATCACTGTCCATACAGTCTTGAGTTTGGTGCTGTGCTGCTGCTAAAATATTAAGTTTTACCACTGGAAAATTGATTTTGCTATAAGAAGTTTTATGATGCCACTTAATCTTGCCCAACCTACATAAAAAAATACAGATAGCAATTACAGACACGCTTTATGTAGTAAGTTTGATCACTATATTAAAAAGAGAAGAGTGATGTAATTTCAATATAATGGCAAAGGAAGCAGAAAAAAAGCCATGGCAATATGCTGCCCTCCTAAAACAAGACATTGCTGGTTCCCAGCTTAAATGCACAGTCTTAGTTCAGTTAAAGTTAGTAGTATGATCCATCTTCCACATGGAGGGCTGTGTCCTGCAGCTCCAGCATCGACCTCCTTTTCTACTGTTACATTTTAAGCCGACCCCTGTGGGGCAGCAAGATTCTGTGATTACAGTTAAAAGAATACTTTGGGTCTGAGAGCCTGCCTCTCTGAATAGATAACCCTTTCTAGTTCAACAATTACTAGCATTAAACAGCCCTTTCTGCCTTGTCCCTTCCAGTGCTGCAATTGAAAAACACCCTAATTAGATGACCCCCACATACACAAATGCCATTAAGTGGCTTTTTTAGAGCACTCTAGTCAATGCCTAAATCTTAGCTACAATGATGAGAAGTACTTTATTTAGTTAGGAGGTAAACACATGAACAAAGCCATCTTTTAGAACACCTTTTAAACAGCCTGGGATTAGTACTGGCAAAATCAGTGTGTGATTATCTTTTCCACACTTTCAGAGATGACACTCAAATACCACTTTTTTCTAACCGCATTAAAGCACACTCAGGCAAGACCAAGAGTAACCTTGACCTCGACATCAACAGCACCAGAAAGTACTTCATACTGCTTTCTATGCCTAGCCCATTTGAACTGGCCTGCAGGACAGCCTTTTAAGTTTGTGCTTAAACAACCCAGTTTTGCCCAAACATTGCAACATATGCTATGTAGTGTTATGTAAATATTCCACAGCTCCTGCAGTTCTTAACTATAATAAGCAGGTTTATAATAGCATCACTGTATCAAAATATTCACTACTTCCTGTTGATCCAACTCAGACCTCACATTTCAGGGCAACAGCAGACTTTTCTCCTTTATTGTTTACGAACGAAGCTTCAAAACTTTGAAACAGGTTTAAGAAAAATCACTGTAGAAAATTGGAAGACTCACAGAAACCTAAAACCATTTAATTGCTCACAAGGCTTCAAGTACATGTAAATGACCTGGAGGGTTGAAGCCTGAATTGCCACATTATGTAGCCAACTCTGTTCCCAGCCGGAGACCTAAACCAGGACTAACACTTGGCATTTGCCTCCAGTATAATAGGTTTAATAGTAGCAAGCCTTGAAAACAGGGGGGAGTATTCTGGAAGCCGTGACAGATCTTAAACACGGCAGGTGCACTGTAATACCGCTTAAGGGAGGAAAATTCCAAGTTTAGTAACTAATTACTCCAGGACAGGCAGGTTATTTCCCAAGGCAAATGCCCAATCAAAGACACATTTGACCCTTTCGCATCCCATCAGCGTGCAGGGAAGTTCAACTCATCCAGCAAACATCTTCCTGATCAGGCACATCCCTCATCCCGCCTCACCGTGCTTCCTCGCGTTCCTCCTGTCACACCAAAGGCTCCAAGGCACCAACCCTGCCTGACAGCTGCTCAGAGAGTTCGCCGGCACCGTGAACCTGAGCCGCGCCGTAAGATCCTCCGCTCACACACCCGGCCAGGGGCATTCCTCCGTCCCTCCCTCGCTCCCACACAGGCACCCCCGCACGCGTGGCCAGCTGCCGGCTCCCGCAGGATTCCAGCCACGCTGCCGGGACGGGTCGGGGCCGGGCCCGCCGGAGCCCCCCGCACGCCCGTCCCCGGGCCAGACGGGCTCTGGCCACAGAGGAGAGAGGCTGATGAAACGCTGTCAAAGTCAATCCCGGCTCACTTTTTGGATGGTTTAATTCCAATGGAGCATGAATCACCCCAGGATGGTTAATAAGTTTAGCCAGGCGTGCTGTTCTCCCTAATAATACATTATAATTATGCATCTGTTTTAAATGCGATCAGATTAAGTCACCGGAAAAGGCACAAATCGGAATTTCCCCTGACTAAGAACAGCGCCTTTTCGCAGCTCCGGCGGGCAGGTACAGCCAGGAGAGGAGCAGGTGGGCAGCCCAAGCCAGCCCAGCGTCGCTCCCCGCCGGCGGGGCTCCGCTCCCCGCGGCCGCCCAGCGCAGCCCGGCAGCGGACAGCAACTTCCCGCGGGGGCTCGGGACGGGAGGCGGCCGGCGCCCCGCTGACACCGCGCATAAGGGATAACCCAGAACATGCCAATTTAGAACGGCGGGTCCCCTCTCGCTGCGCGGGGCTAGAGCGGACCGAGTCCGAGCTGTCAAAGCCCCGGGAGCGGAGGGTGCCGCCGCGGCCACCCGGAGCCCAGGAGCCACCGGGACCCTCCGGCGCCGCCCCGGGCACCACGAGGGGGGCGGCCGAAGCTCAGCTCCGCTCCCAACAGGTGAGCAGCCCCCGCCCGCCCACCCAGCCCCGCCGCTCCCCGCCCTACCTGTCATCGTAGCAGAAGTCGGCGTTCAGGGTGTTAAGGTACAGAGCGAGCCCTAGGGCGCTGCTCAACAACTCCGCGATCATCTCTCCGCCTGCCGCCGCCGCCGCTCTCGCACCGGGGCAGCCCCCTGCCCTGCCCGGCCTCCCGCCCCAGCCCCGCCGCGCCTGCCCCTCGCGCCGCCCGGCACCGCGGGGCGCCGCTCCGCTCTCTGCCAGCGGCCACAGCCTGACGGCGTCCCCCCGCTCCGCCGCCCCTACCCCATGGCAGCGGGGCGGTCGGCGGCGAGAGCGCAGCTGGGCTCAGCGGAGTGGGGCTCAGCGGAGGGGGACTCAGCAGACCGGAGCGGGGCGCGGCTCTGGCTCCCGCCTTCCTCCCGCGACGCCCCGGCGCTGCCGCAGCTCCGCTCCCGGCCCGCGCCCCCCTCGCTGCCGAGCCGGGCGCCGCCGCCGAGGCTCTGGGAGCGCCCGCGTGGGGCGCCCCGGGCTCCCACCGCGCCTGCGTGCGGGCCCGCCCCGCACCGCCCCTCCGCGCCCGCCCCGCGCCCCGCCCCGCGCCCCGGCTGCTGAGCCGGCCCCGCGCCCGCGCCCGCTCCGGCGCCGGCGGCTCGGGCTGGGCCGCGTCCCGCTGCCAGCTGGGCACAATCAGGGCTTCTTTTCCTTCCCCTTTCCTGCTTTCCCCGTTTTCCTTCTCCTTTCTGTTTTCTCTTCGACTTCTTTCTTTCTGTCTTCTTTCTGTCTTCTTTCTGTCTTCTTTCTGTCGTTTTTCGCTCTTTTCAGATGCTATTTCTTTCTTGACATTTTTCTTTTCTCTTAGTTTCTTTCTTTTCCCTTTTTCTCTGTTCCCCTTTTCTCTTCTTCCTTTTCCCATCGTTATTTTCCTTGTTTTTCTGTTTCCCTTTCCCCCCCCGTTTCTTCTTTTTTACTCAGCAGAATAGGTCAAATTAGTAGGAAAGAGAGGGGCCATACCATTGGGGATGGAATGCCAGAGCAGGGGGCTCCACACTTGCCCACAGCCTGTTATTTCTCTATCATGTGAACATCCATGGGGAGCTCCTAGCTAAGCTTACAGTTAAGCAAAATCACTGAAATTTGGCAGAGGGGGTCGGAAACAAAGACACCCCAAGGCAAAGAGTGCTGCAAGCTGGTGCTCCCGCAGTACAGTCCCGCAACTGCTGCCCATGAGAGGAGGGATGGGTATAGCCAGAGATGCACACTTTGAGTGGGACAGATAAATAGACTGGAAAGGAAAGCCACCTGTGGAGAATAAGGTACTGAAACCATCTTCCAGAATTCATGGGATATAGAGGCATGAAGTTACGGAAAGAATTTGGGTACATCAGGCTGATTATTTCTTTTTTATAGAGAGTTTTTAAAACGTTCCCCTCCTTTCACCGCCAGCCAGCCCTTTTATGTAACTATTTCCTCATGATTTCCATCAAGTGGCACATCATGCTGTCCCAGAAGAATGGGAGTCTGTTCATCAAGCTGTGTCTAATAAATTGGGGAGCTTTTAACAAGTTTTCTTTCTCCCCTATGTGATTATTTAATGCTGTTCTTTGCAACCTCAAAATATATGAAGTGCATTAAGACCTCTATTCATGCAATGCTTAAAGTGCTCCTGGGAAGTCTGCCCCAAGTGTCACAAACATCTCAGCTGCTTCTACTTAGATTCAGGGAGTGTGTTATCACCATCAGTGGCAGTAATTGCAGACATTGGGGGAGGGTACATTTTTTTTCAGAATATTAAAGCTTTGAGGGGCCTTATTGAACCCATTAGCAGATCACATTGATCTGGCATTAAACTTTTCAGCCTGAAGCACTGAACATAGTAACCTAGAATTTAAAGAGCTGGTACTCTTTGTCAGAAGACCTGTGATCCTTCCTTTCAAATACCAATTTTCAATATGCTTCTGCACCTACTGCCAAGATCCCAGTCATCACGACTTAGTCCTTCTTGCTGCAGTGGAATTGCTGAATTTACGCACTAGGCTTGTACAGCTCCTTCTTTGGAACATCCTAATAAACTCTGCATAAAAAGCAGTATAATTGCTGCTGAGTCATAGTGGCAGAAGCCTCTTGGTATCCATCAAAAGCATATGTATTTTTTTCTTCAAAGGGGTCGGACTACTGACTGGGGTAGATGAGGTCTGGCAGAAAAGCTTTAGAAACAAAATTGATCCTCCAGGAAAAAAAGCTTAACAAAGCCAGGCACTGTCTAATAAAAGCAAATGTCAAGAAAGGGTGGGATGAAGTGTGCAGACTGTGTAGAGAGTGCCTGTTCCCCAGGACATCCCAAGTGCTCCAGGGTGACAGGAAGTCGCATTAGGGCTCCACCAGCTTGTCCAAGTAGATTTAGCTACACTATGAGAATCCACAAAGTCTGATCTCTCAGAGACATTTCTCTGTATAAACAAAGGACAAATTTCCTCCCAGTGGCAAGAGCTGTCTCCAGTGGAGATAACCCGCTCTGTAGAAAGATATAGATGGCAATATGTGCATGCACCACCCCACCTGTCAGCTCTGGGACTCCACAAGCCAGGCCACGCTGGGGGCAGCAGACAGAAAGAGCCGGTGCAAAAACCTGGAGGCAACTTGAACATAAAAATTATTGACCCCATTAAACAAACAACACCACAAAAGAAAACAAGAGGGTAGAAATCAAATCATGATAAAAGAATTCCTTCTGTTCCTCAGTTAGTTAAAAGTATTAAATGCATGTAGTTACGAACAGCATTATATTTTACTATATCATTGAGAGATATCAGACAACATTCTGACTCATAGCAGATTCACAGTGTGATGTACAGGAAGCAGAAGGTGTCAGAAGAGGTAATTTAGAAGTTCAGATCTGTCACTAAGCAGACATTTCAAAAACAGTCTTTACCTCCAGAAAGGCTGTGGTACTGAGGAAAAGGGAAGCGGTGTAGTGTTGTAGTAACACATAATAATAACAGTAATTGTAAAGATAACTAGAGTTACATAGTCCAACAGCTGATCTACAGTGTAGAGCTCAGTAGACAAATTCACTTTGTTTTGCTTTATTGCAAATATGACAATCAAAATGATCTGTTTTAATACCAGCTGGAAAATTTCTTCATTAAAGACATTATGGAGTCTGAGTCACTGTGCTACAAGATATTTCACCTAAACAGTGCCTGAAAGATTAAGTTGTGGCACAGCATGTAGAAATACATGTCTGTCACAGTGACAGATTTGGTTAAGCGGTCACTGACTATGAGACCTTAAATGTCAGGGTAATGCATGTGGTACAGATCCCTCAACAGATTAGATTAGACACTTCAATTTCTATACACTGGGTTCATTTGCTGCAGCCTGTAAAAAATATTTGTGCCAACTTCCTTAAAGCATCTGAGAAGAGAAAGGCTAACCCCTTGAAAGCTGCTAGGTTTTTTGATTAGAATGAGGTAACTGGATATTAAATGTTACTATAGGAATAATTAAGTGGGATTTTTAATTTTTTTGCCAGTTCTTTTGCTCAGATACCATCAAAGAAATGTCATAACGTACTGTGCCTAATTTTGAACAATCCAAATGACACCCAAAGATGTAGTTTAACAAACCTCAGAAATGTAAACTTTGGTGCATTTTGAAACACCCATGCTGTTAAGAATAAACTGGTGTTATCTAAGGAAGGAAAAAGTCATTTTACTTGATCAAAAGTGGAGAAAGTAGAGTAGAAGAGAATGCTTTAGCCAAGTGCTGCTTTCACAATTACTCACTGATCCATAGAGGTAAAGCTGTTGGATTCTGTGGGCTAGCGTCCAAGCTGTTGTTTTCCTTTCATGCTAACAAGATCATGTTAATCCTCAAAGACACCAGTATTTCTGCTTTCTCTAGGCAATTGCTTGTTTTTTTCCTTTGCTAGTGTTATGATAATAATATCAGCAATGACAGCCAAAGTAAAAATAAATTGCAACTCCAAAACTGTAAAATTTAATGAAAATCTATGTGAAATACGACAATAAAAAATAAACAGATGCAGGAAAACCAAGCACACTCAGGACTTCCATCAGTACTTGGAAGACATTTTAACTGAACACATTTCCTAAGGATGTACATTTCTGGGAGGCACCAGTTCCTACTTTAGATCAGTCAGTGGAGCTAGAGTATTGCTGCAGAGCTGGAGAGAGAGAGGGGAAGAGAGAGGGAGAGAGAAAACCGGTGCATTTTTAACTTGACCTAATCTAATTATGCAGACTCTCTCTACAGAGAAAAAAAGATAGTTAAAGGGAACTTTCCTCTATGCACAAAACATGCAGGAGCATTTGTATGACTCATAGGTGAGCATATCTCAGTGACAGAGGAAAAGGTAATTTTTTGTCTCTTCTGAATTTTCAAGGATTATTTTCTTAATATTACTCCATTCTAGACTAATCCTAATCTGCTCTGCATATTTATCTCCCATGTCCTTTGAGATAGCTCAAAGAGAGATCAAAAAGAGTTTTTAATCCTTCTTGTTCAGAGTAAGTTGACAGTGTAAACTTACTAAATGCAGATATGTCTATTTGTCATCTGCCAGAACATGAGCCTCTTACTGTTTTTTTCATGCTTTATAAAAATAGCAATATACCAGTTTGGGGTTTTTGGTTTTTGGAGTTTTTTTGGTTTGGTTTTGTTAGGTTGGACTTTTTTGTAGTTCTTTTTATCAAAACAGCTCAAAGAAATACAGATTCTTAAAAGATGGCTCTGGAAGTAAATTAGAATTAACCTAATTCTATATAGGTGGAAATCAAGGCAACTGGCATTTGTTTCAGTTTATCCAAATCATATGAGAATTTTACAGCAGAAGAGGAATCTATCTGAGGTCCTGGCCATGATTCCAAGTCATTCATTTGCTTTCATCATGAGATCATCCTTCCGTTCACAGTAATTGATATTTCCTTAGACAAAACACAATGGAATTATCTCAGGGATTAATTTGGCCTAGGACACTAATTCTGTAAAAAGTCCTGCTTGACAGATGGATGCCTGCAACATAACCAAGAGGTCTGTGCTGCACAGCCTGGATTTTGTGCAGGTGGAGGATAGGGACTATGAGTTGTATATCATATCCTGCCTCTCATAATTTTTTGGCAGCTGTATTGCCCAATAGATGGAAAAGTTTTCATCAGCAGCTGAAAATCTGTTCCTTGTCATCTTCCTTCCCATAGAAAGAAGCGAATCGTTGTCCATAAGTCCTCTACTTTTCAGGGTATTGACACTTCCCCTGTGATGCAGATGTTGAAAGACAGTTTTTACTCTAGATCTGTCTACATCTGCTTCATTTGTCTTCCAAATGCACAATCTGGGACATTGGCTGTGAAAATTGGACAAAAAATTATACATCTCTGTGACAGCAAGATCAGATCTTCATCCCACAGCAGAGCAAAAGCAGCCAAAGATGCAAGTGTAATTTCCACCTCAATCCCTGCAGATTTTCTATGGAATAACCTAATTTACTTCTTTACTTCAGTACAATCCTGGCTTCCTGCTGTACAAGCCTGAAGTAAAGCCAGGAAAACCACGATTACTCTTATTTTAGAGGGAATATGTCAACATTACCAAAACATATCTAACACCAGCAGAAGCACAATTTTCAAAAGTTAAATTAACTAGGGAAAGTTGTTATAGGGAGTAAACCTTTGAACCTCTCTAAACAGAGTCAGTTTGATTTTTCATAATAATATTGGAACTAAATGACTTTTTTTACTGCAATATAGACAAGCCCAGAGAGGATAATTCAAGGAGTTTTAGGTTCTTAATGAACAATATAGCAGAAACAGCAACTAAATTAGCAGGAATTAATGTTTCTTCTCATCTGCTTACTCAGTTTGAGAAACATCTTCTCTGTATACATAAAATTCTGAAAGAAAAATTCAGATGGCCTCTGTCTCCATGCCTCAAAATATAATTAACACATGCTAGCAATAAAGACACATTACATTTAATTTTTAATGGAGTAAATACATTACTGCATTTTTTGTGGTTTAAGGACATTGCTATGTTGATTTAGAGGTAAGGCAATTCCTTCTTTTATTTTCAAATATGGTAAAATGCAAAATATGAAAATGTGTGAGGGGGTTTTGTACACATGATTTGTATCAGAAGTTTAATCAGTTCAGTGGAGCATTCACAGCTTTTAAGTGACTGCAGTGACTCAGGAAATCCAGGTGACCCAGATTTCTCCCCTGCTGTGTCACACGAACAGATAGATACAGAATTGTATACTTTCTGTGAACAGTGAGTCGATTGCTTGGCTACTGGCTGTTACATATACATGCTGGATTCCAGTTACAGTGATGTGTGCCATAGGATGCAATGAAGGGAAGGTTATAATCTCCAGTGTGCACACCAAAAATAAAATTCCTTGGAGACTCTATTCCAGCACTTTTCCCTCCCATGTACATTGGCAGAGAGGAGAGAATTCCCTGTGTTTTGCAAAGTACAGCTTTCTAATTTATTTCATCTTTTCTTACTTTTTAATTCTAGTAATGTTTGCTTACTTTGTTTGCTTGGGAAAGTACAGCTTGGAAAATATACCTAGCTCTAGCTCCCATAGAATTTACCATCACCAAACTGGCCCATTTATACCAAGGTCTTTCCGCACTGGTAATAGCAAACTTGGACTTTGCTCAATCTCTAGTGACCTTGAGGAAAATTTAGCATCATGAGATTGTTTTTGTCATAACTTTTAGATAAAGTTGGTAAAAGAATGTTATTCCTTTCTACTTCCATTAGGAATTTTTGGAAAACAACAATGTCCTATTAAATACATCTCATGGAAAATACTGACTTCTTGTGTTAAGGCCTTCATTTCGTTTCCTGAATCTGCTAATGAGTAAAAGATGCAACCTGCACAATCAACAAAAGGATTTTCCCATATGCTGGCTGCCATGTGATTAAATCCTTATTTTGTAGGGCAGGTATGTTGTCAGAGATTTTGGATCATGTTGGCAGCTGGTATAACTTGTCATATCTTCAGCAGAACTGTCACAATTTCAGTCATCTAGTGTCTATTCCTTAATACAGATCGAGGCATGAAAAGAGATAAACAGGTCTAGAGAATGTTGACATTTTAAATTCCTTCCTACCATATTTTGCACAAGAAAGATCATTAAATTTGGCTATGTAAATAGAACCCAGATTTTAAAATAGCCAGGTTCTCTTATGCATCAAGGACAAAGAAAGATATAAACCAGAATTATTGGCTTTCTGCAATATTTTATATTCAATTTTCTCTTGTTACATTCATGCCAAGTAATTGCGTGCACATGTGTACATGCGTGGTCCTTATTGCACAGGGTTACAGCCAGATTCTTGTTCATTTGCCAGAGCTCTACCGGGGGTTCAGGGAGTTGCTGCTGCGCTCTCCTTTATTCTGTGTACAACAATGAATGCTCCTTCCTATATCTGCCAAATGCATGGTTTGATCCCATTGATATCCATTTGGCATCAGGCTGTTACTCACTAACCCTTCACCACAGCTATTAATCACATGCACATGCAAGGTGGGTCTGCTCAGTCGTCTTGTGTTATTAAAGCCCATCACCAAAATACGTAGTCACGGGTGATTCCTGGCTCTCCAGCCTATTCCCAGCGCCAACAATGTATAGACCCCTCCAAATCACCAGGCATATTCCAACGGTTTTAAGGAAACTGCCTTGTCCATTACCTCAGAGTTACCCCTCTTTCCCTGGACTTACCCTCAGCACTACACTGTTGTACATTGCAGCATATTTTAGCAAAGGACTTGGAAGAAACCCACACATTTTAGAATGCCATTTTGAAAATTTAACTGGCTGCAAATTCTTCATTCTTCATATGGTTCGATCTCAGAGACTTGCCTAATTTGGGCCGGTTTAGACAGTTTCCATTAGCAGCAGCAGATGGTAGTTGGCTGAAAGGTTCCTGTGACACAATCCTCTGTGTGTACAAATAACCCACAAACAACCCACCAAGTACTGTTTTCGCCTGGCCATGGCTGAAATCAGATAAGAAAAAAGGTTCTTTATTTGCAATTCCAACCCTTCTTCAATAAGAATTCAACTTTGAAAGGATCCTGACAAAAGTTAGTCATGAATACTGCCAGATAAGCATTGCCCCAGGGCTGCCAAGCCACACCAGCCGGGCAAAAGGGCTACCAAACAAGACTCCAAAAGTGCTGCTGGCAACCCAAGAGCTTTACCAGCAAGAAGGAACTGAGCCATGAGCCGATTTTGAGAACAAGGAGCAAATCCTTAGCTCACTTACATTGTCATTGCTTTGGTACAAAGACACCAAAGCTGGCTGCCCGTCTTACTTGGGCTATCTGTACCTCCATCTTTGCCATACACTCTATGAGGAGAGTGCTGTAATATTATTTATACACACACCAAAAAAGAGAAATGTCTAATTTTTGCGCATGTTTGAACTCAGCTTCAGAGAAAATTTCTGATAGTCTCTATAATGTGCTTTCTAAAAGCAAACCTTCAGTGGCAAAACATAGGGAATAACAAATTATTTTCCAGCAGAAAAAACAAGCTCTTGTCACAGGGACACATTTATCTGATTCATATTCTCCAATGTTCACTTTTATTGCAGCTTTTAAAGCCAAATGGTTTAGTTTGAGTTTATAAGTTTTCTGATGTTTAAAGTTTGGCAGTGGATAGACAAAAACACTCAGCAGAGCAAAAACACATAGCAGAGGATGTGATGGAAAAAAAGGGAGAACAGGGTTGGAATGGTCTTCCTGCGATGCTGAGCTCAGGGTCCTGCTGCAGGCAGTTCTGGAGGCCAGTACCCATTATATACTGTGCCAGTTTCCCAGTTATATTCCTCGAGGTGTTTCTTCTGGTGTTCCTATCACAGAATCTGGTGCCTTTGAATGCTTTTTAGAGCATTTAGGGAGCTCAGAATTACAGAAACAGATGTCAAACATCCCTAATTCTCAGTGTAGCCATTAGAAATCATGTTTTCTTAATCCCGTTGTCAAAATGGAGACAAGACAATCTTTGCCACAATTAATGTCTAGAATTTTCCCCAGCCTGCTTTGCTTATCAAGTGAAATGGTGAAGTGTTTGGGAAGGCCTCCAAAACCGAACAGCAAGCTCAGCTCTACATCCTCAGACAGATATGTACTCATCACCACTAGAAAAAGCACCTACTTGGTGCTGTACTTTTAGCAGGTCTTAAATGCCCAGTGCACTGCACTGCAGCAACAACCTTTTTATCCTTTACATGAGGAATAAATATGTGTGGCTGCACAACTTCAGAAAGGAGGAAACTTTCGTTTGTTGAAAGAGTTTGAGGAACTTAGAAAAACAATAATTTAAAAAAAAATAGTATTGCTGTCAAAATTGACCTTTATTCTAAATGAAGAGAAGTGACTACACAGCAGGGAGGGCATGGCTGCCCACCCTTTGCATTAATCACTTCTGCTGGAAAGTGCAGAGGGGAGTGATTAAACCAAAAGCAGTGGGAGGATGGCATTCTAGAAAGGGCACAGAAGTCCCAGGTCCAGAAGTTCCTGGTATACAGTAGAGGATGATATCACTTCAGCAGGCAGTTGCAGTTCAATGCCACATTGTCAAATTTTACTCTGTAAGTATATAATATAACAGATCAAGAAAGAAGCATGTTATTCTTTCTAAATCACAGGGATTGAAAGGTAATAATTTCCTCTGTCTGTCTTTCTTCCTTTCTGATTGCAGTATTCTCTCTCCTCAAATCCTAAATAAAGCTACAATAAAGTCAATGGTTTAGAGTGTCTTCCAAAATGGCTTTGAAGAATTCATCATGAATTGATGAAGGAGTTTACTTTCAGGCAGTATTTTAAGTTAGAGACATTTCATAACAAAAAAAGGAACTGTGTTTGTTAGCAGGTGCAGAGGATAACTGTCTCTTTTCACTTAGAGACACCCCATCCATTCTCAATCTGCTTTCAAGTTTGTTTGAGATTATTTTAGCAGTGCAGAGACTTAGGAGGCTTTAGAAAGCCTGTGTTCCTGTAGTTTAGAATATATACTCTTGGTTTTGGGTTTGAGTCCAGTGGAATCCGCAGTTGTATTTCTTCCCTTTCACTGTTTCTCTTGTTCTTAATCTGCATTGATTTTTCCCCTATAATGCAGGAAAAAAATCAATTTTCCATTATGTTTTTTAATCAGTCATAGTAAGATTTAAATGGTCCTGGACATTGCAGGTAAAAGAGCTGATAATCAGTTGGGGAGTTCTCTCATTTATTACTCTGAGTTGACAGGGGGTTAAATTCTTCCCTTAGTATCATGGCTGAGGCAAGTGGAGCAGTGGTGCCTTGCATCCAAGTATAGTGCTGGCCAGAGCAGAATCTACCCCAGAGCCTTGCCAGGTGCTGTTAGAGACAGTCTGCCATCCTAGGGTAGCTCACACTGATGACTGAGACATCTAAAAAGAAAGAAACAGCTAGAAAGAGGCAGCAGCCTGCTGTCAGAAGACTTTAGAATCGGGAAGTGATTCTCCAATTCTAAGTATTTGTTAGTCACTGGCTGGGAGACCTTGATCTGCTGCCATATTACAGAGACAGCACAAGAAGTGCTGAGACAAGGGCTGCCCGTGCAGTGACTCACCCAGGGCCTGAAGCAGCTTTCCTCAGAATCAATGGGAGCCTTTCAACTGGTTTTACAGCAGGAGTTTGTTCAACAGCCACCACTGTGTGCTGGGAATTATCTGTCCAGTGGAAAGTGCAGTGAAAAAAACAAACATTCCCATATTCATCATCCTTGACTGACAAGAAATGAAAGGACCCTGGTAAAATAATGCTGTTTCAACCAGCAAAAAAGACACTTAAGGAATCTGAAGACTGGGATAAGCAGATCTTTTTCTTTCTTGATTATTATAGTACAGGGTCAGAAGACTGCTCTATGTAATAACTCTCTGTGGCCCAGCTTCAGTTTCACTACTATGAGTCACCCTCAATTGCTCTTAGGTAAGTGCCAGATGCCTTCTTATTGCTCTCAAGCTTCAGTTCAGCAAAACATATAAGCATACGCCTAAACACTTTTCTGAATAACAATGATTGTCACACATAATTAAAATTCAAAGCACAGTTAAATGCATTGCTGAATCAGGGACTTCATGCTCAATATGAGTGATTAAAGGATCATAATCTAATTGTTTTTGCTGACAATGTGACATAATTTTTCACTGTACCTCTGTAAAATTTGGACATGAGCTTAAAATTAAATTAAAGAACACCTTTAAACTAGCTAAACATTATGGTACTGAACAAAAACCAACAAAATTAAGGTTCAGGTCTCTGCTGGAAGCAAGGGAATTTAATTGTTCCATTAATCACACTTTTGCACTGAATGACATTAAAGTGTAAAATATCGATCAATGGTACCTTCGGTGTAAGTCAGGGCATTTTACAAATCTCCATATTCTGTGACCTCTCTACTCTGTACCTCTAAAAAGAGACCAGTGCTGGGCACTCTCCTGTTGACTGGCATCTACAGGCTCTCAAGGCCATTTTCACAACCACTGCTTTATTTATTTATTTGTTTGTTTGTTTCAGATATCCGAATGGTGTCATAGGGATAGTAGGGCAGATCTTAGGAAAAACATGGCAAAACAATTAAGAAAATGCTGCCCCTTGGTGGTCATTCCTTCCTTATCACTGCTGAGTGGCAAAGGACTGAATACTAGTCCCTGCTTCCACCGTGTTTTTTCAGGCAAATCCAGCCAACTTCCATCACTTTTCGGTGTCAGTCTCCTCTCTGACTCACATACAGATTTTGCTTCGCCTCCATGGTGCTCTGGGTACATTGTAGAGGTATGCGTGAAACACAAAGAGAGTTGAATCCTTCCAAGCAGTTTGGGTATAACACCCGTTACTTTTTGCTTTGGCAAAATACCAAATGTTTCTGCTGTGCATGGCTTCAGACAGCACTAAGTTGCTAGTAGCAATCAAAAAAGGCAATGCTTTTCTGTAGGGATGTTCTGGCAGATCCCACAATGTAGTTTACCAGCCACTCAGCCCTATCAGAGAAGTCAGCTAGAAGTTATACCATTAGGTTAACTGCGTGTACTGAGAACAGCAGGGTTACCCGAGTCTCGTAAATCAAGGTTACATGTTTAGTGTTTTACTCTGTTTTGCAGTATGTTAATTTTTACCAAAAAAAGCATGTGACACTCTTATGTGCTGCAAGTTTATCTTGTGCTAGTCCACCTAGTGATTCTTTCTGTTCAGTCCCGTTGACACCTCAGTAAGTGTTACTCTTTCCCCAGGCACTAGGTCATCAGGAGCACCTGCAGTCTCGTGCAGCTGCACCACTGTGGCTCACAGCCAGTGTGACCCTTAGATTTTCTTCTTCATCATTGGGTGATGGTGATCCAGGGGTGAGCATCTACAGACACCAATCACTTTCTGACATAATCCCAAAGACTTCTGTTTTCCTTAACTGACAGAGAGCTCTTAGCCAGCTGCTCTGCTTCATAAGGTCATTTGCAGGACAAACTGCTTTCAGACCCCAATTGATCTTACAGACCACTTTCTGTGATGGGTAACTGTGGAATGGGTATTTCTGTCTAGCTTCAACTTTCCCTCCTGCTGCTCTGCTTTTCCCCCCTTATATACACTCCCCCAGGGATGCCACTTTCACTGCTGGCATCTGTCCTGATCCATCCTTGAGAACACGGAGCCAGGGTCGCCCACATAATTCCTGGTGCTCTGTGAGGAAGTGTCTGGGTCCCTCCTGGATACTGCTTGGCCATCACAGCGATTTTCTGTTCTCAGGCACATCTTCCTCTGCCAGCAAGCACACTTTGTGGTTTCCTGTATTTGGCCATTGGTCTAGACCACATGAACTCCTGCTATTGTTTTGTTGCCTGCTTTAAGACCTTTTGCTAGGACACACTTTTACCACACCCAGATATTGTTGATGCTCTTTAAAGACTTCTCATATGATCCTAAACCATAACAAATCATCCCTCCAGGCTTTGTTTGTAGTTCTTACCTCATACTTCCTGCTCTTGTATTGCTCTCCCTCTATCAGGAGGATGAAATGACCAGCCACAAAACTCTTTAATTCTATTACTTGAATCTAGCTTTGTGACCCCTCAGCTCAGCACCTGCTGCTTGGTAGGCTGAGGGTACCACAGGCACAGCCCAGACTGTCTCTGTGAGCTAGCTCTCCAAGTTGACAAAATTTCATTTGTCAGGCCAAAATTAATCCCAGTGCTCATGGGTAGTTTTCCCAAACAGAGACATCTGACTTGTGGTTGCTTTCCAGCATAGTTCAGAGAATACCCATATTCTCCACCAGTCCAGTGAAACTAGGTCATTTTTAATTGACATGTCCTGTCTGCCTTGAAGGCTAAATGGCTTCTTCAGCTACATTATACAGAGGCTCTTTATCTTCTTGAAACTATTCTAAAAACTGATGGACAGAGGTATTCCAGCTTCTAGCCTTTACTTGTGGGGTGGGTAAATCATGCTGGCTTCTTAATCCTGGGCCCTGTACAGTAGATTTTTCTGTGACGCTCAGAATGTCACCAAAAATACACATATTAAAAATACATGAAAAAATAATAAAAATATGTATTTATATATGAAAATACATATATTTTCTATACTATGACACCACACTTCCCACTGCACACTGGCCCTATCCTACCCAGTTTGGGATGTCCTTTTATAGGACTGCAAGAACTGATCAGATCATTACACTGTAAAATGCTTAGGGGAAGTGGGGAAGAAGAGGATGGTGATGAAGGCAGAGAAAAATTGCATACCCCACTGCCAGGAGTAAATTGTCACAGGTTAGTACTTTCCCAGGGATATGCCTGGGCATCCGTTGCTGCTCACCACAGTGGAGCGCTGTTCTCTTTTATCTCCTTACAGGCCTTTTAGCTTATTCCTCCAAATATCACTATCTCTCAAAGTAAGCTGGTCATGTAAGAGTTGTAGCCACTCTAATATTAATCTAGCCACAGCCACAAAAAAGCCTCTGCCATCTTTGCTGGATTGCATTCCCTAAACATTCTTCATTCCCTTATAAACAGTAATGATGGTGGGAAAAAAGTATATTTTTTAAAATGCATTTTACCTGAGTTCAGCTTAAGGTGATTTTTTCACAGCCAAAAAAAGCAAACACAAGCTCCCAGGTCTACTGTTCAACAGGGAAGTCTGACACACAGTACCCATTTTGAGTTTTAGCCACTCTGTTCTTCAGCTGTCTGTCATGGGCAAGAACTTTAACATGGATCTGCTTCTCTCCATCTTCAGATTTCAACTGAGTAGGTGTAAGTATGGCACAATGACTAAAGGAAAGTGGCCCTTGCGAGATATGGACATTGTG
The DNA here is from genome assembly GCF_020740725.1 of Corvus hawaiiensis. Classification (NCBI taxonomy): domain Eukaryota; kingdom Metazoa; phylum Chordata; class Aves; order Passeriformes; family Corvidae; genus Corvus; species Corvus hawaiiensis. Next base: position 39,213,610 of record NC_063216.1, read on the forward strand.
AAGGCTGAGTTCTTTTCATTTTGGGAAGGGACATTAATTATTTTCTGATTTGTATGATATTTGCACATACCCCCTACACCTAAAACACCACACACCTAACATCTATGCATTTAATATGTGAGGATTGACAAAAAGCAACCCAGACCAACTGCTTTGGATTGTGTTTTCCATGATGATTGTCAAGGCAAGAACCAAGAAAGAAGGAGTTAAATATTGAAGTATGGTTGTAGAGGCTTTATGGTCCTCTGGAGCATGGCAGAAGTATGAGCCCAGTTCTGCATTTCCTGGGGTTAGTCTCTATCTAACAAAGCTTCACGGATAAGTGTCCAGCCTGGCAACACACTTTTTCCATTAAAAAGCAAGTAGCTGGAGTATCTTCTCTTGTACACCCAGATCTCCTGGCAGTAATGAAAGACACCAGGTGTTTCAAGGTTTGTTGTGCATTGCATTATTATTATTGGTTATTATTAATTATTATGTAGTGTCTACTATATATTAAATTTAGACATCATAATTTGTTCTTCGTTACCAGATTTTATCTAATATCATCAAGCTTTTTATAATTCTAGTTCTATTTTACTTTGTTTGTTCAAAGGCAGTTATCAGAAATACACTGATGACACAATGACAAGTGGAGAAACAGATAAGTTAAATGACCTGTGCAAAAATTCTTGGAATTCCTGGGTCTTAACTCTGATATTGATTTAATTTAACAGAACAAACCACATTGTAAGCAGTTTTAAAATCTTTTAAACTTTGTTTCACTGTGATAGGGGAAGATAACATTTTCTAAAATTCTACATCTTGTCTACTTTTCAGTGCTTATTTCAATAAGAAACGCCCACATTTCCAAAGATAATAAAATGCACATCAAAGCCTTATCATCAATGTTTATCAGAAAATCCATAGCTTTAGAATTTATACAAAAATAAAACACAGTTTATTAAACTATAATATCTGTAGTATCACTTATATTCTTGTATAATATGCTTTATCTCAATTGTTTTCTCATGGGATGCTTACATGGATAGAGGAAGCATAGCCGATTCTAAAAGAAGGTTGAATGTAACTCTTGGGATGTCTTCTGAAAGTGATGAAGAAATGTACGAATATGGTGACTTACCAAATTTATGTAACATAAATTCCAGACACTTGTCAAATGAATAGTCACTTATGTCAAACACACACATATGATATTTTCCCTGATTCAAACAGAGATTCCACACTCCTGCTTGTATTTTTAGTTTTAAAACTAAAGAAACAATTTGACGTGACCACAAACCTTTTGTATGTTAGATCAAATTAATAATTATTAACAGACCTGTTAAATCAGCAAATGTGTTAGTAATAAATCTGCTGTGCAAAAGCAGATGTAATTTTCTCAGGTACTGTAAGAGTTATTTATGCTAAAATATTTGACAAGTTAACTGATTAAGCGCACACAAAAGAAAAGTGCAGAAGAAGCTCTCTGATGTATATTTCCCAATAGAAAATTTACCTTTCCTCTGGACTTACCTGTTAGTTGTACTTTCCCACCAACTTGGTTTTGTCATATGAAACCTTATCTCCATCCACTCTATTAGGAACAACTCCATTCTTATGCTACAGAATCCCATTTTTATGATCATGGAGTCAAATCTTAACTTGGTGTTAATGGAAGTTTTGTCTAAGTAAGGCCTCAGTGAGGCCAGGACTTTGGATATGGCCCAGTTTCGTTTCGCAATTAATATGGTACTATAGCTACAGTCCATATTTACGAAAGAGTCAGCAGGCGTCAAGAGGCAGCTGTGTGGAAAAGAGGATAGGGGAGAATCAGTACTGGCAGTGCTCATTTTCCATCTCTCTGGCCCTGATTCAGCAGAGCACTTAACCACATGTTTAATTTTAGGCGCATGAGTAATCCCATCTCTGCAGAGCAAAGTGTGTGTTTCGTTCTCATTGACTTTAATGGGGCTACATAAAGACCCGTCAAACCTTGTGTGCTGTGCGTGACACTTTCACCACTGCCTCCACCTTGCTCGCCCCTGCAGCAGGGCCTCTGGTCTGAATCTTTGCAAAACACCAGAGCCCCTTTTGCTCTGCAACCCCATGAGCCTTATGACCTTGTTCCACCTAATTGTGTCCTTATAGGAGTATCTGGCCTCCAGGAAAATGGACTGGGAGTAAGTGGGAACTATGGTATTTATTCAGAGCATTGTTAGACCAAAACCAACCAGTTTCATCTTATTATCCACCTTATGCAGTCATGCTCAGCACTTTTGCTGAGTCAGGCTCTACCATTCTAATCACCTGAGATTTCTAGTAAAGATACTCACAGAATAAGCTGTGTTGTAAGACACCCACAAGCATCATCGAGTCCAATCCCGGCCCTGCATAGGACATCCCTAAAAGTCACACCATGTGCCTAAGTTCTTGAACTCTGTCAGGCTTGGTCCTTTGACCACTTCCCTGGGGAGTCTGCTCCAGTGACCAAGAAGTGAAGAACCTTTTTCTAATATCTAGCCTAAAGCCCCCCGACACAACTTCAGACCATTCCCTTGGGTCCTGTCAATGATTTCTACAGAGAAGAGATCAGTTAGCTATCCCAAGTCTGGATAAATAAATAGTCCTGATGGACAGTACATTCTCTACTCAGGACACATGCTTAGACCAAAATAAGCCCAGATCCACGGTTCTGCAAGTCCTATTTAGGAGTCTAATTCTGCAGTTACAGAAGTCAGTGGATGTTTCCAATAAAAATAGGATCAAGGTAGGTCCTCATTCAGTTTAAATATTTAAGCAGATGCTTACTTTAAGGACAAGATTAAGTCTCTTTGAAGTCACTGGGAATGAAACACATGCTTAAGTACTTCAGTGAATGAGGGATCTATTCCAGCTTCGGATCCACAGTACTGGAAGGTATCAACAGAAGCAGTCCAGCAATTTCCTGTTGCTGCCTACATCTCTGGCTGCAGCTATGGTATTATTATCAGCTTATTTTGATAAATATAGTATTCTTCCCATTTCAGTATTTTTTTTCTTTAATATGGAGGGTACTATAAGTATGTCTACTATAAGTATCATTTTCTGAAGTGACTATGCATGGAACCTGATGCTGGTTTATTCTACTTCAGCCTTTCTTTAGATTTTTGCCCTGGCCCATTGATTGAATCATGACAAATGATTTCTTGAGCATGCTGACTGCATTCAGCCCTGGTGGCATGTTCAAAAGCCTGCTTGTGATGGCTGATTTCATTTTCAAAACTTGCAGGGGCTATTTATGGCAAAACAAAAGCCCTTTAACAGATACCTAACAATGGATTTGGCTAGTTAGTTCATTTACTGTGCAAAAGGGGAAAACAATCATCAGCTCTTTCTGCCTCTTATGTTCTCTTATGAAATACTACATTTGGTTTTGAGTCATCAGCTTATCAATCTTTCATGCCAAACTGGCTTTAGAGGTAAAGACTAAAATCTTTACTATAGCTATTATTGCAGTGCCAGTCAGGAAAAGCCAGCATGGGATGCATAATTTGGCAGTCTGCTGACATAGAAGGAAGCACTTTTCTCGCATTGGAATCAAAAATAGGCTTTTTGACTAGAGATCCTGGGGGGCTCTGGAAATGTCCAGGATCAACAGACACAAAAGCCCTTATCTCTGTTGAATAAAGCCCAGTGCACATTATTCTAATGTCAGATGTATAGGAGTGCAAAACTGTACCACAGTACATTGAAAAACTTTTCCTTCACTTGTGCACAATTAGAGAATAGTTTGACTTTGTAATTCGATCTGGATCAACATAAAAAATACTTAATATTTTGTTTGGAAACTTATTGTGTATGGACATATACAAGAGGCAATAGCTTAAAGTAAATACAAGTGACAAAGTCAATAAGTAGTATTTTCAAGGCTGACAAGGACTCAAATTTTATAGAAGTAAAGCTGTCTATTGGGCATAGAAAAGGCACTAAAAATTAGGGATGGATGACATCATACTATTTCATTTCAAGCACTGCATTTTTGGTTTGAAAGTTCCAGCCTTCACAGGATTTCTCTTTCAGTTTATTACAGTTTGTGGGAATAAAAGAAGCAGAGACTGGGAGAGATGAAGAAAATTACCAAAAAAAGTACATAGTGTACTGTGTGTGCAGCCATACACCAGTTCATGCCAGCCTAGCCAGGGCACGTGGCCTCCTTCAAACAAAACACAAGTACATTTTCTATAAAGAAAGGGAGTGTTTCAGCAGAAACTTCTCCCCTCAAAAATGTTTCAGCCATGAGAGAAAATATTTATAAATGTAAACAAATTCTGCAAGCCTAATCATCCATCTGTGAGATTAGTTACACTGAGGACAAACAAAACTATTCAAAGTGCTTGAACATTAAAAAAAAAGCCAACAATCAGTGGACAAACTTTCGGTAAAGACAGACAGCCTGTAAATTAAAGTTCACAACAACAAAACCACAAACCAAAGTTCTGTTTTCAGTGCTAATATGCATTTGAGACCTTTAAAAATTATTGCAAAGATATTTGTATGCCTTATAGTCTCTGATGTTAAAGGGAATTAGGCATGTGAATGCTTCTGAAACACTGTACAAGATTCAAACCACTGGTGATATTTAAATGGCATTATATTATATGGACACTTCCAAATAAAAATTTCATGTTACTCTGTTATTCATTTAGGCACTTTTTAAAAGCATCTGATTAGTCATTTTTTCCAAGGTGTGTATTCTGATGTACGTTTTAGTCACATTAACTGACTCATATCAACAATAAATAGAGATTTTAGCCATGCTAAAGATATAAGAATACCACATTTCTCCTTATCAGGTTTGGGGCCAGCTTTGGGTATTAAAAAAAAGGTAGCTCTCCTGCATCAGAACCCCTACAGTACCTTTGCTAGAGGACCTGTGTTGGCTATTCCAGAGGCAGATGCATCTCAAAACACCACCTCATGGCGAATAAATCTGTGCTTTTGCCTCCTCATCCCATTTCTCTGGGGCAGCTGCAGAAATAGGAAACCCTGCTGCCCAGGCGTTCTGTTTCAGTGTTTTATTTGGGGTCTGTGAAGGCTGATGGTCTGATGGTGAAAGTGCATTATTGAAATGAATGAAAATGAAGGTCTCTGAAGGAAGACCAGTGAGAGGTCCACAGTTCTCCCCAGAATCTCCTAGGATGTCCCAAACTACCCTAACGGCTCCCCTCCCATTGGCGTGTCTATGCCAGTACACATCATGCATATACTGAGCTCATTCTCAACTCACAGGCTTTGTTTAGAGAAAGCTGGCAGGACTGGGAATATCTTATTTTAAATTGTCTTGTGATGGAAAATGATATAGTGTGAATTCCAGAGGAGATGGCTTTCCTAAAGTACACTGAGTTGAGAGACACAGGCATTGTCAAAGGCAAAGTTTTTTACTGTTCCCTTCAAAAAAAAAAAAAAAAAAAAGGAAGCTGTTTGCAATATGCCAGCCCTGAAAGCTGAACCAAAAATAACAATAATACATAGACCCTCTAGTCACAGAGTGAGTACTCTGTGAAATATAGAGGATATAAATACTGCCGTTCCTGCTTGGGTTAGGCAAAATGCTGAAAGATATACAGGGAACATAAAGACAGCCCCTTCCATCTTACTCTTTAAAGTAAGATGACAAATAAAAAGTGTGCTTAAAGCTCTAGGATTTGTTTGGAAAGAAAACAAGACTTAGTAAATGGCTTTCATCCACTGTGTCCTCCAGGGCAGGAAAAAATATTTAGGAATAAGGATGTACACCCTCTAAAATTTAACCTTCAAAATCTAGGACTTCAGCTTGAGATTTTCAGGCAATGGATGCTTTCACACCCCATCAGTATGGTGTGCCCACCCCCGGTTTGCACAGGCTTGCAGCAATGTGCAATGTTTGGCTGCTCCTGTAGGTGCAGGATGGTGGGACTAGGAAGCAGACAGCTGAGGTGCACTCCATCAGCACACGGAGGAGGTATTGCAGGCACTGTAGGAAGGACAGGAAAATGTGGTTTTAAAGTGCAAATATTTTCAATTTTAGTTGATCATTAGCCTCTTGTGCCAGGAGCACCTGATCATTCTCCGTGAAATGTACAGTTCACCAACCTGGCACTTTCATCACAAAGAGAGACCACATGCCACTGTGAAAGTTCTCAGATTTCTCCCTTGTTGCAGAACCCAGTATTTTCTGTATTCATGGTCCTCTGTCTGAGTCATGGAGATAGGTCCAGGGCAGGCCTAAGAGGGAATCCCATGTGGAGTAGATTATAAATAACACAAGTCTATATTTGTAGACTCTTTGAACCTCCTAGTCAATATAGAATTAGGCTGCTTATTCACTTCCCTTGAAATCCATCCTCTGGACAAGATCTGTGAACTGATATGCCTATTCTGAACACATTCATCCAGGAAGCAGCATCTGAAAGAACCCTTTGATTTCCATGCTGATTTCTGCACATGTTGACTAGACAATAAAAGGAGAGTGATCAGTTCAGCTAAGAAGGGACATGGACTCACATCACAGCGAATGATTTGCAGACTTTAGTGGTCATCTGCTGAAGGTGGTGGCGGCGGTTTGATGGAAGGGGGAGAAAGAAGAAATATCAGGCTTTGTACGTAAGAAGGAGACAGAGAGCCAGGCTATCTCATTGACATATTACTGCCTACTTATGGCCTCCATCATACTGCTCTCTCTTCAGATTGTGCAGCCGAGTGGGGCTTCAGAAGACTTCTTCAATGTTGTAGTGCCAGAATTATTTTCCTGGTTTTCCAGGCCAGGCTTGGTGTACCCTCTCACTCGCGGTAACACTAATCTAGCATTTTATGCCCTTACTTTAGCTCTCATGGTGTGAGGGTTGGGTGTGTTTTAATGAGCCTCAGCCTCATTAAAAGCTTTCAGGAATGTGCAGGAACCGCTAAACTTCCTGCTACATGAAACATTTTCCTATGTCACTGCCCAGGAGTGGGCGAACATCTGGAGAGCAAGAGACAGTCTGTTCAATGAGTGTATTTGGCTCTTGGGCCCTGTAATGGAGGGTGGAGAAAAAGAATCCTCCTGTCTCTGGCATGGAGCAACAATGTGAACTGGCACTTCAGGGTATTTGTACATTCAATAAGGGCTCTCCATGTCTGTTTTAGACAGCCCCTTGTCAGGACTTTGTCCTCAGCTGGGCTGCAAGCTTCTCACAGGAGGTGCTAGAGTCTGTGCACCATTCTCCCACAAGAGATAGCTTCCTGTGCACTGAAAGACACAGAAGATGCCAGTTAGGATAAGTTAGGATAAGTGAAGGAACTAGGCAGGCAGACAGGTATGAGTGTCTGTTCTGGGGCTTGAGGATGGGCACCTGGAGGTCCAAGTAGTGTTAGAGCTGAGGACAGAGCACAGGACTGCTAAGGGTTGCATTATAGACCAAAAGTTTGTGAGCTGCTGTCTCAACACATCCCTGCTGCTTTGCCACTACAGCCACTCTGACTGGGTACTAGCATGGACAGTGAGAGACAAACTTGAGCTTTGGAGACAAAGAGCCCTATGGTGATTTCATCAGAGATAGTTCTAAAAATATACTTTAAAAAAATTACAATAAAACAAAAACTTTACCAAGTATTCCTATACTGACAAATCTGACTGTTGAGAGAAGAGTGTCACTGGTTCTTCTAGTGGCATTCTCAGAGAGCTGGGAAAGGGAATGAATCTAGCAGTCCTGACAGAGGCAATGGCTGTAGGTGATGATAGATGATAATCAGGTTCATCTGCAAGTGATTACTAGGCAGATATTTCTTATCCAACACTTAAAAATGATTGCTCAGAATATGAATCCACCTCAAGTGCCCACAGAGAAGAGGGGAGGAGAGTATGTGACTGAGCAAAAATTAGAATAAGGCCTCTTCACTGCGAGACACCTCAGTTTGTACACTTGCCCATAGTAAAAATCCCTGTAAAGTTGATGGTGGGGATCAGGGCAGGGACAATAAATTAACCAGAAATATTTTATTGCCAGATGAAGTCTTTATATGATGCCAACCAAAAACAGTTGTCAATTAAATAAGAATGTTATTCATTTATTATATTTCATTACATAATGAATTGGTTGTCATCGGTGTGACTTCAGAAGGCTGAAAGTAGGAAAGGCAGGCTAAAGCCAGTAACATGCAAACTAAGGTGCATAAAGGAATACATTCAAAATACTAATCATGGGGCTTTGGGAACTGGGAGCAAGGAAGAGAAGTCAAATGAAAAAGAGATAGGATAATCATCTACAAATTTATGGTGTACCCTAGAGATTAGTTATAAGAAATAAAAAAGCATCAGAGAGAGATCTATCAAGGCTAAGGCATACTGGCCTGGTACAGAAACTGCAAAATGCTGCAAGCCATCTAGAAGAGAGCTATACAAAGTTATCTACCTTCCTAGAATGAAACTGGCTAAAAAGCTCCCCACTAAGTTGCACAGGGTCTGCAGCAATCACAGATGGTCACTTAATGATTTTTTGCCCAAGCTGATTTTGAGCCAATTTTGATGGCAGTACCTTAGTTGTCAGCCTGAAGGCATGGTCTGTTGAGGAATACATTTGGTGCAGGTAGCCTCTATTAGCAAACTGCAGACTGAGATGCAGGTTAAGCTCTGGGTGGGATCCCGAGACAAGAGGCCATGAAGTGCCAACCCTTTGGTTGACAAATGGCACAAAGTAGGTGGTGCCAGCCAGGTGGGTGGAGACTGGGAGACACAGCAAGAAGGGAGGCCTCAGGAGGAAAAGTGAGAGTTGAGCCTGGGTAGACTGTGAGGGTGTAAAAGCCCAGGGTTCCTTTGTTGGGGGTCTCTCCTCGGAGGCACCAGCTCGGGCTGTTTCTGTGTTACTGCACTGTGAATAAATGGCTTTGTGGAATGAGACATCTCAGACTTTGCTATGGAAAACCTGGGGTTAAACCAGTCAGGAAACCTGGTCTGACTGTGTGAGTGGGGTGTGCAGGGAGCCAAGAGGGGCACCCGTGGGCTCACTGGAGCTTTGAAGGGGCTTCAGTCCCAGACTGCCAGAGAGTCTCGTGAATGCTCAGACTGGGTAGTTTCCTTAACAGGTCTACAAATTCCTGTTAGGCTTTCAGCACACAGTCGGTTTCCTGATGATCCTGTTCCTAATGGGCAAAGTCAGTAGATGCACAAAACCAGTGCTTAACAGCAGTGCAGTGGGACACCTGCCCTCTCCTTCACCCCAGCTAAAGATGCTCAAGTCACTGAAAAAGGAAGGAGAGCAAAGTCCCCCAAGAGCAAGGAGACTTTAAGCTGGAGCAGAAGCAGGACTACAGCTACTAATATGGCTAGAAAACATGCAGGTAATGGATCTTGATGTGCTTAAATCCATTCTCAAGGTTTCAGTAGATATGATTCTGGGCCTGTGTTCTTCCTGAATAACCTGGATAGGTATTCAGTGAGTAATAGGTAGATTTCCTCACAGAGGTATAACTGTGACTTTGTAATACCTGACTAAAGGGGAGTTTTGCAACACTTCTGTGAAACACTAATTTTCTGATGCTCTCTGAGGTTACAGAGCTCTCCAATACCTCTCACTGTAATTCATTTCTCAGTAGAATAGTATTATTCTATACTGTGTGAATTGCCTGAGGCTATGCAGACTGAAAATACAAGACTGCCCTTTGTGCAAAAAAACCCAAAAAGTAAAGAAGAAATTTTTAAGACAGCTCTTTCAGTGTGAGTTCTCTTCTAATAGTTTCTTGACAAACTATAACTGACCTGAATGTTGGAGATCTGGGGTGTATACTTCTACACGGGCATAATTTATGAGACTGCAATATAATGTTGAGATAGGCAAGCTAACTTTAATTTAAATAGCTCATGAAGTAGCATTGAGAGTGAAGCATCACCAGCTTATAAACAAATCCTTAGTCAGGAACCACCAGTCTCAGAGGAGGTTACAATAACATTAGGTAATGGACCAGTTTTGCACCTCAGTTGGTTTTCTTTATTATTTCTTCATGGTACAGCTTTATGTATATAAAACAACATGCTCACTTTTACTCTTCTTCAAAAACTCCAAATAAATAAGAATACTAATTTGTATTCCTTAGAGATGCAACCTAGTTTTCTAACCTTTATTTTTCAGCAGTCAGTAGAGCTACTTCAGTGTAGCTAAAGAACTGATTTTCAGTGGGCCCAATGGGTCTATCCCTGCTGCCTCCAAAGCCCCATTTCCTGATTCTTTGCCATGCTGTTTTCACTGGACCCTTAAAATTGTTTACTGTAGTCCTATAGAGTTACTATGTCAGGCCTGTGCCTAGGGAAATCTTGTGGTCTGTGGCTGGCATAATCCAGCCGTGGCTGGTACTGCAGCTGGTACATAATCCAGACATGGCGTGCCGGAGTCACTGCAGTATCAAGTTGTGCCACTCATGTCAGACAGTCTGCACTGTCCAGAGTAGGGTCATAGAATCACAGAATCATAGAATGGCTTGTGTTGGAAGTGATCTTAAGGATCGTCTTGTTCCAACCATGGGCCCCATGCCACATGGCTTTGAACATTTCCAGGGATGGGGCAAGCTGTTCCAGTGGTTCACCACCCTCACAGTCAAGCATTTCTTCCTAACATCTAATCTAAACCTACTCTCTTTCAGTTTGAAGCCATCCCCCCTTGTCCTGTCACTACATGCTCATGTAAAAACTCTCTCTCCATATTTCCTGAAGACTCCCTTCAGGTACTGGGAGGCTGCAATTAGGTCACCCCAAATCTTTCTCTTCTCCTGCCTGAACAATCCCTGTTGTCTCAGAGGAGACAATTCCTCATAGGAGAGGTGCTCCATCCCTCTAATCATCTCGGTGGCCTCCTCTGGATGCACTCCACCAGGTCGATGTCCTTCCTGTGCTGGGTGCCCCAGAGCTGGATGCAGCACTGCAGGTGGGGTCTCACCAGAGCAGAGCAGAGGGGCAGAATCCCCTCCCTCCCCTGCTGCCCACGCTGCTTTGGATGCAGCCTAGGATATGTTTGGTTTCTAGGCTGTGAGTGCACATGGCTGGGTCATGTCCAGCCTCTCATCCATCAGCACCCCCAAGCCCTTCTGGGCAAGGCTGCTCTCCATCTGTTCATCCCCCAGCCTGTGTTGCCCCCAGGTCAGCCCTTGTCAATTCGTGGTTACTCCCATAACTGAAAACACAGAACAAGCTTGAACACTGAGAAAAAGCACATTTGTTTCATTATATATAAATAGTGTCATCTGTAATAATCAGATAATGGTTATAACAATAACATGAATATCATTTGAGAAACTAATTTTTCAGTCCAGCTGTGCAATTTATACTAGCTCAGTTGCTTTACTAAATTTGGCTAGGATTATCATTAATTTGTAGTGTCTTAAGATGTCTGCAGTGACACTGGAGTGGATATCTAGGTCAGGCCCAGTTCAGAGGGAACCCATTCTCCAGGGACTATGAGAAAGTGACTGCAGAGTCACACAGGGCAACTAATGGCTTTCACACACTGTACTATAACTTCACTGGGAAAGATGTGAATTAATGCCTCAGTCTACTCTCCACATGTTCAGAAGGGGACAACTCATGCAATTTATCTAAGTTCAGCTTCTTGCTCTCCAGGATCACTGTGGCATGTGAAAAGTGACATGAAAAGCAGTTCCACAAATACTTTCCTGCTGTTGTTCAAAGTATCTGTGCTGTGTTCTGCTCCTCAGCTGGAAAAGGCTTGCCTCAGGAAATGTCTGAATACAGACAGATAGAAACAAAAATGGGGGTGGAAATAAGGTCTGTGTGTCAAGGAACTTTTCAACTATCTTTCCTGTAGCTCATCAGCCACAAACAAAAATTTAGAATAAGGACTAGGATAATCACAGAAACTTTGTAAGGTCTGTTAACAGAGAAATTCAGCAGGTCTGCTGATGTGAAACAGCTGGGGATGCTGAAGCCCTTAATAAATGGCCTCTCCTGATGAGATTTACAAGAACTCTTGATCTGCCATCATGCTGGTTGCATCTGTCACTTGCACCTGGTATGAATATCTTAGTTAGATATCATATATCACTTTTATGTGGTCCAGCAGGACAGCTGGAATTACTTCACCTTTGTGTCAAGACCTTTACTAGTTAAATGTGTTTTATAAGATTCATCTGTGCCATTGTTTGCACTGTTTAGTGTTGGATTCTCCTAAAACAATAGTAGATCTGACCACTCTCATCCACTGGCCACGCTCAGCTCTCACAGCTAATATCGTAAAATTATCTGTGTTTCTTTCCTCCCTTTTACAGTCTGTCATGTACAGAGTTGGTTCGAGGAAGGGGGATCCTCTGGGGACCTATTTCAACCATTATCTGAAGCTTGTATTTTGATTTAGGCATTTTATATACATCTCTTTGTGGACCACCTGCATTTCACAGAAGGTTATTCCTTTACAGATGTTAGGATAGATGAGCATATGACCTGAGGTTTCCATTATACACTATTTCTTTCTTTATTTTGATGCTACTGTCACTAGAAATAGTGCTTTTATCATATGTCAGTACCCTGAAGCAACAAAACCTCTTTGTTTCAAAACCATAGCTCGGCCTCTGTCAGCTTGGTCCCCTTCCTCAGCAACAGCTCTGTCTCCTGATGGCTCTCCAGGTCCATAGGGAAGTCAGGAGACTGATTAAGTGCCAACCACTCAGATATGATCCAAAAGAGCTGTACATACTGGAGCACCTGCATAATAACCAAAATGAGTAGTTACCACTACTAGGGCAACTTTCTGCAAATGAAACAGAACACAATTATCAACATGGCATAAGATTTGGATCCCTCTGTTACAGATATTCTCCACAAACAGCCAGACTGTCCAGCTTGTTATATGGAACAATACTGTGAGCTGCCCACTTTAATTTAAGCAAATTTAAAATGGAAGAGCTATAATTTCCACATGTAAAAATAAAGGTATTTCTAGTTCCTCACTGAAGTTATTTGCTGCAAGGTGTGATACAACTGTTTTTTAATACACAACGCAGATACTCAAAAAAGCAACTTTTACAAGTTTTTAGCAAGTCTCCCAGTCTATGATTTTGGCAGTGTGTCATTACCATGATTCACTCCCAAGGTTTATGAAGCACTTAGGATTTAACATAAAAAACCAATCAGGCATGTCACTTGCAATTGAGTAATCAATACAATTATCTATAAAGTAAAAACAGTGGATTGAAATCATCTGCACATTTCTCCACTTTCCTTTTAAAGTTATATTTCAGCTATAATATTTACATCCCTGCAAAAAGATGCTACTGAATCTCCTTATCTAGAATTATTATACGACGAATAATTTTTTCTGTAATATGTTACATATTAGGTCAGAGTCTAATAGCAAAATATTAAAGACATTATACTTCTAGGTGAATAATGATCTTATCATGTTCCCTTTTCCCATATTTGTAGGCCCTTAATAATATTCCTTTAAATTTATGTTCCTTCAACATATATTCCTGATTCAGTCCTCCATGTAGTATTATAAACCAGTCTGTGACAATGAAATGCTGAATTTTTCCTCTTGTATTAAGGTTTTTCTTCTATTGTTTCCCAGTTTGAATTATTTCCATGTCTCCTGTCTTCTTGCACACTAGCTTAGTGAAGTCAGAAAAGGATTTAGTGGGTACCTTTGTTTTTATCAGGCCTTGTAGTAGCTTTCCTTGTTCTTTCCTTTTTTTATCCTCTCACTGTCTCTCATGGACATGCATTCAGATATAATTTTTATTCGCACAGTGAATTCTTTATTTTGCCAGAGGAAATGTAAAGAAGAGTTTGTGTCAATGAGAATAAGATGCTGGGTGAAAATGCAGTGCAGGGCAAATAGTATGGGAGGAAGGGGAGACCAAAGAAAGGCAGCCAGGAGCACAGGTGGGCTGTGAAGGGGTCAGTGCTCCATGGAGGTGATGGGCCAAGGCAGAGTGAGCATGACGAGAAGGGGCAAATATGGCTAAGGCTTGCTGGCTTCTGCTGCTCCAGAAAAAAAAGTGGCAGTGGTTGAAAAGAAGGAAAAAAAACTCAAGGATAGCTGGAGGGAGTGAGGAGAAGGAAGAGTGATGACAGTGGGTGCAAAAATCTCTTAAAGCTCTTGGCTGTGGAAGGGCCTGACTAACCCCTTCCATCTTCCCACTCACATGGGCTGATCCTGGCTCTCTCTTCCAGCTGGCCTTTTCCATTGGCTAGAAATTTTACTGAGATGAGCAGTTTGAAGCTTATGCATTTTCAGGAGTAATTTAAATTTAATTTTCAAGATGTCTCTCCCTCATTTCTCTCCAAAGAACATCCATGAAAGAGTGAACAAACTCTTTGATGTACATTTCATTAGGAAATCTACTGATCTCACAGTCAACATCAAAGGAAAACTTCCATAAAAATACAAATGTCAGTGTAATGAGCCCCAACAAAAATGTGTTGAATAAGATAGCTTGGGCCACAGGTGAACTGAAAGAGGAAAAAGAGAGGGAGACGTGATAAAGCACTCAAGCATCCATACAATATACATGCATCTTTAGGACCTGCATGCAAGAAATCTTCAAAAAAGGGATATTGTACAGCTTCAGTGAGTGCTTCCAGAGCATTTGGAAATGATACATGATGAAACACAAAGGAGGGAGAGGCATCCGTGTGCAATATGGTTATAAAGCTGACAGATCACTATGGGGTTGAGAACAGGAAAAGAAGTCAAAGAACAATTTTTTTCAAAGATATACTCTCTTAAACTACCCATGCCAAGTTTGCAGCACTGGAAAAAATTAATGCACTGTTTTCATGTTCAGGATATTGTGATAACCTGCAAGTTTATCTGGTGACTGACACAAGTTGTAGAAAAAGAGAAAATGCACGACCACTAAAAACCTATTGAAGAAACATTAACAGTGAAAATTAAACAACATCAGCAATAAAAATTAAAAGAAATTAGCATGACAACATGCTCCACTTGAATAAAATAAGAGATACATACTGGAAATGCTAATAAAAGTGGGCCAGCTGTGAAGCTATTCTTTCCAGTCACCTGTCTTTTTGGCATGTCACTCTGAACTTCTTCGGAATGTATACATAGCAATTTTTACATCTTTCTATGAAAAGATGAAAAATTATTAACAGGGTCACTTCTGAAATGCAGCTATATGGATCAATTTGTGGGGATCAAACAAAGGAGACAGAGGTATAGTTACTGACAAATTGAAAATATTTTGAATAAGGCTGTATTTGAAAAATATACAAAACCTGTTACATGAGCAAATTATCCCTTAAGTTGTATCGACTGAATAAAGCAGAGTGTATCAGTCTCTTTTCCTTGACACCTGTTCTAGCTCTTCATCACTCAAAGTACTGCAGGTATTTCAAATGACATAAGTTTTGCACACTATACATCTCAATAGTGTAAAAGTTCTCTATGTAGCCAGTGTAAATAATAGCCACAACAAGCAAGAGTAATAATAATAATAATTATAAATAAATTCACCTTTTTAACTTGGATAGGATTTTGTATTTGACAGAGAAAAGATAAATGGAGAAATACTGAATTTTTTTTTTACTGAGCTGAGTAGAAGTGGTCACTTATTAAAGCTTATACGTTCAACAGCTTTTGCTGAACTAGTAGGCCTGGCAAACTTTAAGAAAAAGTGTATTTTCCAAAACCCTCGGAAATTTGTTGAAAATGTTAAAAATGCTTTCTACAAAACATCTATAGCTCCTTATCAAATTATTTCAAAGTGATGCATTCTCTGGAGTTTTTCTCAATATTTAAGCAGAAAAATACTTATAGTCTAAGAGATTCCAACTTAAGCCCCTTTATCCATGATTTCAGCTAGAGGATAAGAGCTCTTCTGTATGCAGTTTTCCTGACATAGAAACTCAATGATGAAATGTGATGGCAGGCAAGGTGGCTCTGTTGTGTCAGAGAAGATTAAAATGTGAAAAGCATAACTATCCTGAAGTCTTTTGAAATCTGGGTCTCTCTTACATTTCTTTTTACTATTGCCAGGAGATAATTCGTCACTGAGTAGCTGGTTTTGACATGGCAGTCAAATTATACTTTGGTTCATGCTTTTTAGGGCTCACACTAAATGCAGTGTGCCTTCTCTTAGAGTGATACTGATGGGAAGTATGTGTAAAAATCTGACTTCTGGGAAGAATTGTATTCCGGCATTAGAACATTTCTAGCAGGTTCATTCACTGTCTACAAGGAAAACGTTTTTTACTATATGCTGGCTCTTTGGACAGCCAGGCCTCCTGGTGGTGGAGTCACCTTTTTTATAGCCACACCATATGGACTGCTAAGAGGGAAAAGGCTGCTTCCATGCCCAGTGAAGAGGGTTTTTCTTTTTAATGACCTGTCTCCAAAGTGCCATGAAGGGACTTAGATTCATAGGATTTCAGGACCAAAAAGAAAACTTCAGAATTATATAGACAAGTTTCATTTGGATCTTAGATTTCATGTGCTTATCCCTGGGTCAAACCAAGTAACTGTAGCTTAACACAAGCATAAGACACCATTTTCTCTCGTGTTTACTGCTTCCATTTTCCTGTGGCTTACTTCACACTGAAAGAACCACAGAGTAGGAGTAGATTTCCAGATGAATCATGCCTCCCTTTTCTAACTGGAAGAAAAGTCATAAAGTGACGGCTGCACTGAAAATGATGGAGGAAGACACGCTAATCTTTTAAGCATGGTTTAAGGAAGTATCTCTTCTAATTCCACTCAAAGACTTGACTACCACTAAACTTACCTATGTGAATCTGAATTAAAGCAGACTAAGGCTAAGGACTTCATGGAGTTCTTCCATAACACAAGGTATATATTCTTTGGTATTTCTTCTGCCTCTTTCTTCCCTTTTTCTCTCTCTCACCACAAAGACACAGGCAGAAAAAACACGATAAACAGATATGTAGAGTTGCCTTGTGTCTTTCCCTTCTTTCCCTTGCCTTGCCACACTTCTTAAATTCAGGTTTTCCTGGACCTGTCCAAAATAGTTTTCCATTGCTCCTTCTTTTGTTAGAGGAAAAAAGAGCTGGGCAACTACTGGGCCTCATTTACTCAGAAGAAGATGTAGTTTTCCTTTTTGAAAGTCTCAGCACAGCAATGTGGTGCCCAGCACCACTCAGTACTGAATGCATTGCTTTACTTCTGCAAGTTAGCTGTAACTTCAGGAATCTTAACTGCATTGTGGATTTTGTCTGATGTTAATTTATTAAAGTTATTAAGAAAATGGGTTATTAAAATAAGCCTTGTTATGGATTTAAAACAAATATACTTAATCTTACAGTAAAAGCTGGTTTAAGATAGAAATAATGTGATAATAGTAAGATGAAGGTATTTCAGTTAAAAAGAACTAGAAACCACCATGTCCTTATCTTACGTAAATGTTACATTGTGAAAATCCTCTCAGGCTTAGTGTGACTTAGCCTGTGTAACATTTCAGCTGTTATATTTCAACTGTAATAACAAGCAAAGTGTAATCTTAATGGATCTTATCAAATCACAATCCTTCCACACTCAAGGACAAAATAACTCCTCATGAATGCTATGTACTCTATATGTAAGGTTCTTCTGGGGTTTAGGACTTCTATCTTCCCTTCCCTTTCTGAAGGAACAACGAAAGTATTTGCTAAAAAATAGCCCAGTCTATGTTCCTGGGAGCTTAAGAACACTGTCTCCTTGTGGATTACAGCTGGCAGCTATAAGGTGTAAAGTTTTACAATTTACAGTGCTGGAATTTTTTCTTCTTTTTAATCTCCACTACTGAAACCCCTTTAGTTTTCTTGGCAAACTGTGAAACTTTAGATTTCTAGTTAAATAGAACATTCTGCCTGCAAATATTATGATGTATATATGGACCAGAGGGAATGTATAGTAAATGAATGCAGAATACATTAACATTATCTAGTTTGGGGAGAAAGGGTGAGACTACAGGAAATTTTAAGCAGTTACAAGAACTGTCATAAGGATGAAAGATGATTTAAAATGGGAATTAATCTTTTTCTCTCTTTATAGAGAAATCTTGCTACAGTCAGTGTAGACCTAGTATACACTTTTAGCAGAATGAACATATTTCTCCATTGAGTTATTAAGATTGATTTTAGATATTTTTAGAAATGAGTTCTATAATATTTTACAATACTAATTTTATTGTATTAAATAATTTAATTTCTGTGGCATTCTACTGCATTTTTCCTACTAGATTCATTATCATTATGTTTTTGAATTACTGTTTACAATAGCTGGACCACATCATCCCCTTCAGTGCTACAATCCTCAAAAGAGAGTTTTAGAAGAAGGCAACTTGGTGAGGACTTCTTTGGAGAGAGATGCAGGCTCTTTCACTGGAGAGCCCCAGTTTTCTTTAGTCAAAAGAGGCACTGAACTATTAATTTTTTCAAATTCTTAAGCAGATGACTATGTCTATTCCTGCTTGCTTTGGCCTCAGGCAAGCCTTCTGGCTTATAGGCAATGTTGCTGTATTGTACCTGCGCTGTATGGGATTTCCTCTGGCTCTGCCGGACCCTAATAAAACCCCGAAGAGGCAGAGAAGAAATAATAATAATACCAGGACCCTAAATCAATTGTGGCTAGAATGGATGTTTGCCATTTCTCTAAGCCCCATACCATTCACTTCTTTAGCCAGTCCAGTCTTTCTTTAATCCCATCCAGGAATTACGTTTCCTCCTGTCCATCCTGTCAGCAAATGAGCATGTAGTACTACCTACTGCTTAAAGAAGAAAACCTCTGTGTGGAGATGCCATGTGCATACAGTAGGTATCCAGTCAGGGTATTTCAGTGGAAAAACAGACACACATGTGTTCCCCTTCTTATTTTAGAAGACATACCGCCAGCTACTTTCTACAAGTCTAAACTGATGGTTAACAGACTTTGTGCTGATCCAGCTTTACCTTCATTTAAAGGGATGTTTCAGTGATGTGCAACCTGGGGTTACTGAAATGGCCAAAGAAAAAGCCACTGAAAACAGGAGTTCAGAGAGGGTGGAACAAAACTGTTACCAGTCATTAGGTTTTGCACCCTTCTGTTCTCAGCCACAAAATAGATATGAAACAGCCACTGTCTTTGATAAAACACTTCACACACAAGCAATTTTAAAAATAACTTTCATAAATTAGCTGTGACTTCACACCCCAAATTTAATCTATGTCTCTGCAACTGCTCCCTCAAGTCTCCTCACTGACACATGCTTGGTCTCACCCTCTTCTGCAGCCTGATTGCTGTACTTCTGCACCAGTCTCAGAACACAATATAACCTATGGACAGAATTTCAGCTGTAATTGCAATTTTGTCATCTTTATGGGATGAAGCAACACCTTGACTTTGGTTTAAAACTCTTCTTTCATTTCGTGCTTGTATAAAAACAAATGGAGAAGCCTCTTCAATAAAAGAATTAAAAGAGCCTACATACAAAATCCTTCATTTCAGTATTTTCTGAAAACTTAACACTTAGGCAACTTTGTGTTAGCAACATTTTCATGGCTATTGCATTTGAATTATCAAGTTCCCCCTTTCAAACAAAATGAGTTTGACATATAATTTGTAGGTATATTAAAGTCCTATGGATATTGTTGTCCTTAGTCTGTGAACATTCCTTCTACAGCCTATCCATGAAAATACCCAAATGCAGCTGAGTACATTGTGGTATCAGCAAGAAGTTGTGCATTATTAGGAAGGCAAAATACAGTAAGAGAAGTCATATGTTTTAAAATTTATGAGCATATGTGCTAGCAAACATAGTTTACCCTCTTTTTCACCAGCTGGACATCTGTAGTTAGCATCATGGTAGTTCATACATTATTTGTAATTGTGCTCAGCATGGAGCTTGAGCTTTACTTCAGAGCTAAAATGAACACATTTGGATTTCACTTTATTATTGATGTGTTTTAAAGGGCACGGATCAGACATTTTGCAATTACTCTCAGAGGCACTGGACAAATTACAGGGACTAGTATACAATGATTAGTTAAGCAGGACAGTTTGCAAAAAGGTTTCCAATTCATGGCAAGGATATTGAAATGGTTATTAATTACAAACACTTTAATGTTTGTATTCTTTTCCCAGAAGTCAATTAATGCTGCAGCATTTACAATGTTCCTCCCACCATATGTGGCCATTTCCTGACTACAACTCTTTCAGAGTTTCAGATCAATTCGAGCCAATGTTATGTGAATTGGTGCCCAGTCTACTTCCCAGCTGAAGTTTGGAGACAGGTGGAGCTTGATGTGTGGTGACCTCTGCTTCCTGTGCACTGCTATAGTCATAGAAGGTTTAACAAAGAGCAGCACTGCAACAAATATAAGTATTTCATGGAGAAAACATAGAGTACTTTTTCTGCAGTGTTAGCTGGGACTACTCTGGGAAAGTTTCAGATAACCAGCTGCAAAATAAACCACTTGGGTCTAGAAAAAACAGTGTATATCAAAGAGGGTGTGCCTCTTTCACAGATTTATAATAGTGTTGGAACATTTCAGCTGAAATGCTGTCCAGTGTAACTCCAGGTGTTTGGCCACATCTGTTGTTTACTCAGATGAAAATTGTGCATATTGATTAAAACATGCTCTCTGTAATTTCTTTTTGTGAAAAAAACCCTCATTATTGCCTTCTAAATTATAAATTCCAAGATTTAGCATGCAATAAGGTATAGAAGCATGCTAGAAAGTATTTACTCTGTGCAAAATTCTATCACCAGCTTATCAGCAATCCATAGATTCTCCATACAACCCTCACTCTCACTTCACAATATCATCGCAGAAAGAAAACTCTATCAGTACAAAATTATGACTCCAAGGACTAATACAAGATCCATGACTTGCACTCGCATATGTTTTGTTGCAACTTTCAGACTCCTTTTAAAATCTGAAATGACAGATAATTTAAAAGATGGGTGTACCTTAGTCAATATAAACAGTGCTACCATTTCACTCTCTTTCTGGAACAAAAGACTTTTCCAGGCTACCTTTCCTTTTCCTTGTCCAGTCAGTAAGGTTATTTATATCCTTTCCCAGAAGGTGTGGCAGCACCCATTGCTGAGTGTGATTCAGTAGCTGGGACTGTGATATTTGTCTAGGACCCTTTGGTAGATTCAAGATTAAAAACATCTTCTGACATGTTGCATCTCTTCCAGGCACATTTTATGTCATGCAAGGCCTGAACAATGTCATTTGGTGTTGGTAGAGTTCCAGGAATAAAAGAAATTTAATAAAATTCTGTTCAGGTCAAAATATTTTAAAGAATTGATGTTGCCTTTACATTCCCATTTTCCAGCTTTATTCTTCTACTTGTTCCTATTCCCTTTTTAAGTGATAAAAACAAAAACCAAGGGAGCCAGGGAAAGAAGTGGGAAAAACCAAGTTTGTTTCTAAATCCTGAAACTCCAGCATAGTTAAGAGATTAAGGTGCATGAATGATTCCACAACTTAATTGCAGGTTAGTCCTTCATCTGTGCTTTAACTCCACCCTGCTTCGTCCAATATAAAATAATCCTCAAAAATTACACCAAGGGCACCCAAAGATTATTGTAGGATGCCAAAGGAGATTTCAAATATGCAACAGCTCTAAAGAGCTAGTAAATGTACCTGGGGCAAAACTGCATCCCAGAGGTGATTCCATGCAGCACCACAGCCCATGATAAAGGCTGGCCCAGGAGTCCTGGCCCTGTGTGTGCTAAGCATTGCCTGCTCAAACTGCTGTGGCACAAATGAGACACCCGGGGCTGAGCGCATAGAAAGTTTCAAGGTGTGTACTGCACCCAGAGTATCCTTGTGTATCCATAAACTTGTTTGGGTTTGGTTTTGCTTTCTTAAAAAAGAAAATGATCACAGCACGGAAGAGATAAGGAACATTTCCTTTGAAGAACCTGTAACGAGGCTTTAGTGAAAAAAGGGATGTTTTTGCATCACACTTTTCTAGGCACACACAGGGCATGCAACATCGTGAGAGGTACAGGGGAAAGAAGGTACATTGCCTGCAAAGGCCGCCATCCTGGGCGCTATTATCCCTTTGTCTTTGAAGCCATGCAGCCGTCTGTGAGGGCCGCCACTCTGTGGGTAGGGTCAGACGCCATTTTCCCTTTGACTCCCTGCATGCCCTCGGCAGCGGAACCCACCATCTTGAAAGGGGCAGCACCCCAACCATGTGGGTGTCTCTCTCTGCTTGGGGAGTTCCTGAGATTTAGCAATTTTGTTTCTAGAGATTATTTACTGTCATTTTTTACCTGCTGTAGTTTCGATTGTTATTAAACTGGGGTTTTTTTTCCACTTATATCTACTGGTATTTGTTCCTTATTGGCAGAAGGGGATTGGCTGGAACTAAGGGGAGGTAACTCATTTTAAAATGTCCACCTCTTTAAATTGTCTTAAACCAAGACAGATTGTTATTGCCTCTCCCTTTCAGAATATGAGTCAAAGTCCTTCAGGGCTTTCCATGAAACATTGTAGAAGTTAGTGCAAAAACACTGCTCTAAGATACTGCAGTTACTTTAGATTAATAGTCTGCCCTTAGATCAGGAAAAAATCCCAGTAATATCCAATATTAAAATACCCCATAATACAGGTGTTCATAGTAACCAAAGATTTTTATTAAAGAAAATTTTAAGTCACTTTTAAAATGAAATCACTTAAAAAAAAAAAAAAAAGAAAAAGAAAGGCTGTTCCTATTAAGCTTCCCATTCCGACCTTCTCATGCCTGCTACTGTTTAGGCAATGAATATTCATGAACATAAACATGATATGTAACATCTGTATACCAGTGGTAGAATGTTAGCAAGACATTTACACTCCTTTGCTTGGGATATGTACATTTATACAAAAAGAGAAAGTTTCCCTTGTGATCTTCTCCAGAGATGATTTCACACTCCAAAGTCTGGCTTTAAAAATAATCTAATGTCTATCATATGACTCTGCAGGAGCAGAAATGGAAGCAGAGAGTTTCTCACCCACAGCTAAACCTTTCTACCTTGCCAGAAAACAAAAATTAAGTTTAATTTGTGAAACCATTTCACGGCCTACCTTCTTAAACAAAACAAAAGTAGACTGCATCTGGGCTTGTCAGTACATAAAAAATGGGTCTTCTGAGTTAAAATTCCCCTACTCCATAGCATTTCTTTATTCCAGTTATCCTACTTAAATTAGATGAGGTGACATGGTTTATCACATGAGAAAGTCACACTGATTTACCCAACCACCTATCCTTTAACAATCACTTGCAACTACGTGAAGTCTGTTATTTCAGATTCCCACTCCGTGCGCTTGTTCTTTTTAAATTAACTCAAAATAGTGAATATAAACGACCATTTTAAATTAATGCCTACCCTTTTGTGCTTAGTCCCACAGGTTTTAATGGCATTTTCATTCAATTAAGAACTTACCTAAATGGAAAGTTCCTCAAGGTAGAAATCTAATCTAAACCAATTAGTTAACAATAGCTAGGAAGCGTGGTATCACACTTCAGGGTGTGAGGTGTGCTCAGTGATGAACACTAATAAAGAGTAAGAAAACAACCATCTGTGACCTGATAACACTATCTTTCTGGGCATCCTGTCACAGCTAAACCTCTTAAAATAATAATAGATAATATAATTTAGCTAGATAATATTACCAAACTTGAGTGTGCATGCACATATCGGAACATCTCATTTGCTGATGAATTATCTACAACTACCTGTCCTGAACAGCAGAACAGCTTCAATACACTTTCTTACCTTCTGGTCACTTTGTTCCTCTGCACTGTTTGCACGTAAGAGCATAAATAATTTTGATATTTATTTTCCTCCAACTTACTACTTCCAAATTTTTCTGTTCCTGAGTCTCAGGTTCCTCCCTGTATAGAATTCTTTACATGTAGATCACCCTGCACTTTGAAAGAAGCTCTAATTTGTCTGTTGACTTTTAGCAGTTCAATCACTAACGTGAAGTGAGTTGGTAATTACACGTCACTCACTCAGCTGGCAGTCCTTCCTGACACAGAAGTGAGAGAACTCACAAATTCAGGATTCATGGAAACTGAAATGAACAAAGTTATAAAACTGATTACAGAAGGCACAGGATTGCAGAATAGTGAAACCATTTTTATCACTTGACAGTGTAGAATAAAATATAGTCTGTGATGCACCAAAAGGCTTCCATGAGAGATTTCAAGTTTTACTGCAAATGCATGTCCATGAAATGAAAAGCAATCTTCCTGTGATTGTTTTGTTTGATTTTTAAACCAAACTGCTGTGTGTTATTGTGGTCCACTATGTGATTCTGCAGTCAGCAAATTCAATAGTCTATCCAGTTCCTTTGGAAAGAGAATTCTTTATTAAGCACTAATCTTTAATTGGATCTGAAGCATTTCTCTTCTGGGATGAGAGCTCTTGCCAATGTGCTGAAAAAAGCCATTAAAATTTTCATCTGTCATATTCCTAAATCTTAATCAGAATAATCATCACATTCAGACTTCTCAATCAGCATGAAAACAGTCCATCTCAGCCTCTGTACAGATAAGGTAGGTAGGCTTGAGTGGAATATTATATCTATTCCTGGTCCTTAAGTGTTGCTACATACAAAATACAGATTCTTTGCTAAAACTACATGGTATGAACCGTCAAATGGCTTCAGTTATCCTATTATGTCCACATTTCAGATTGACTCAAACCTTCTCTTCTGGAAAGCCTGTAAGAGAAAGATTAATGGCAAATAGGAAGCTTTAGAAAACACGGACATCTGGAAGTAAAGATATCATAGTGGTGTAAGCCACAGTGGAATAAAACATTTGTTTAATTCAACCTTTAGTCTCTAAAGCCAGTCAATATGGAAGGAGAGCCAACAATTTAACAGCACACAGTAGTTTACGTAAGGTCTGCTGTGCAAGAGTCATCCATTTTGCAAAACCAGCAGGTGCTGGGTATGCTGAACTGTCAGCGCACCCAGTTCCTGGGTGTAAATACATGTCATGATTCATGTAATCTCTGAACCCCCTCTGGCTGGCTGATGACCTTTGTCACCACCACGAGCCCCTTCTTGCTCAGCCTCTTGCAGCAATGCAGGCTCAGAGAGGCTCAGGGAGGAAACCAGCAGCAGTGACTTCATAGGGATGGCCCACATCTACTCCTTACTCCTACCCAACACAAATCCTAGGGCATGTCTCATCTGGATGTGCAGCTGCTGCACTATGGGAATAGCTGGCACAAAAATTCAAGTGTGGATATGCAATAGTGTTATTATAAAAAGTTACTAGTTTTGAATATGATGAGCTATTTCCTGGTGATGTTTACATTGTGCTGATTTTAATTTACCACTCAGCAGGTCGAAATATTGTCTTCCAGACTTTCTCCTTAATCGTGTAAATCTGTTTCTAATTGAAGCTGATATTAAAATTAAGTAATTCTTTTTCCTAATGTCATTTCATGTAGTGCATTCTCAAACATCTTTCCTTGTACATGTAGCATTATCAATAGGTAACATAACAACTATAAGTACAGTATTTCTTAGCATCCTGGTTTGCAAGCAGCATTGCACCGTGAAAAAAAACACCCAAACTCATTTGCACTGTGTGATCCTTCAGTGAAGAACAGAGGTTCAGTTGAGTATTTTGTAGACTTTCTAAAAATGAAAATACTTTATCTGGTAGATGGCTTAGTAGTAGAAAGTACCTTAGAACATCAATAAATTATAAATTTTATAAATAAATTATAAATAACTGATGAATAGAATTTTGTCAGCTACTAAATTTAACTTCTGTTAAACTTAAATGAAATTTAACTGTGTGTATAGGCAAGGTTTGAGAGACAACAGTGATTTACCAAATATTGGTCACAATTCTGTAGAGCAGTGAGTCCCCTCCATTTTATTCAAGTCAATGTAAGTCAAGACTATTTAGCTCTTTGCAGAACTGAATGATAAGATCATTGATTATTCTATGAGGAAAGAAAATTAACTGTTCTATAAAAGCCATATAGGAGTTTTCAAGAGGACTTGCATCTTCACTATAACTTTGATTAGGACATGTTCCTGAAAAAAACTCTCTTTATTTACTGTCAAAGAAATCAAAACACCCCATTCCTAAATCCAAATCAAGGGTGAGGAACAGAAACTCTTCTAGCCATTGCTACTGAGCACTATAAAATTGCAGATCAAAAGATTATGGCCATTCTGACATCCTCATTTAAAAAAAAATACAAAAGAAACTATGGAGCAGCTATGGAACATAGTTGATAAGTGAGACAAAAAATCTCTTTGCAAGGCACCTTTATGCATATGAAAGAACTAGAGCAGAGTCTATTTCTTTTTTAGATGAAGACTGAACAACTAGAATTGTCCAAGCTTTCCTCTTGCAAAAGACACGTGTCATATAATTAGTCTTTTGTATTTGTATGAAATTCTACACCAGTCGGGGAGTATCAAGTCCAGTCTCAAAAAGCCAATTACAAGCTTATGATTAATTAAGCTAAACAGTAATGTGTATATTCAGGGTAGGAAGAAGTAAAAGAGGGGGAAAAAAAGAGGAAGAATGCAACAAAATTGCATGGGGGGAATACAGTATAGGCAGCAATTTTCTAGTCTGACATTTTGCAGCAGAAGTTAACAAATTTCCAATGCAAGCATAAGAATGCAATGTAGGCATAAAAGCTCAGTTCCTTTGTTCAAAATCCTCCCAGCTGATTTGACACTTTTTCTCTTATTAATTTAATTAGAAAAGAATAAAAATTAACTACCAATAGCAATTAAGTAATTTAGCATCCTAATCAACTTCTGCTTTATCTGACAGAATCAGATTTTTCTTTGTTTGAGAATAATGTTTCATTCCAGGATATAAAAGAAGAAGCAACTGACAAAAAAATAGCAAGGTTGAAACTGTATTAGGAAAGATTGCAAAATATTTGTTATTTTACATTGAGCAAAAGCATGGAAAATTCCCAGCAAATGAAACCCATGTATTATGCACACTGAAAGGAATGTATCCTAACTTAACGCTTCTTAGTCATTGCATGTTTCAAACCATACCTGGACCCAATTTAGTAGAATTTCTGAAAGACAATTTCTGAATGCAACTTATTCCTAAGATTTCATGTAGACTGCATATTTCTAGGGTGGTTAAATTATAAAATGTCTCAGTGTTACCCATTACTTTGAGAAACAGTTCTAGGAGGAATGTGATACATTTCCATTTTAAAGGCTCAGGAGTCTTTTTGGGTATTACTTTGAAGAAAGGACAGTCCTTACCCTCACAGCCAGACTCTGAGACTCTCTTCTGGTGTTAAGCCGAAAAGTCTTCTTTTGGAAGAAAGTCAAAAGTGCAATTGATAAATCAGATAATTTCATGATATAAGCAGGATCTCAGCAGAAATGTTATTGCCCATCATCTCTGCTGAGTAAAAAGTCTGTTTTTATCTCCTTACACAGACATAGTAAGTAGATTCTCAGTCCCACAAACGTTTCTCATAGAAGATTAGCTGAGACTGCTGTAAACTAGAAAAAAGTAGTGAATACATTTAGAATTTATTTTTAAACTTCCTCTTGCTTCTTTCCCTTTCCCTTCTGTAACATTTCTATCTGCCTGAAAGTCTTCCACCATCTTTTGAAAGCTATTCTTGGACTTTGTCTTTCCAGAAGTGCTTATATCACATGCTAATTGGCTTAATTAACTACAAGTCATAGCTCCAACAAAAGCATTTCCTATCTAGTCAATGTGACCATTAAAAAGTGATTTGCATTACATTTGGAGCAGCAGACGCTTAGCTTGTGAAAGGGGCTAACGAAGCATGTGTTCTGGGCACACAAATCAGGTGCTAGAGGTATAGAAAGCAGTAGACAATTCCTTTGCAGAAGCAATTTAAAAGACTTTAACTCGTGGTTTTCCAATAAAAACTGACATTTTTTTTTGCAATGATAAAATAATTAAGAGAAACTAAGAACATCATCTCAAGCAATTTGACAATTATAAGAAAAAGCAGTCTTTTTTTGTAGTCATTCACGTAAGTGATTCCACATGTACCAGGTCAGAAAGTTATTCTCTAAATTATAGTTTGAAAATAGAATTTGGAAGGGAAAGTGCAATGATCAAGTGCTGCTAATGACCTGCAGAGACAAACCTGCATAAACACAGGGCTGTGCCCTTACAATCAGTAACAATGTGGCACTGCAGGCACCAGAAAAGGACACCGTTGCAGGTGAAATTTAGGTCACATGTAAGTGCCAATGTACCAAAATATAATCCTGTGAATCTCTGTGCAGCTGCTAACAGACCGTGGATTTGCTTAAACTCTTATTTTCATCACAGACTTTCCATTGGTATCTGTAGCTCCTATTCTTGGCATGTGCACATGTATTTCTTGTTGGCAGGGCTGAGCAGGGCTGTCTGCACCTGGTGCTGGGTCTAATTTAGGATTAGAGGGATGGAATTGGGAGCCCCTGCCGAAGGCTGTTGCACTGGTCTGGGAGGCATTCTCAGAGCACATCTAAAATGCCTGCACTCCACATAGCACACAGGTGAAGCAAGCAATCCCTTCGGAATATGGGCAGGAGAAACAAGTGTTTAATTGTCTCCCTTTTCCCTTCTCTTTTTGCTACAGTTGTGATCTCTGCAGCTCCAGAGATGTGAGGAAGGCTAGACTGAACCCCCACCACTTGCTGTGCTCTGGCCACTCACATTATAAATGGAGAATGCTACATCTTCTTCATCTTAGCTTTTGGCTGACTTTGGAGTTAGGCCTGCTTTGGGGGCTGAGCCGCAGAGGTCCCTTCCAGCCTAAGTTATCATGTGATTACAACACCTACTACTCACATTCAAAAGCCAGCAGTAGTCCTTGCTAATTTTCTGCAAGAAAAACTGTAGACCTTTCTTTGGAAATTCCACAATGAATAAGGGGGTAAGTATAAATAAAGAATAAGAGACTCAGGAAAGTAAATCCTGTCTATGGAGTTTCTCACACTGGTGAGATACAGATGGTTTACAGATGCTTGATTCTGCCATCCCTTAACTTTAGTAGTACCTTTACATCCCTTTACTTAGTAGTACCCAGATCTCCTGGGTGCCTGAAATTTCAGTCCCTAAAATTCAGATACCAACAGGATTGCCTCTGGGGAAAGGGAACTTCAAGTCCAGCCACTCGGATACCAGCTAAAACGCATTTCAGTTCCTCAATGAGATCCTTTATTCAGCAAGTTGTTTTCTGGTTTTGCACTGGAGAAGCCTGTCAGAGAGCTCTTTTCACTCCTGTACCATTTCGAGCTCAGCAGCAAGCTATAAACCAAGTCCTCATGCCCACAGATTATGGCTCTGGTTACAAAAGTGCTTCTTGAAGTTTTAATTCCTTACCATTCTTTTTATCCAGCCGAATGTAAACTGAAAACCAATAACTGAAAATCATGTAAATGCAGCAAAAAATTTCAAAATATTGTCCCATCTATCTGTAAGATACCAGCAGAGCACAACTAGACTAGAGAATGTCTGTACTCATAGGCAGAAACTAGAGGACCCAGGTTCAAGATAAACTCCTAATGAAGCAGCCCTGGAGAGGTTCTGGGCTGTGTCAGTTGTCCTGGTTTTGGATGCTGTTCGGAGTGCCGGGGCGCAGTGTGGGGGCCGGGGCTCCTGAGTACAGCAGGGCAGGGCCTGGCACCAGGCCCCATCCCGCCATCCCAGACAGGGACAGCCTATCCAGGGGCACTGGGCCCTCCCTGGGGATGGGGCTGAGGCTGAGCCATGGGCCTGTGGGTGGGAGTGTGTGGGGACCTGGGGAGTGGAGCTGGGGAGCGATGCTCCTGCAGAGCTGCTGGGGCGTAGGCTCATGGCTCAGGGGGCTCACAAGGCTTCGTCGCAGGCCATGGGCAGGGTGGGGGCAGTGCTGGGAAGGGGATCAGGATCCTGCGGACTGTGGTGCCATCAGGACCCTGAGACAGGGCCATGGAACATTCCAAATACAAAAGGATGGAGGAGGGCAATTTTTTTAAGAGAAGGAAGTAGACATATGGCTAGAAGCTCTGCAAAACTTCTCCCCAGGCCTGAGCTCTTCCTTTTCACTAGAATGGACAATAAACAGATACAAATAAATACAATAAAATGTAGTTTGAGATATCGTGGAAATGTCCCATGACAACAGCTGTTGGCCATTATAAGTTTCTGCTCTCATGCATATGAACGATCTTAAGTATCTATGGGCAATCCAGAAGATTTTGCCCTTAGGCTCATGACACCATAAGCCTGGGTCTTTATGTTTTTCTAACTCATTCCTCAGATGTGCCTCTTGCAGAGCCACCTCAAACACCACAGTTTTAAGCTCTGACTCTTGGGTGGGGGGCAAAGGGGCACCCCCTGGCTGTGGCTGAGTGGGCATAGGCTCCTCCTCTGATCCCCATGGACTCCTCCTCCAATCTACACATGCCTCTGCCAATTATAGGAGACTGACACTACCATGAAAGGGGCTGGCTGCCTGTGGGCTACCATGTTCATCCCTTGCTTCTGTTCCTTGTGCTCAAAATAAATCGTGAGGTTTTAGATCTATATCTTTGGTAATGACTGGCACAACACAAAGCTTCTGGTCTTCCTCACATGCTTATTTCTGCCAGCTAAGAGATCTTGTGTGGATCCCTAACAGTAAGCAGAACTTTGCTGGAAGTGTGAACTGTCAGGTCTGTGAGACCTGGCAGGTACTCCTTTGGGAAATACGTTATCTTATCTACTGGAAAGCATCCTTAAATTCTTCCTCAGTATTTTGTTTTTTCTAACAAAGATTCTTCTCAAAAAGATAATTTACAAAAATGAACACCTTTTTTTGTTTTGTTTTCAGAAATTGTGAAGTTTCCAAGTTATTTTTACCCACTTATTTTCTTCCATCCTTAATAGGTGAAAGATCACTCCTATTTAACTCTGAACTCTGGCTTTCCTTTCAGTGATAATATTGTGGCTTCTGGCTGCACACAGGCTTGTGCACCTGTGTCCAACTCAAAATGAATAAATGTTTCATTTGTTTTGGACTGGTGGTTAATTCATTTTCTGATGCAATGACATCCGAAAGTTCCTGTTTCTTCATTCTCTCCTGGCACCAGTCAACTCTTAAAACGTGGTGTAATTACTTACAGTGTCCGCATTCTCTTCTGAAGGCCAGGCATTGTGTTGTTTATTGCAATGCACGGAACTGTTTCATGTACACTGATGTTCATCTCCATGTGCTTTATTTCTTCCTTATTGCAATAGTTCATCTTTTGCATCTTCTGGGTCAAAATTGCCTCCACTTCTTCAAAGTAAAAATCCAAGTAAATGTTTAAAGATTTGAAACTGGATCCCCTATTAATTAGTGTCTTGTTTCAGATCTCCAAAGTGATTTGCTATACAGAAACTTAGCCTCCAAAATGTGAGGTGTTTCAACCTTCTGTAAGGTGGAAAGTCTTGTATCCTCTCTTTCCATTCTGTGATTAAGAATACCTCACTCCCATTTCATGTAACATGGAGCAGAGCATTCCTCCACTTCTGTGAGTTTGATTGTGCCTTTTCTGTCTGTCCTGGAATTTGTGAGGACAGTCAAGTTCTGGTCGATGCACTCCACATTTCTTTGAGATTAAGATTTCACGTATTTTTAAATAATTCTATTTATTCTTCAAGCTAGGTTTTAAATTTTTTTTTTTTTTTTTTTTTTTTTTTTTTTTTTTTTTTTTTTTAGTTTCCTTTCTGGCATCCTGCATCCTTTAGGAAACATAAGTATCAAACTGCTTGACAAACGTCTGCTTTAGGTTGTAATCTCCCAGTCATTAACACTGGATCGATGCATTTCCAGATCACCCAATAATAAACTTTTGATCCAGATCAGGTGTAGTCATACAAACACTGTTTCGTAAAATTAGGAGCACACAACGGGGTGTTAATGCTGCCTTTACACTGTGTGATTTTTGATCTGACACCATAGACTCTAAACCTGACTCCAGTGTGCAGTCAGAGCATGACCTCAGTGCCTGAGTTGTAAGCTGGCAGCACACGCAGAAAGTGAGACTCAGCAGAGTACAATGCATCCCCTGCAGCTTTTGCAAAGGTTTGGGATATCTGTAGCTCCTCACTAGTTTAGGAACTTATACAAAGGAACCTCAGTCAAAGCTGAAGATATGTAACAGTGTATTTTTCTTGATACTCAATGATAAAGGACTTCTTGATATTTAAGAAAAAATTTAATTTTTTTTTTCATTTTCTAATAAGTTTGTCATTATTCTGTAAATTTTTTCCCTGCCTACATATTTCAGAGTCCAGAATTGCATCATCACAATATATTGCTTTGGGTCTGAATGCAAATCTAAATATATATTTGATGAATGTCAGTGTATGTTTAAATTGATTTTCAAATTCAAGTACTAAAGTGCTCCCTACATACTACTGATTTTTTTATTCCTGTGAGATATGCCTTTAACTTATATTGTAGTTTTAGCTATGAAGTCACTGTTTTAGACAGGGAGAAAGTTGCAGGTTAACCAAAGAATATTTTACTTCAGAAGCCCCATCATAAAAACGTGAATGTAATTGTCCTAAAAGTGAGCAAGATGACATGTAGAAGGAGAGCATCTATTTCCACTTTGTCTCTTCTACAGAACACAGTTTATTACATTTGTCTTCATTCTCTCATTCGCAAAATAGGTGTGGAAATGTAATATTCTTAGGGTCAAATCTAGGAAGAAGCACTTATGAACATACTCTTTATGTCACTATGACTGCCAGTACTAACCTTATTTCATAATTCATAAAAGGCTTCAGTGGTTGACTAGAGCACTGGGAAGATTTGAAGCCTGACATTGTGTAAATTGCTGTTTCTAGCTTTGATAAGGAAAGTAAAACATTTGGAAGATGATACACTGGGATAAAGACAAAGATACGGGTCTGGAAGGGCTCTCTAAGGATCATGTAGCCCTTTTGATTCTAGTGAGTAGAGGTCACCTATGAGTTAGATTGTATATCAAGCTTCCCCAGAGTTGAGTTGGCTCTGTGCCGACCGAACACCTTCTGTGTCATCATTTTTACATAAAAACATCCTAATGCAGTGAAGCCTGAGTGCCCTCAGATGCATAAGCAATGGATTCAGTGAGAGATGAGGATGCAGATGAGTGGAAGTGAAGTGGCAAGCAGGATACAGACACAATGCTAAACTGGGAAGGCTGAAGACAGCATTCATCCCATATTAATGCTCCTCTTCCTGCCAGCTTTGTGCTCATTACTGTGTGCACTGAAAGGCTGTATGCTGCGAGTTACTGTGAACAGGGCTGGAAGACAACCTCACAAAAGATGGGATGGGAGGTGTGGAACCCTGTGCCTTTGGGGCCAGTCACATATAGAGACATAGCAGGCCTGGGGTGGTAGCAGAGAAAAACTGATTATCTGTGACAGTCAGTGATTTACTGCACACATTGGTATAAAAATCATTCTTTCCATCCCTTGTTACATGGCCCTGTAGCATCTCTCTTCCTTACTCTCAGAGGAGAGCTCTGCAGATTTTCTCTGAACCTTCACAGGTATTCTGCCTGTGTTTGGAGGAAAAAAAATATGTGGATTTTGGAGAGGAAACATTCAGTTGTGAGCTAAATCCATGTGCAAATACCAAAATTTATATTCTGTGGGGACCTAAATGGATTTCTGAAGTCTGCAAGCTTAGAAGACTGGAAAATTGCCAGAAGCCTGGCAAGGTGACATCGTCATCTTTCTGCAATTACTGTGGTATAACATAACCTAAGTTTTCTTGAAGGGAAAACAATCCATACGGAGTTTGTACAATAAGCCTCTGTCAAGTGCTTCCATTTTCAGGAATCTACAGTGTAGGCAGCGCTTTGAACTGGAGTAAGTCAAAGGTTAACAGAGGGGCTTATGGAACCTGAAACCATAAATGAACAAATTCCAGTCGACAAAGAGTAACCTATAGTTCAACACTTTGCATTCACAGTTTTCTTTTCCAGTACGACTTTTAAAGTCCAGGTAGGACTTAAAAAATATATAAGCATAGGACACGTTTATGTGTACATAGACACAAAAGTGAAATCTGAAAGAAAGGAAACCTAGCAGACGAGGTTTAAGCTTATTTTCTTGGCAAATGCAAGGATTTTACTTTTAAGATAACTATAACATTCCTTAGTTAATGTGAGGTGATGGCTTTAAAAGTTCATGCCTTGAAGTCTTGATACTGAAACTTAAAATTTAGTTTATATGGTGAAAAAGATATTGTGCAAATTGGTTGATTTTTTACTTTTTTTTCTGCTTATTGCTACAATAAAAGGAATATTTGTATTAATAAAAAAATCTGTAACTTAACTTCCTGGGAAAAAAAATGTATGAGAACTAGTCTGGGTTGTTGATATTTGTTTGTAATAAAAAATGTACTGGTGTCCTTGCTATATGCCATAAAAATGGTACAAAAATCAAGAAAATTCCTTATTTTTTCACTGAGTAGAGGATGTTTTGATTATATAGGTCACACAGAGAAGAACTGTCCTCATCAATTCACTTTTTCCTTTTTCATAAGCTATACAAGAAATCCTGGACTGGTAGGAATACAGGTAGAAATGCTGATTATTTGGCTGGTGACTAACTGTCATACTAATAAAGGAAAATCTAAAAATATTTCCAGAAAACTCTACTAAATTCTTGAAGAAGAGCATGCACAGAACTTCTACTACTATAGAAGAACAACACAGAATGAACATCTTTCATAAGGATTAAAAATCTCCTTTCAGTAGCTGCATAACTGGAGGAAGGACATGAACTGAGGAACGTAACCAATTATCTCTGTTTCCCAAAAAAATGATAAAAATCTTTTTAACTGGTCAAAACTTGTATTCTTCATGCATTCTTAGTAGAAGTGGTTATAAAATATTGCCACAAACATCCTTGTCTACAACTTGATAGCATGCAACACTTCATATATAACCTTCAGAATGTAAAGGTGACTTTCCTGGTACATGGAAGTTGCTTGTGAACTCCAACCCTTTCTTCCTCTTGCCAGTATTTTTGGCATTGAAGTATAACCCTAAGAAATCACATTTGGCAGTTTTCCCTGAAATGCTTGGAGTCAAGTGGCTACAAGAGAATCTCTTCAATTTAACAAGTATTATCCCACTCAAACAGTGATGGAGGTGAACCATGAAGTTAAGAAAGCAGGAAATGCATTAAAGTAAACAAATAAATAAATAATACTTCTTGTTCTCATCATTAATAATACTGACTTCTGAATGCCTGATAGATAGCATAAAGCAGTCTTTGCTCAGATCTGAGCAGAAACTGCTCCTCCTTAATTATTTCACACTGTTAGTGCAGGAGAGCAATACAAAAGGACTCACTCATGCACAATAAATACAAAAAAGCATGCTCAGACAGTGGATTTATCACAGGAGTGATTAGGAAAAGAAGCAGGCAGAAAATACATTCTAAGAAAACCCAACAAGGATTTTCGACACTGCTTCTTCCCTGAGCAATACAGTATTAAAACAGGCTTGCATAAGGGAATGGGGAACGGGAAATGGGAAGAAAAAAGCTCCTGGGGTTACTATGTAATGTTTAGATTTGTATTAATCTGACATACCAGATTGAAATTGGGATGATGTTCCTTGCATGGCAGTATTACCTCATCTCATATTCAATACAGAGCAGTGAGAATATTTACTAAAATACAAAAAGGTAAGGTGACTTTCTTGCCCAGAACTGAAGAAATGAAACTGAAAATGAAAATAGAAACAAGATAAAACTTAATGGAAACATAATTATGGCTTTGTCTAATTTGCAACTTTCATCAGATCCTGACATATTTGTAAAAACTGTGAAACACAGATGTAGACACAGTAAAATCAATTACAGAAATTCATCACTCTGTGCCATTCAAAGCACAATGCTGCAAGGTGTGTATTTATACACCATGACAGTGCACACATGATAATTTTTTGTAAATCAAATAGTTATATTCAAACGTATTTGAGTCAAACATGTAACCTCACATCTTTAATGCTCACCAAGTTGGCTTTGAGTATTCCCATTAGAGATAATTATTTATAAAACTTCATGTCTGTTGAGCATACAATGTGTAAAAATAGATACACTAACTGGAAACAATTCTAATTTATATTCTGCTCAATTATTTTGGTTTACATTTGCTATGTTGCAAATGGTCAACATATTTTTTTTCATTAATTAATTCAATCAGTCTTGCTTTTGTTTTGTGCTTTAGCTATACAAAGTCTAAAAAGTTTCCATTGTTGCTGTTGCTGAGTTTCCAAAACATCCTGTGGTATGTCCGATTCACTACATATTTGGCTGTATTTTGTGCACTTTCTTTCGATGTTCAGTTTCAATGTTCATGCAATGTTCTTTCTGGCATCAAATGTCTGAATTTCCTTCCTAGGCTCTCTGGTATTGGTTCACGGCATACTTAATTTGATCACGATACAAACATAAATATTACATGTGTATATTACACATACCATATTAATCTTGAAGGAAAGTCTGGGGCAAATATGTTTCCGAAATGTTTACTTTCTTTAACTACCTAATTTATTTTAAAAACATATTTCTTTGGCTTTTTTTGTGCCTATTTGGTGTACATGTTCCATAACTGCTTTTGTAAATGCTGTTCATTAAGTGAGTAGTTACAACTGCTAATTTTGATCAGATGCTCTTATAGTTGCAGGAAATATAGTTCATAATTCATATACCATCATTAATCCCCAATTCAGTTTGCCACTGTTGCAGTTCTAGCTTATGACCCTCTAAGATATCTCCCACTTATCTGTACTACAATGCAGTTCCTCTGTAGTACAGTGCAATGACCTAGACTTGACTAAAGCAGTGAGCCTAAGCAGATGAACCAATGTCTGCACAAACATATCTTGCTTTACTGCAAAAATTATCCAGTCAGAAAACAAAGCAGTGGAAAATAATCATTACATACCATTTGTGAACCATCTGCAGGCCAACAGTTATTCCCTGAAGAAATTATTGTATCCTTCAAGACAACAAGTACGAGAGATAAATAGGATCTGCTAGTACAATTCACATCAGGGAGGAATCACAGCAAACAATGAGACAGAATCAGGTAGGAATCTGCATTTTAGCTTTTCAAATAGGGTTTAAATTAAATATAAGTAGATAATGTATTTTATACCTAGGATCAGAATTCACATAAACCAAGTGAAAAGTTAATCAGTCTGTTGCAATGTTTTCCTGTTCCTCTAAGTAGGAAACAGACACTCAGTGAAAAATACTCTTTTGACAAGGAAAGGTGACATTCAGTTCAAAAAATGAGAATACGTTGTAGTATTCTTCTGATAGGGTTTACTGAAGTATCCTTGTTTGGTATGGGAAGTCATTTATTACCTGTCTGCTTTTTAGGGCAACTTACCAACAAATTGTAGAGGTAAAAAAACCTGGCATTTTAAGCCAACAAACAAATACACAGTTTTTCAGAAACTGAGTGTAAACACTTCTAAGGTCACTTGCAACAGAAGATACATTGATTAGACACAAAAAAAAAAAAAAAAGAAAAAATTTTAAAATACTAATAAGTCTGTAGCTAGCTTTCATAACAAACATTAGGGATTTCAGGTTTTCATTGTTACATAAAACTGCCTGTCTAGAATAATTTGCTCAAGTTTTTGGGAAAGCAGAGTACTGGAATTCACGCTGCTCAGCACCTCACTGTTTTGTTTTCGAAAGCCACACAAACGGCGTCTATTGACTGCGTATATCAGCATTAGAACTTTGTAAGTTCAAAACTTCGTAACGGGCACAGACCTGTTCAGCATCTACAAAACAAAATTCAGATTTCTTCTCTATATGAAATCTTATTTAAATTATTCCAAAATATATGTTACACACTTTTACTTCAACTGGAAAATAGTACTTCTCTCCAACACGCCATTATCCCTCAACTGAAGACAAAACCCAAAAAGAACAGGTGAAAAGTCCATGGAAAGTAAAGATAAAAATTACATTTATAGTACAAAAAGATAGTTGCCCTGAGGAGATGTTTCAAGAGTGAAGG
The DNA here is from genome assembly GCF_020740725.1 of Corvus hawaiiensis. NCBI lineage: Eukaryota > Metazoa > Chordata > Aves > Passeriformes > Corvidae > Corvus > Corvus hawaiiensis. Next base: position 39,251,575 of record NC_063216.1, read on the forward strand.
TCAGTTTTTGAAAAGCACTTTGAAGAGCATTCTGTTGTTAGGAGGGTTGTCAGAATGCAAATGTAGTGATAATGCACGTAGTGTATGTGCTCTTCTACCAGCAAAGGGGGATGTTTATGATTTATCACACATAAAAATACTCACCTGTCTGAACAGAAACTGTTTTGTTGTTTTTTTTTTTTTTTTTCTTTTTAATAATGTTCTCTAGGCAACCTGGGAATGATAAGATGTATTGCAATGTTCAATGGCAAGCCTGTGATTTCACTGTTCAAGGGAAGCACTCCAGTTCAATAAAAAATGCTCAGAACAAACTGGAACAGCATGCCCCACCATACTGCAAAGCACAGTGTCACTTCTAGAAGAGAAAGCAAATCCTGCACCAGTTTCCTGTAGAAAAGAACAGTTTTCCTGTAGAAAAGGCCACACCATTCCATTAATAAGGCTACTCTCTGTGAGGAGTGGACATAACAGGTAGAAATCGGGCTGACTTCCACAAAGGGAATTATCCTGCCTTTGGTGGTAGCATGTCCCAGGCACCAATTACATGGAAGAGATATGCAGGAGCAATGCTTGACCCTCAAGCACTGTGTGAGCTGTTCACTGCTACCCTTAGAGAGTAATCAAAACCTCAGCCCAAAGCGCTTGAAGCCTTAACACAAGGAGTGGGTGGGAGAACAGGAGTAATAAAAAGTTTTTACTTCTTCCTTGTTTATCCTGTCTTAAAAACTCAGACAATGCTCAGAGCATGCATGTGCTCCTCCCCTGGGCTATACAGGAGTAGAACCATATCAAGGCAGCACTGCACCACAGTCAACTGGTGATGCTGCAGAGCATAGAATTAATTTGAGGTAATCCCAGACTAACAGGTTTATGTGGCCTCTGGGACACAAGATAATAATATAGCAGTTTTACATGGTGTAAAGTGATCTATCTTTCCTTTCCTGAGATGGAGAATCAAAATACAAAAATACAAGCTGGTCTCAAACCTTAAATGACTAAAAAGCAGTGAATTAAGTTGACATTAACTTCTGATGACAAACTGATAAAGAAACTAAGTGCTTACTGTGAACTGTAACCTTCTCTTGCATGTATTTGGATTTGTTTTGGCAGCTTTTTTATGGAGAAACACAACATTACTTACCATATCATACACTTCTATTTCATTCAACAGAACTGTAAAACACTAATGCATAAAGACATGAATGTTCCTAGATTTGCTCTTCCAAAATCTTAGGTGCAGTTAGCCAAAGAAAAGTAAATTAGCAACATATGAGGCTGCTATATTTCAAGAAACTAGATCTGAATGAGTAATTGTGATACCTTTTACACTTTATTATGTTGTTGCTAAATCATAACAAACCAGATTTTTATTAAGTTATCCCCACTGACAACCTGAATTATTATTTTAAATCTCCACTGAGATCCTACCTCCAGTTACATAATTTTCAAGTCCTGTTGTAGAATATTTTCAATAAAATAATCTTTAAAAATGTTTTCTGTAGAAATCCATTCTTAAAATACATACTAAATGGAATTATAAGAATTAATCAAACTTTTTGTCTGACTATCAACATTTATAGGTTCTATTGAATTAATGGGCTGTGCAGAAAGTTATTAATTGACATTCCTTTCTTTAACACATGGCTCATGAATAAGGGATGTCCTGCCTGCAAAGTGCTGGTAGAAGTGGCTAACTGGGGAAACACACCACTTAGATAAATTCAATTTTTTGTTTCACAATGTTTTATAAAATTTCTGCACAGAAGAAAGACAGAAAGGGAAATACAGGTGAAAACGAAAAGTGAATACAAAGTGAAATCTTGCTGTGAAAATATTCTGTTGAAGTACTGTGACAAGTGTTTCTTTTTTTAAGAATTACAGCTAAATCTTATGTTCCTTATTCATAAAATCAGTTATAATGGTGTTCATGAGAATTATACCATTGGATTCAGTCAAAGTACAGGCTGTGACACTTCAGTTGTTCTTAGGAACAAAAAGTGCCATTTAACTCTGTTACTGTAGTCAGTGCCCTCATTGTTAAGGACTACTGAGAGGAGAAGAGAAAATCCTGACGGTTTTGATGCATTCAAACATATTATCTGAAATAAAAGAACAAAAAGCCATTTAAATCTTCTCTTACTATATGTCAGGAAGATTTCAATGATGAACCAGCATTCACAATCATTTCTATACTGTTCAACTTCAGTATGTATGGATAAAGGAAGCGTACATGATCTCTTCACCTTCAGAAATGTAAATTTGGAACTGTCCTTGTACAAAAGATATTTGATCATCCACACTTTGTCTTCAGCAGATGCTTTTGTAACCAAGCCTGCTCCCATGGAAATCAACAGAAATTAGCCAGTGACTCAAAAGACAATTCAGGTCTTCGCTACATTGTTGGACAGACATCTTTTACTTAAATCAAGAACTTGTCTAGGGGTAATCTTAATGATATGCACTTTTACTATGTGACTCTCTACCAGTATTCATATTCTCAAATTAAAACTAAAATTTCTATGAAATGAAGGGTTTCCATTTTTTAATTAGCTAATAATAGTCTGTCAATAAACACTGGAGAGCTTAAAATTGATAAAACTTGTTTTATATGCTGCTCATTGAATATTTTGTGAGTTGTGTTCTTTGAATTGATGTCCATGCCTCAGAGTATAAAAAGCTTAGCAAATGGCACATTTATTCAAGCAATGTACAGCTCTTTTTGCACTTTTTAACATCTGTGCGTCCTCTTGATGACTTTAGCCTTTCTAAGACTAACAAGTATATTTAGGATTTATAGTTGAGAAACAGCGTGGTTGCTTCTGCTGTCAGCCTTTATTCATTACTCTAATAATAGGAGGTGTAATAAACAACATAGATTTACAACTATATATTTTAATTATTGTTTCTAAAGGTTTGTATAATTGGGAGAGGTGATCACTGCTCCTTTCTCCTTTGGAATTTTCTCCTTCAGTGGCAGACACTACTGAGTTATTCAGTAAGCAGACAGCTTTGCTCTTTTCATCAGTGAGTCATGAAAGAGTTGACAGTGTGTTAAGGCCATCTCAGCTTCAGTCTAACAATTTGATTTGTTGGCTCAGTAGATTTACTGCATCTTGATTTTCCTGATAAATTCCATCTGAAACCCAATACCAGCTACCCTGACAACATCTTTATCTACGTGAATAAGTTATACTGGTACAGATGCAAAGAGAAAGAGACTTACATAAATCTGAGAATTTTGTAATGAAAACTCAAAGAGTTTCACAGGTTTCACATGCAGAATTTTTTAATCCACAGATAAACTGTACCTAAATTTAGAAGTAATATTTTGCTTTTGGACCGTCTTTGTTAATCTTAAACAAAGATATTAAACAATTGTATCTTGTTAGCATGTGTTAGCTCCACGAAGAAATCGAAAGTCCTTGCTTATTACACATAACCACTGTGACTGTAATTGCAAAAACTGAAAAGAGATAATTTAATAATCAACTATTACACAAAAAGTCCACAAAACCAAGCATAGACTTGGATTATAGAACAGGTACAAAATAAATGTTGTGTAGAAAACAGCTTGATTTCCTGGGGTGAACAGTATTTCAGATGGTTGCCCTAAAAAGACATTGTCACTTTTGCAGCTAGTTCCTAAATTGTAAGGCAAGTTTAAAATGTGACTCTCCTCTTTACTTACTGAAAGTTTCAGCTTTCCTGTATTCCAATTAAATAACATAATTACATTTCTTCTTACAGTTTATAAAGAACAACAATACATTTTATAGTAACTGCAAATCTCTGAGATATTTTCTCCATGTAATCCTGTCTATGTGTTTTGCATTTGTGAATTATCCAATTCTGGCCAACAGTGCACCTCATGATGTAACCTGACATACACTGTGCTTTCCTACCCAAGAACTCACACAGTACCATTTCAATTTCTTTTAACATTTAATTGGTAATCTATAAACCATTTTCTCATGTACTTCAAATGCACATTTCTGAGAAAATTATAGTGTATAATAGGATTCCACTTGGATAAAACAACTTAAACCTACTATAAAATCCATAAATAAACCTAGGAGTAGCTACCACTCCCAGCAATTAGTTGAAGTAATTTACTGTTTGGACAAGTATATTATGAGAAAGGTCCACCTATAGAATATAAATCACAGGATGTTGTAGACCTATTGATGATAGTCAGTAGTGACTGAAGTAAGTAACAGACTGAACTGACTGAAGAAATCTGTTAAAAGGATTTCAATAATGGTATCAGGAGAAATCTTTGAATGTTGGGCATACCCATTCTGAGGGTTCTGTTGCCTTTTAGCATAAAGCAGAGAGTAGAATGTCATTCTCTTGCTGATTTCATGAACGGCATCACTGTAAATGTGAGACAAGTGCCTATTTCTTTCCAGTTTGATACAGACATTGCAGACAGCCTTGAAGAGAATGTAGGTTTATACTGGGAAGATTGGTGTACAACAGCATGGTTTAACAGTTTGAGGCCAATTTTCATTGTTTTGGTGGGTTTCCTTAGATGTCTGAGTTTAATGATAATGTGCTCTGGAATTCCTGTGAAGAAAATGCCTCAGAGCTCTTGAACTGAAAGACTCGTGAAGAGAAGATCTTGTGCACGGTAATTTTTAATCGCCTATGCTTCTCAGGATGTCTGGTGCTCACTAATCTTTCTGATCACCAGGAATTAATTTAAGGGAGAAAGCAACAAGAAGAACTGTGGTGTAGCTTCTCTGAGGCATCCATCTCAGAAGGATTTTACTCTTTATCTCAGAGCACACTGAAATACAACATTGACAGAGATAACAAGCAGGGATAAGCAAATTCAAAGAAACCAACTTATTCAGCAGTTGCCTGGAGATACAGAATATAAACCCACCAATCTGAGTTGGTTATTTCAGATGGTGAGAGAACGGCAGCTGGATTCCCAGAGAATCAGGCCATGGTCCCATCTGGCAGGATTTTGGAACCCAAAATTTGAATGGACTTCAGAAACTGAGGGAGCTAAAGTCACAGTTCTAAGGGTCAGGTGTTTAAGTGTCTGGAAAACTATACCTCAGTTCTGATTTAGTTATGAATACTGAAAATCCTTCATGGCCCACAGCCCAGCATGAATTCCCCTTTTTTCAGTGCACTAGACTATACATCAACAAGGAGAACAGGTATGAGTGAGAATGATAAGACACATGGGATAAAGAGATTTAAAGATGCTAACAGAGGTTGGTATTTGGTTACTTCCCCGGGAAAGGGAAGTCTGAAGTGCCACACTAAGTTGGCTAGTTCACACATGGCTGCCACCATGCCGCTTTGCCTGCTCCAGGGGAAGGGAAGCAGGGAAAATTTTCTTCGTGCTGGTCCTATTCTACCACTTGCCCTTAGTACCAGTGATCTCTGACAATATAATGACACACTTAGGATAGTTTTTAGGAAAAAAGTAAATATAAGCCAATAAGTACTCCAGTCATCAAAAAGACATATAGCTGCCACAAAGCCAAATACATTTAGCATGCTTCCCCTGTGCAGATTTTATGCCATCACAGGACATAGAGTCTCAAGATTTTAACTGCATCAAGGCATAGCAAAAGCATGTTAACTCTGAGCAGATATTAAGCACTTTAACAGTAATGAATAATGTCAATGAAGAAGATAATTTACCATAAAATATACCTAATATTCAATCAGAAAAAACCCTTGAAACTAAAATCCCAGAAACTAAAACAGCACCAATTTTTTTTGTGGTGTGGTAAGTCACAAAATCAGACCTAGAAACACAGAATCATAGAATGGTGTGGGTTGGAAAGGACCTTAAAGATCATCTAGTTCCAACCCTCCTGCCATGGGCAGGGACACTCTGTACTAGACTAGGTCTTAGAGCCCTATCCAACCTGGGCTTCAACACTCCCTGGGATGAGAAGTCCACAACCTCTCTGGCAACCTGTTCCAGTGCCTCACTATCTTTTCCTAACATCTAATCTAAACCTACCCTCCTTCAGCTTGACCATTCCCCCCTTGTCTTCTCCCCAGGACTCATCTCAATCCATTCCCTGCCCAGCCTGTGCTTGTGCTTGGGATTGCCCCAAAACAGGCACAGGACCATGCACTTGGCCTTGTTCAACTTCATGAAGTTCTTATGGGCCCATCTCTCAAGCCTGTCAAGATCCCTCTGGATGGCATCCCTTCCCTCCAGCACGTTGACCACACCACACAGCTTGGTGTCATCTGCAAACTTGCTGAGGGTGCACTCAATCCCACTGCCCATGTCTCCAACAAAGACGTTCAACAGCACCAGCCCCAATACCAGCCCCTGAGGAACCCCACTCAACCTGCAGAATCAAAGTTTGTCACAAAAGCAGGCTTGGAGATTTTAGGGCTACAATGATCTCTTGAATATTAAGGTTGCACACATACCCTGCATATACTCTTATTCCTCCATCGAAGAAAAGGTTTCAACCCTAAGAAAGATAAATAAAACACTCTGAATCTGTTAGAGAATGCATAGCTGTGCCACAAACAGAATCAGGCAAACACCTGATGGAAAGCAGGTTCCTTAGGGAGCACAACAAGATAGACAGTGGTCTGTCACACTGAAAGAAAATGGAGATTCTTTCCTATCAAAAGACTTCATCATATTTAGGATACAGTTTACTTTATGGGAGAACTTCTGGCAATAACCACGAAGAAAAGTGGTTTTATTCATCTTGATTACTGTCGGGGATTTTTCCATTGTGTAAACAATAACTCATAGGCATTCAGGCATCCAAAGCTTTGAAACAGCTTTGAGAGCAGACAGCAACTGACTTTGCTTGAATCCAAACTCATCTTATAAACCTCTTGATAGTTATTATTCTAAGAAGCACATCGCCTCTGTTTTTGCCTGCAGAAACTACAAAGTGCATGAAAAGTACTGAAAGAGCCTGAGAAGTTGCTGGGGGAGGGAATGCAAATTTATTCAAACCTTTTTAAAACACCAGACAAGCATTTGTGCTAATCCTAGAGATGTGCTTGCTTTTCTAAACTGTTGCAAATGTTCTCCTAAGATAGTAATAAAAATTTAACTTTGAATTTATCTAGCATTACACACATATCACATAAAATTAACACTAGTCTGTATACCCTTTGCAATTTCAACTGTGTTCAGATTAAATGAGACGGGGCTTGCTCAAATGAGTATTTTTGGGTACTTTTAAGCCCTTATTTTCAGTGGGAAATTGTGCTTTCTTTGTTTAAACATCATATATGCCTAGTTTTTAGAATTTGGTCTGAAAAAGCAGAAGAACCAATTCATAACAAAAAAAAGGCAATTTCTTCCCCCAGTACATTTTTTCAACAGCACATAAGACAGGGATGACTCTAACACTTCACTAACAATTAGTCATCATGTCTTAGCAGAACATAATGTAATAAAACCTATTTTCCTAGGATTTTTGTTCACCTTTTTTCTTTTTAATGTCATGTACTTTAGATTGCCTTTTTGTATCAGGTATTATTGGTTTTTTCCTTCCAGATGCTTAGAGGTTAGGAAAGGATTTTCTTTCTTTTGATTCCTCTCCTGGGAAAAGAATTCAGCAGCTTGTTAGTTTCCTCAGTACCGTCTGTATAAAAAAAGGTGGCATATATGGAAGGCCTCATTTTTCTCTTAGCTCTACTGCTCCACACCTGCAGCTTCTGTTAATTTCCTTGGGCACTGAAGATGTTCAGCAGCTCTAAGGATTGAATATATTCAGACCAAACAAGTATCAGAAGCTCATAATGGAACCATGGAGCTAATAAGGACTGGAGTTCTAAAACAGATAGCAGCGACCTTTGACAGACATAAAACCAAAATATTTCTTCCAAGTGCATACATCAAGAAAGATGTGACTTGTTAGAAAAGTACCTTATGTCTCTTTTCTTGAGTGGCCATGTTCACAAGCTCTCATTATATTTTGCAAGCTGCAACAGAGTAAGAGCCATTCCTACTCATGTCTCAGTCTCACTCAGTCTAAATTACTGTTATTCTACAGTTAATATAAAAATATTTTTTGTTATTCTCATCTTCCATGTGTGTTCTCCTCTTTTCTTCTTTCTCCCCCTTTTCTATTTCTTTAATACTGTAATTTATTTGTTGTCCTTTTTTCTGGGCACTAGGAGTTAATTATATTTTACATATGCTGAAAAATTCTAATAAAAGCACTAGGACTTAGAAAAGAAACTTTTCTCTTTTTTTTAATTGATGGAAAATCTGCAAGCTTAATTAGGCAACCCATTGAGATAAATGCATCAACAAATAAATTTCTCACTCATGAATGCAGCACAGCTAACAAGAAACTGCCTAGGAAGTTTCAATTCATTTGGGTACCCAAGTATTTACACCCAACAGAGTTGAGCCAGATAAGGGCTTTCCAGTACAACCCAAGGATTACAGAGTGAACCCCAGCAGGGCAGCTGATTCTTAAGCACTGGGAAATCTCCCACTGGATTAAAGCACACATTTTTTCTTTCACAGTGACAGGCAAACAAGTGCATGCCAAGAAAATGCCTGAAGGAAGAAGGGGTTAATATAAAACTGTCCTTTGCAGGTAGTCGCTACTTAGGCTTTTCTACACTGCTCTATAAATAAGCTGGTCCTGATGACCTGAAGAAGAGGAAGTACAAAGGTCCTATTTAGTCTGTGAGCCTCTTGTCTACAGTGCAGGTTATTTTTCTGTTTATACTCTGCACCATCTGAATCCAGAAAAGAAGAAAGATGAGCCTAGTCTGAGACTGCTGATACCAGGCACTGGTAAAAATTGAGAATGTTATCTTGAGATTAGAAGTATCAAGAGAAAGGATATTGATACACAAGCATAATACCTTAAAAAGAAGAAACATAATGTTATTTTAAATAATAATCATATAGTATGGGCTGTAACATTTATAATAAAGTCAGATGTTCAACATTGTTTAGTAACTGACATAAGGAAGAAATCATATTTATAAAGGAGATATTTATTTCTGAAGATTCAAAAAAGCATTGCACTTTTTTCTTTTGCATCTGAAAAGCAAACATTGTACTTGAGGAATCAATTAAAAATAACAATAAAAGGGAGGAAACAGCAGTATCAGTTCAGAATTTCCAATCTCTCTGCAATTTGCTTCCACTTAAGAACATGACTGGTTCTTCAGAGCAATAACTGCATAGCATCTGGGGGACTTCACAGGATCAAATAACTTCACAAGTCCAGACCAGGCAATGTTTTCCTGAAAATGATATATAATTAAAGTGCATAAAAATGTGTTTGACTTATAAGCTAAGATGTGCTAATAGGTCCACATTTCTAAATAAAAAATTGAAACTAAAAATAATTATCCTAGTGCAAAGCAGGAAAACCACTTATAAGAAAATCAGGGAAAGTTTGCTGTGAAAAAAAGGACACCCATAACAGGATGTATTTTAAAGTCATTAAATTATTTCTGGTGCTAATAAATGATAGCTTTCGACCCCCTTCACCAATAAAGCTTTGCTTTTTGGTTGAACTAGAGCAAAGAAATTAAGGATCATGTCATACTCATTTTATATTGCACATTCTACTACTGAAGCTAATTAACTGACTTTTCGAATGAATCAGGCCAGCTGGATCTGGTCATCACGTTGCATTTGGCTTTTATAATTCCTATTTTTCTTCCTAAACACATTTTGCAAATCAATCAGTACAAGATTAAATTCATGCATATATTACATTTAGAAAAGGTGAAGCAGTATTACATACAGCAAGTTTGATCTCCCATCTTGGAAATCATACAGATCTCTATGCAATTTTTAACTGGTTGGCATTTGGGAAAATACATCATTATTTAAATATTTCAAATTGCCTCTCTGTAAAAATACCAGTTAAAACAAAAGCATACGTTTACTACAACTCAGTTGTTCCAAGTGCACCGTGACAAAGAATAAAGTGAGTTTTCACTTATGATAAAATGGAGCTGTTAAAATGAAAGGTTTATGGTGGAAAAACACAGCTATTCACATGAATTGAGTTTGAACTTTATTTTAACATTTTATTTTGACCATGGCCCAGAGCAGAAGCTGGAAGATGCTACCACTTCCTCCTAGCAAATTATTATTTGTGTGAAAGATGTTTACTCGTTCAGAAAAAGTATTACCACTGCTTTCGAGCTAACCAGGCCAAGCTCAAAATTAGTGTTAGAAGAAGCAGTGTAACGGAAGTCTTCATGGAGTAAATGTAGTAGCATTTGCTTATTATATCCCAGATCTATACTTGTAAAATATTTATCCAGGCTGTATGTTAGTCAAATATACCTCAGCTGACCCATACACTTGGAAAAAGTGCACCCTCTCTCATTATTGATCTTAATTAAGAAACAGTAAAAGAAAATCATAAACATTTTGGATCTAATTCAAAATTTATTGAATTATATGTTCCAAAGCACATTCATGGGAAGTTTGAGTATTAACAGCACAATGTTTGTTTAGCATTTCCAAATTTTTTTTAAATTATTAAATATCTCATTATGTTGTATAAAATGAGATTTGTTGCACATTTGATTAATTTATTTTTTATTGTCTATTGACTAGTAATTACCATACAATTAAAAGAGCATAAACTTTACTGTTGCTGCTTTGCTGAAAACAAAAACATCTGTTGGGCATATGTTTATACTAAATGGAATGAATGCTTATACTTTTGCAAATATGATGAGAATAATAATTCTGCAACAGAGACTTTTTGTCTGCACAGTAATAAATTGACTGAAATAGCCTCATTTCAGTGATGTAACCTTTAGGTATTATAAAAGAGAATGCAAAAATACCTGCTCCTTGAGGTAGCAAAGACGATCCAGAAGTATCAAAACTTCTATGCAAGGAGCCAGAACAACCTTCAGCTGAAAGAAAGATTAGATACTATAATCCTTTTGGGAAAGACAGGCAATACACTTCCAAATGGCTACATTTCCTCAAAACAATTCCACGAAGGTCAATCATTTTTTAGGAGTTTTGTTGTACAAATGTCACCTTGCTAATTTTCTCTATGGGATGGACATCTTCAAAGCCGGTTATATTAAAGATCAAAAATACATGGAATGCCATAAAGTCAGGGAACAATGTTATTTGGTTGGTTTTCAGACACTGTCCAACAAGAAAATAATATTAAATGTAGCAGACCAATTTTAAAGAGGGAAATAATGAATTTTAATAAAAAGAGTTTTTTATGAAATAACTGCATGGAGACCAGTCTAGGTTTAAAAGGAGACTGACATTCCATTTTCCAGTGCAATAGTCCCTCTTGAAAAAGAATCTTCCATGTGTTCACTTTATTACTTTACTTACACCTAATATAGTTTTGGAATAGGATATGCTCCAAAGTATGGAAGGGGGAATGGCTTTGTTTTTTTGATTGCATACCACAGTGTAAGACAGTCCACCTCCACATAAAACTTAACAGGGCTTTGTTCTAGACTAGCACATATATACAAGGTAATAGTATTAATCCTATAACTTTTACCATATTAAATGCTTCAAGCTCATTCATTCTGTGCTTGTACTTTTCATAGTAATCCATGATACAGCTGTCTGGGAGCTGCAAGGGATTAAAAAAAAGGATATCAGAGTTATTCCAGTTACTTTTTCAAGAGAACTTCAGAATTTAGAATCACACTACAAAATGAAATCCATGTTTTGTTTTTGAAATTAGCACTTTGCTAATATTTATAATAATTTTCCAATAGCAGTTTCTCAGTTCTAATTTACAAGAACTGTTTTGCAGACAGCATTCTCCACTGACATGAAATACTGAGATATATCCATTATTCAGAAAGCTCCAGCCATTCTTAAATGAGAATTACACAGTAAAGTGGAGATAACATTCTCATTTCCTTTCCATGTATCTTATCCGGTCCTCACTCCCACACCCAAGAAATTTATTTAAATAGCTGAGAATTAAACTCTGGTGTGAGAGCAAAATGGACGGTATTTCACATTCCAAAACCTACTATCGGATTCTGGAAATAATGCTTCGTTTCCCTGTGCCTAAAATTACCCATCTTTAAAATAAAACTTTTTCTATTTGAACTACTGCATGTTCCCTCTCTTCCCAATCACCCAATGTGAGATTGCCAGCACTGCCACCATGACTGTAAATGCTATGATTTGGGGCTGAATTTGATACAGAGGCAGTTCAGAAACTTGACTAAGCCTTTTCAGCCCTTGCTGGCCAGTGCAGCACAGCACGTGCTGCAGCTGTGACCATGACTGCTCTACACAAAGTGTGTTCTCTATAGGGCAGCCAGACCACCACATCTCACCACATCTGAAAGTCACGATGTGTCTGCTCTGCTGACCACAGTCCTGGACACTGAACAAGACACTTGAGCTGGCCACGTAAGGAACATGCCAAAGGAGTGGGAAGTAGGTCTGCAGCATTATTGGTGATGGAGGCTGCTGGGAAGAGCAGAGCTGAAAGGGCCTGATGCACTTCTGCAGTACTGGGAGCTTTGCAGTATGGCTTTTCTGTTGTGGCTATGGAATGAGCAAATCCAAACTTAGCAGAAAAGTAACAGCTCTGACAGCTGTGTAGATGTGGCACTGAGGGACATGGTTTAGTGGTGGACTTGCAGTGCTGAGTTAACTATTGGAATTGCTGCTCTTAAAAGTCTTTTTCAGCCTAAATGATTCTACAACTCTCTGACAAAACACTAGGAAAGTTGAAGTGCTTAATACATTTTTGCACACTTTTATCAGAAGAATCATCTGAGAGCATGTGGCTAATCCAGTTGCAAAGAAGTAAAATCTTTGCCTAAAATAGGGAAAAAAAACAGGAAACATTAAAAAAATACGTAAGTTTTCAAATCAGGTGTGTATTATAAACTTTATCCTGGGACAGCCAGGAAGGGACTGAAGTGACCTCAGAACTATTACTCATTGTCACTGAGAAGTTCTCATAGTATGTCAGACAGATAGCAGATATATGTCCTATTATAGAGCAGACAGTTCAGATTCAATGCACTGAAAAAATTGAACAAATAAAGAATTTAAAACCACTGAAAGATAAGCAAATGAGTAATAATCAACATGAATTCATGAAGAATAAATCACAAGTCAGTCTACTTCACTTGTAAGGAGGGTAAAAGGATTCATGACAGAGAAAAACAACTGGTTCTCATATATTTTGATTTCAAAAAGACTTTTGATAACATTTCCCATAATAATTTTATAAGCAAACTTAGGAAACAAGCTTCAGATTAAAGTGCTACAAAGTGAGTGAAAACTGTCTGAATGACCATAACCAGAGAGTGGTTCCTAATGAGCCTCTGAGCAACCGGAAGGACCTGATGGCTGGAGGTCCATCATGGAATGCAGCATTTTCATTAAGAATTCAGACAATAGAACAGAAAACACATTAGCTAAGTCTGCAAATGTGCAACATGAAGGCATTGCCAGAACTTAAAATAACTCAGAAACTGGAGCATTGCTTAGAGAAGAAGTTTGAAACGCTGTACAGAAAAGCAGAAGGGCCTAGGCTCAGGCAGAAATAATCAGCTGTTCAGGACGGGGAGCACCAGACGACAGTCTGGAAGATAGAGCAGATCATAAGCTGAGTGAGAGTCACAGTTGTGCTACTGCAAAAAAAAGCAACCACCATTCTGTGACATGTATGGGAGAGCAGCCTGCAAAGTACAGGAAGTAATCCTTCAACTCTGGCAGTGGAAAAGCTCTAGCTGGAATACTGCATCCATTTTTGGGCATCAGATTTCAAAGAAAGAAATGAACTGTCTGAAAAAGCCCTGAAAGAGATCAATGATCTAGAAAACATGACCTATGAAGAAAGACTCAGAAAACTGGAACTGATCAGGCTAAATGAGACAAAATTGAGAGTGGGCATAATAACAGCTTTTACAAGGCTATCACCAAGAAGTAGGGAACAGTTTGCTCACTGTGTCTGCAGTGGATAGGGTGAGAACCAATGGGCTTGAATTAAAAGAAAAAAAAAAGAAAAAAATTCAGCCAAAAACTTGAAGAAACATTTTCTCTTAGAGGTTAATTAAGGACTGGCAAGGTTGTCAGTCTCCATCACAGGAAGCTTTTAGAAAATCTTGCAAATATTATTTTCAGGAATGATGCGTAATTCCAATTCTGCTTTAAAACGAGAGGAGATTACAAAACCTTTTGTAGTATTTCAGTCATATTTTTTTAATTTAGAAAGTACTTTTTCCCAACTGCAAAGGCAAGGCTGCGTAGCTGATCTGGCAGTACTAATGTGGACTAACAAGAATTTTTTTGGGTCTTATTGCTATTTTATTTTCTGTGAAGCTGTGCAAATATTTTAAGAGTTCTTTTTGTTTTTCTCTTCCCCTCTAAACAGTCAAACTAACTAAAATATATCAGTCATGAAATAAACAAAAGAGTTTATTTAACCTCTGCCCTATAAGCTTTTCATTTCAACTGAGTATTAATAGGGTTTTAGTATAATGGATTTTAGAAATTACAGGCTATTTGGAATTAAAATACAAAGATCTATATTTGAAAAAATGTGATCTTGAAGCCTTTCTGCTTTTGCTTCCTTTATGTTCCCCATTTTTCAAGATGAAGCATTCAAATTAAAAGAAAACAAGCTGTGAAATGTTTGGCAAATAAAAAGTGGGTCAAAAATGTCTCTTGGACACTGCCATACTCAAGTATGTGCTTTTCTACTCCTTCCCTGCCTGTTATAAATTCTGACTGAACGCGTCCTGCTGTCATGGATAGACTCGGTGCTGCTCCACAGTGTGCCTGAGACGAAAGTTTGGTGAGTGAACCAATTCAATGCAACAGCTCAGCTGGAAAAGAGAGAAAGTGTCCTTTGAAAAGCATTGGTAGAGAAGGGCATGAAAAGGGTAACTGGTAGTTTGCCACAGTTTATAGGAAGACAAACAAAACTCAGGTAACACTGGCTTTGTCTGAAACTGCAATGGCTTTCCACCTGCCTTTAGTACCCAACACAACCTTCAGCTCTCCTTCCAAGGCGAACTAGGAGTAGTTTACTCTTTGCCTTTTTGAAGAAGAATTGTACTTCCATATGCAATGCAAGCCCTATTCAGCCACTGAAGTTGTCCATGCAACTGTTCTCTGCATTGTCACTCATTTGTGTACCCCAAAAAAATTCTTCATATATATGCACTGAACTTTTTTCTTACATTATGATGTTGATACTATGAACATGAAGAAACTCAAATACATGCATTTGTCTTAATAATGACTCTGCACTCAAAAATCCAGCTTATGTTACTGACACTTGAGTGACCTTCCTTTCATTTTGGCCAGTATTTCTTCCCTGATACAGCTACAACGTCTCCTGGTCTTTATCAGGTTGTGAACAAAAGGGCCTTGTCTCTTCGCATTGTGATGGTGGTGCAAGCTTTCTTTTAAACTGATTTCTTTGTGGATTGACGTGGTCACTCAAATAGCTGAAACAACTGAGAGGACCTAGCAAGGTCTCCAGTGACCTAATTGTAACTATACCATGTAGGTATACCATTTATACCATTTATACCATATATACCGTATGCTGGAGGTGGCACTGAAGATGAGCCACAGGACTGACTGATCTGTTGTGAACAAGGTGAGACTGTCACAGAGCCCTAAGAGCATGTGAGATATCACACACCTGAGCACACCCAGCTTGGACTGCAGCCCCACAGGCATGCTGATAAGAGCACAGGCTGAAAGGAAAATGCTCAGGCACAAGGTGTGGGACAATTAGTGACACCACACTTCACATTTCTTCAGAGAGCATTTTTTCAGAGCTGTATCCTTCTCTAGACTAAAGAGAATGAAAGTCTCTTTTACTGTCCAATGCTTCACGTGCCCTCCAGAGAAGAGACAGCCTAAGGATGCTATTCCACAGTCTGTCAGATGCAGTTTCTCCTTGCTGCCTCAAAGGGACTGCTTCTTCCTGCACTGACTAGAGAATTCCATGTTTCCTCTCTTCCTGTACCAGCACTGTCAGGAACACTAACGAGAGTACAAGAAAACTGTAAGGCAATCCTTCTAGCAGAGCAGTGCCTTAGATCAGTTCAAAACACTTGGGAGAACATACCTTACGGGAAATTTTACAACTTTTCCGTAACTAAGGTAGTTAAAAATACTGTAATGTAATATACTGTAAAATAATGTAAAACAGATAATGAAATTACCGAGAGACTTAAGTTTATTTAGAACTTCATTTAAAATGCATTTCAAATGAATGCGATCTATATTATTTATAATTATACCTAACTGAGATACAAATCTCTTAAGACTCCTTGTCAGAGTAAATTGCTACAGTACCATAATTGGGATAGTATTTTGTCTATTTGAAAAACAGTTATGCTTAAAAACAGCATTATGTGCTTACACTTTATAGAGTGCTATGCAAGTATTACCTGAGCTGTCATTTAGTACCTCCCTAACTAACAAAGGAAACAGGAAATCTGTGAGCTGAAATTCCTTCTGTCCAAGAAAACAGTGAAGAGAGTCAACTCTTCAGCAATTGTAAAATGCATTGTGTGTAAGTCCATGTAGTACCTTCATTTTTTGACTGCTTAGTCTCAGTTAATTGCTGGTTTAAGATTCAGGAGAAAGTGGAGAGCATTGTTTTGGCTTTGGCATTGTTCGCCCTATGGCTGAACACAATAAAAAGTATCAAAATTATAAATATTCTTAGTAAAGACCAACCAGTTTCAGATAGTCACTGTCATTTCAAGATATACACACTGACATTGGCTGTGGGGTAGACATTAAGGTCATAAGAAATCTCAGGCTAGAAGTCCCTCTCTTCCCCAATTTCTGCAAAAATTCTTTTTAATTCTCAGTACAGTTGCATATATTCAGGTTAGTTCATGTGTTAATGTATGACACAATTCCATTACTGACAGTTTCCCAGTCTTAAGTGAGTGGCTTTTCAAGACTTTATAAAACAAGAGCAAAATTAAGCCACACAGTAAGCTTCATGTTATCTCCCTTCATTTGCAAACTGCATTTTATGATATGCCACTAGTCACTGCTGAGGAGAATTTACAAGTCAAGGACAGTCTATGGTAAGCTAAGAGAAATCCATCTCCACTTATCAAAACTAAAAAATCCAAACTTGTCTGACAAAAAATAAGCAATTAGTGAAGAAAAAAGAAGTATTTTTGCACAAATTCTGATTTCAGTATTGTCTACCAGCTTTAACACTCAAAATTAAATAGTCTGGAGTTTGCAAAAGCACCGAGTCAACAGATCCCAAAGTCTGTCAGACACATCCAGGCCTTAGCTTTGTAAGCACTTTCTCCATTTAATCACCTTAAGCTAGGCCCTATGAAAGGTCTTTTGCTAATCTACCCCAGTAAGAACAGGACATCAGGAAACCTAAAGACTTTTGAGTTTTCTTTCCTAAAAACTCTAGAAATACATGGACACTTACATGAGGACTTTTGCTGTTTGTAGCACTTATTGCCTTAAGCAGCAAGCAAAGGTGTTAATAAAGAGGCTTAATTTTAAATGCATTTTTAAAGCAGCTACAAACAGATGAAACATGTTCCGAGCTGAAGAGGAAGGAATTGCTCTCGCTGCTTGAAAGCAAAAAGGCTAACAAGTATCAGAAGGGCTAGCTACCCTAGGAGAGAGTACAGGATGAATGCTCCATTCTCCCAAAAGAGGGTCCCCCACTCAAGTTAGGCAAAATGATGAATAAAAGGGAAAAATCTTCTGATAGAAGGAATTTCTCCAAAAGCTATGTGACCCTTAATGCTCTATCTGTACAACACAGAGTCTATCAGGAATAAATACTGCTTTGGTATGTATCCAGACCAGTTACTGCAGCCCTGTGCAAGCAGAAAGGAGCAGCTGCACATTCACAAGCCCTGGTTCCTCATGGGGCCCTTCAGCCACACCAGTATCTGTTGGAGGGACAGCACAGCAGGGCATAAGCAACCCAGCAGGTTCCTGGAATGCACTGATGAGAACTTCCTTTCCATGAGATAGAGGAGCCAATGCTGGATTTTATTCTCACCACCAAGGAAGGCCTCATGGGGAATGCGAAGCCCACGGGCAGCCTGGGCTGCAGTGACCATTAAATGGTGGAATTCAAGGTCCTTGGGGCAGCAAGGAGAGCACACAGCAAGCTCATTACCCTGGACTTCAGGAGAGCAGACTCCTGGGATCAGTTTGACAGAGTACTATGGCATAAAGCCCTGGAGGGAAAAGGGGCCCATGCAGGCTGGTTAATACTCAAGGGTTACCTTCTCCAAGCTTAAAGAGGAAGTCAGGAAAAAATACCATGAGGTCGGCATGGATGAACAATGAT
The DNA here is from genome assembly GCF_020740725.1 of Corvus hawaiiensis. NCBI lineage: Eukaryota > Metazoa > Chordata > Aves > Passeriformes > Corvidae > Corvus > Corvus hawaiiensis. Next base: position 39,269,865 of record NC_063216.1, read on the forward strand.
CTCCTGGCCAAATTAAACAAGAAAAAGGAAGACTACCAAGAGTGAAAGCAAGGACAGGTACCCAGGGAGGAATACAGAGATATTGTCCAAGTATCCAGGGATCAGGTTAGGAAAGATAAAGCTCTGACAGAACTAAATTTGACTGACATCAAGAGCAACAAGAAAAGCTTCTGTAGGTACACTGGCTACATGTGTGCCCTCTCCAGAACAGATGACTGCTTACACAGCTTACAGAGAATGTTGAGATACTCAACAACTTCTTTGATTGAATCTTTACCAGAAAGTGTTTCAGCCCCATCACCTGAGCTGCAGAAGACAAAGGCAGGGACTGATTAAATGAAGAACTGCTCACTGTACAAGAAGATCAGGCTCAAAAACATCTTAGGAGCTTGAAGACACACAAGTCCATAGGACCTGATGAGATGTGTCTGTAGGTCCTGAGGGAACTGGCAGATGAAGCTGCTAAGCCACAATCCAGTATATTTGAGAAGTCATGTCAGCCTAGTGAAGTTCCCACGGAAAAAGGGGAACATAACCCATAATTCACTTTCAAAAAGGGAAAAAGTGAAAGACTGGGGATCTACAGGTCAGTCAGTCTCACTTTGATGCCTGACAAGATCATGGATCAGGTCCTCCTGGAAACTGTGCTAAGGCACATAGAAAATAAAGAGGTAATTGGTGAGAGCCAACATGGCTTCATTAATGGCAAACTGTGCCTTCAAATCCGGTGGCCTTCTATGAGGGAGTTACAATATTGGTAGATAAGGAAAGAGCAACTGACATCATTACCTGGACTTGTGCAGAACATTTCACATTATCCCACCTGACATCCTCCTCTCTAAACTGGAGACCACTCAGTGGATAAGGAATTGGCAGAATGGCTGCACTCAAAGAGTTTTGGCCAACAGGCTAAGAGCATTGGGGCTGCACAGCCTGGAGAAGTGAAGGCTCTGAGGAGGCCTTAAAGCACCTTCCATTAGCTAAAGGGGACCTATAAGAGAGCTGGAGAGGGACTTTTTACAAGGGCATGTAGTGATAGGACAAGGGGGAATGCCTTTAAAATGAATGAAGATAGGTTTAGATTACATAAGGAAGAAAGTCTTCACTATAGGGGTGGTGAGACACTGGAACAAGTTGCCCAGAGAAGCTGTGGAAGCCCCATACCTGGCAGCGTTCAAAGCCAGGCTGGATGGGGCTTTCAGCAACCTGGTCTAGGGAAAGGTGTCCCTGCCCCCCAGCAGGGGGGTTGGAACTAGACAATCATTAAAGTCCATGGCCCACAAAGAAATTCCATTAACTCTGAAGCTATAAGCAATATAGCCATACCTGTGAAGCAACATGCTCACACTAAAAGACTTCTCTCTGCCCTCACAAAATGAGGATGTTTTGTCAGAAATTCAGTAGTTATGGCTTATATCTCATTTTTACTACTGAGGTAAAGAGATGTGTGAAGGGAATGGTCCTGTACCAAAAGGCAGAAAAAAATATTTCATTTGCATCTGTTTAATGATGTTTAATTGACAGGCTCTTCAACACTGAAAAGAAACACCATGAATACAGGAAATTATTTTGGCTCACTTCATTGGAAACTTTAGTCCTTGAACAGTAACCATTAACAAGGAATGGTTATTGATAAATGTGCTTTTCTTTTCTTTTTTTTTTTTTTTTGGTAGAAAAACTATTTTACTATGTTGTCTCACTCTAACTCATTTCTGATTAAGACTCTTTATAAAGAGTCTGGTTCTTGCTTCACATAAGCAAAGGACTTCACATCTATTCCACAAAGGAAAGAAGCAGAGGGGTTTCTTCACATGAACTATTAGCAGGATTCAGGAAATAATCTTTACTTAAAACCCATACCCAAAATTCCTTAGTATTTGGATAATTATACCTGATGAGTCTTCATCAGTGTAGTATTTAGCAAAAGGCACACACTTACAAAAATGAGTATCAGGGCAGGTTAGGTGTTTTATATACTTGCACTCTTTATTCTGCCTCCACAATTGTCCAGACTGGAAAATGACTGGATTGCACCAGGGGCTACCTTTTGATCAGAAACAGAGGTAATGGTGTGTATAAAGGAAGCAGCTGTGATCCTTATCATGAACCATTAAGTTTGGAAGAATGTTTACATCCCACAGTACAGATTCAGCTACAGTGATCAAAACCATCCAAGATTTTACCTTACATGACAAACTACCAAACCCTGGCAGGGAAACAGTGCCTTTACCCCTCTATTTTCCCTTCCAGTACTTTTACTATCATACAGAGATGAAATTATTTTTAATATTCTGATAAGCCTAGTAAAAGACTGGAGACTTGCAGTTTCTTGACTTCTGTTTTTTAGAAAATATCTTTGCATGTGTAAAACAGAGACCCATATGGAAACGATTTTTTCTCATAGTTCTCTGGTTGCATTACACAGTACCACTAAGCTTTAGCTGCTTTTTTAATATAACCTAAATAGATTTATGTATTAAGACAATGATTGCCTCCCTTTTTTTTTTTGTGAATGACAAGGACATTTTGGATTATTCTGGAAGTATGCTTCATATATGCTTACTCCCACCTTATATTCTTCCCAAGGCATCAGTTTTTGTCCACTGCCAGAGACAAAGTAGACTTTTGGTCTATGCAGTACAGCTGCTCTTTTGTTCATTTCTAAATAAAGCTGAAAAACAAACCCAGCATGAATTTCTCTTTGATTTTTGTTGTCTTTCAGAGCAAATGTTTAGGTTGCATCACAGTTCTAGCTATGTAAGTATTTTTTTTTTTCTGAAGAGAGGAATTTAACACATTCTCCAATATTGTGTAGATGTAGTGCTGACTCCACCATGAAAACTGCAGGGTCAGAACTGCTGTTTAGGGAGCAGTAACAACTTTCCTCCCAGTAGTATCAAAATAGAACTGGTTTTGTGCTGCTGCAGATTTCAATATAGCTGGGAAATAAAAAAATAATATTGTTTACTTCAGCATAAAATCCAGTCTTCAGTATGCAGCCAGCTGCACATAAAATGAGGAGGAACATGAGCAATAGTGAGCATTTACTTGATTCAGGTCTTTAGCAACCACATAAACATGCAGCTTGAAGCAGTGTTGACAGACATCTTTGTCTCAGGGCAACTTGCATTTGTCCAGACCCTTTTTAGCAAAAGGCAACACACCTAAAATCAGACCTCTTGACACAAACTTTCTATGCTCACTGATTTTAAAGAAAACAGTGACAAATCTGCACCAGCAGATTTAACCAATGATCTTGTGAACTAATTATTGCACAAACAATGCACTATTGCTTTTAGGTGACTGTACACACACAAAGAAAGACATAATTTTACTTCTAGCTGAAGTGAATGCATGAATAATGCCTATTCATACAGAAAAGCAAACGGGTAACTACATTTGTTAGATGTGATTTGCTAACTACAGAATTAAATATAATCCTTTTAATATACAGCAAACTTCAGGCATAAGTCCTTTTCTTAATGCTGTCAGGATGATTCCAATTTCATTTGAATTTACTTGCTTATTTGGTTTTCCCTGTTTCTCCTAGTTCATGCTTTGACGTGCCTGGCAAATCTTAAGTGATTTGACATTTTGACTACAGGTTTTAAACATTACTTTACCAGAGACTACAACAACATTTACCTTAAATATTTTACATGCTTGCCACTCCCGCTTTTCCTTTGATTGTACTTAATTTGTTAGCAATCTGTCTAGTACTCCCTAGTGTCGCTTTTGCACAACTTGTTCTCACAACATGGTTGTGATCTTCACACAGTCATGCCTAATGCTATGTTGCCATCTGTTGACCAATTGAGCAGTTGTAGGACTAAGACAAGATACTCAAGAACATAAATAAAATCTCAAAAATATTTTAAATCTCTATATTTACTTTATTTTTCTCCGAGTTATTTAAAATCTTAATATATTTCCTTAACATTTACTAATTTAAAGGCATTAGGTCTTCAAATATATTATTCATACAGCAATATACAACATAAATCAACTCAATGGCTTAAACATTGCATTGTGGTGCTGACTTTAAGAACTAATATGGATATAACAATTTCATATAGTCTCTAATTAGTGACTCACCTTTGAATCATCCAGTTCCAGCTTTTTCAGAGACCTTCTGACATAATCTATGAAGGAGGATGATTTGGAGAAGGTTTTTCCAACATGTCGATCACTGCAAATACAGTACCGAGGTGTAGGCTTTTATACATCCAACAACAGAAATTCAGATATTTTGAAGAGGAGAAATAAATCAGTTGGATGGCTACTACTGCCAAGTTAGTAATAACAACTTCCCTTTTTCCCCCTTCCACTTAAAACAATCTAGCTAATACTTGCTAGACACAGCAACTGTATTATGGTAATAACAAGGTTATTATTTTACCTAAAAATTTGAGATATAGCTGAAGGTTCTTTTTAATTTCTTCACTACTTTTATTTCCCTATATGAATGACAAAATTCTTATTCCCATTGACAGAGACTTCCTTCTATACTTCTATAATACTTCCATAATCTACTATAATGCGGCTGTAATTTATTTAACACAAACACTGGACTAAGCAAATGCCACTTTTGCTTGCTACCTTGTGTTCTTATCCTTGCAACTTTTATTTCACTAAACGATGCCATAATTCTGTCTGTTCACAACTCAACAGCTTGCATTTCAAGCCAGCCAAAAATGTGGGTTGTTTCAAAAAATACGTTAAAATAGTGCACAAAAACTTAAATAAACATATAGGAAGAATGAATCCTAGAAGACCACTCGTATTTGTTCTCTTCTCTGTGTTTAAAATATCTTGGAGAAACAACACACAAAGATTTTTTTAGTCTGAATTCACTTTCTTAACTGAGTCTAATGTTATTCCTCTTCCAGATGTGCAGTGTAGGAGTTAAATTTTCAGGTACAGAATTTTCAGCTACTGAATTACTTAACAAGAAATACACGTTCCACCCACCCTCTCAGTAAAAATCTGGACAGAAGTTATCTTAGTTTAAAACTTCTCCCCCTCTTTATTCTTAGTAAAAACCTATCTCCTTACCTAAAATCTAGAACTAACATCTGAGGTCAACAGAAAGATTTCACTCAAGTGGCAATTCTAATTCTGCTTAGCTGTCAAGGTCCCTCACTCACTGAAAATAATTTCTGTTGTCATACTTAATATTAAGATGCACCTAAACATTTAGGCTGATGCAGTCTGAAAATCAGTTAATGATTATGCTGTTACATCATTTCTAGGAAGATGGGCATTTAACACCACGCTCAGAAAAAAAAACCAATGGGTGTGAGAGAGGTCTTCCCAAGGCAGCCATTGAATTAATTTCAAAAGTATCATCTTAATTACTTCCTCCAAATTATACTTCCTTCAAAAAATGAAAAGTCTACCTCAGACTTTTTCTTCTCTTTACAATTTAGCAGCCATGACTTTTTGTGTGATATTTTATGCAATTTTAAAATAAAGAAGCCTTTCTTCTTTCAGGAATTTGACCTTCTGATGGGTAAGCTGACACTACATCTAGCAAAAGTTTTGAGGGTATCTGCATTAACACTTATTTTAGATCAGGAGTATACTTCTGAAGTGAATTTTCTGGTTTTCCCCACCTCTCATGCCTTGGTTCACACTGTGGAATATTATCAGACCTCAAAAAAATGGGTAATTTTCAAACTAAATTAAACTGGAAGGTGTGCTTCTGGATGTGCTCCAAGTGCTAACAGGCATACATCCCACAGAACAAGATATAATCTTATCATAAAATCTGCAACCACAAAGGAGTATAATGCAGATGTCAGGTCCTCAGCAGCAGCTCTCCAAATCCCATTCCTACAAGAAAGCAGCACTTGCCAGTGTAGGCACAGGCAGTGAGTAGCTCTTTACAGCCATGGTGGCCATTGAGCTGTCAGCAGTTTTTCTCAGGACAAATGAAAATGTATTTTTCCTTCTGCAGTATCAAAGCTCAAAGGACCTCTGCATGACAGGGCAGCCCAAGACTGCGTTAATGTTTTAGTGCATTTGCTGAGTATCCTCAGGTGAAGATGTGCTTTACCCATGTACCCAGTACCAAAGAGGGCCTATTTCAGCTACAGGTAAAGCAAGGGCAATACTTTTGTGATGTGGATTTAGGATGAGCAAATCTATCTTGCATTTTAATACTGATGTGTATATACAACCAGATGAGACTGATTCCTACATCCTTCTGCCTTCCAAAACCTACTTTCTCTACAACACAGAAGTGGAAGAGAATCAGATCAATCTTTGGTTGGTATTCTGTGAATTCAGAGCTTCCTACCTTTTGGTGACACCATAAATTTCTTCTATAATAACCTGAAGAACAGCTCGATAAAACAATGATTCCGTAGGCAGCTGCAAAAAATTTTAGAACAGCAAGGATTTAAAATTGGCACTGAAATTAAGATCAGAGTAACAAAACCAGTATTGGCTTCCTTCACTATTTATTGAGTTGTATACTTTATGATCAGTCATACCAGATTTAAGAGGACAATTTATTAATGTTCCTGCATCCAGTTAAAATTCTGGTTTTGAGTTAGATTCTAACATAACCATAAAACACACTGTTCACGATCCGAATGCTAATATGCAAAATAAATAACAATTATCTAAGTTGTTTAAAAGACAAAAGGAGCAATTCCCTAGCTGAATCATCTGTGCTTAGACTGTAGTATGAACCATGCAGAAAGTACTAATGTAAAAAAAAAATACTGAAAATTTCACATATTTGTCTATGGAAAATCTGTTTGCATAAAAATAGTTCATGATTGACAATTAAAAATTCAGAGAAAAAGACTACTGGGGTCAGTGGGCTTACTGAATATGGAAAGAAGTCTCTCAGCTTTCCCTTTTTAAATACCTGCACAGTTGGTGCCCACCATGCCTTAAGGATAACTTGCACAACAATAATTCAAAATATTCACAGGGAAAAAATATACAGGGATTAAAAATGAGAATGATAATGTTTCTAACAGGTTCAAGCTTTTGTCATAACAATGCCTATTTTTACATTAGTTGATAAAACATTGGGATAGAGTGATCCAAACCAGGGATATCAGAAAGACATCTGCACTGAATTTATGTATTAGCTGAAAGATAGCAAAGGATGTTAGGAAGGGTAGTTTAATGCCTTAAATTTTAAGCTGTGCTTTTTTTTTCTCAGACTCTTAATTGTCAAAAGAAAACAGATTCACTAAGTACAACCACAGCAATAAAAATGCAATTTCATGATGACACATGGTATCTATCAGGATTTGACACAGTGTAGGCCAGTATTTCAGATTCCAGATATGCAGAAGTTCAATAAAAGGCCACGGATTATGAACATTCAAGGGGGGAAAACACATTTTATCTTAGAATGGCTAAAATAAACAATATTACTTACCATTTGGCCAACTGCAACTCGCTCCAAAGCCTTTAAGAGTCAAGGAATTAAATTGCTGATATGTTTATTCTTTATCATAACATTTTATAAACACATTGTATAAAAGCCAGAGGAGACGACATTTTAAAAGATTAGTGGTGTGACATAACATGAGCTTGCACACTTTAAAGTGTTAATACCTTTAGACACTCATAAGCAGCTACTCCTGTTATTTTGGTTTATTTATAGGAGAAGCAATGACATCCAACTGTGTGGAAACAGATACATGGAAAATTTGCTTGTTTTTCTTTGTATTGTATAGGAATTTCAAAGGATTACTTTCTGTGAATGTGCTAAAAACAAATGCATTTTTCTTGAATCTAGTCCTACTGAAATACAAATAATTCATTTTTCATATTTAATTATTTTAAAGTAAATACTAGCTCTATGGACAATACTAGTTTCAATCACTAGTACTCAGAAAAATTGAACTGCTGATATAGAGTCAAGTAAAGTAACTTCAGAGAGACTGCAGTTTAAAATACTGTTGCATTTTTTTCACTAGATTCTTTGCATTATAAATGCTGATGTAGGTGTGAGACTACTTGATTTTTATGATTCATAGTGACAAAGAATGACAAATAACCAGAAGCGTGGAATATTCTTTCACAGTTGAAAAGATAGCGTGCCTACAAAAATTTCAATAGAGCATTAAAGATCACAGTAGAAATGAAGACAAAACCTCAGTATCTGATTATCTGATATGATATCAAATTAGGTAGCAAACCAAAAATGCCTCGCCACTTACAGATCGTCGTCACCTTTAGTCCCCAAACTTCACTACAGTAAATAAGACTGCTTGTTACACAATCACCCAGTCTTCCTTCTCCTTGTTGTAGAACTAATCTTGTATTTCTGACTGCTCTTCAAACGCAGTCAGTGTAGTTGCCACTCCTCCATTCATGGCTCTGGCCAGCTATCAGGTTTGCCCTTTGCTGTGTAAGCTCTCATAGCAGCATCTACCTGCTGCTGCCGAGGAGATGGATACGGGTTCCAACGCGTATTGTAAGGGTCTGAAACTGGAACTCTTGCCCAATACCTCTGGCACTTGGCACTTCAACCAGTTTGAATTCTGAGTATCATTGCTCAGCAGACTTTCTGCTAACCAGCCATTAGCCCTAGAAATGTGGGTGCTTAGTGGCTCTGTGCTGGCTCCCTTGTACCTCCTACACGGCAAGGAAAATGCCAGTCACGAAAAATGCATATAGAGAATTACAGACATAACAGTAGAAGTATCTAATTACACAGGAGAACTCTGCCTTTTGTGAATATTCAAACAACAGGTTTTTAATTGCCAAATTTCTGTGATTTCTGAGACATCTAAAATAGATATATATAGCACGATCAGTACTCTCTTGGGGGTCATTTGCTTATAAAATTTATCTTCCTACTATTGTTGAAAAACAGCCCAACCTTTTTCTTTCCAAAAGAAATGGAAGAGGAGAGGAAACAGCTAATGTGTCAGCTGAGGAAGGACTGGTATTGTATGACACTGACAAGAAAAAGAGAAAAGGCAAATCCCTTTAGAAAGCACTTTTCTTGTGCTAAGTTTTACAGCTACATCTCTAAAATGAACAATTCTTTTCTTTTACTTTGCCAAGGGTAACACATTTAAGCCTTATGGATACTAAACAACTGTCCTCCTATATTTTCTCCTGATAGCATTTAATTATCGTGGTAGTTTAAGTTTACATAACCTCAATACATTAGTCTACACTGAGTCTTTAGTCTATGCTCTTCTCTGTAACAGAGGTACAAAGCTAGCAGCAGAGCCTAGACAGAACCTGATGTGATTTATCTGGATACCAAAAATTAAAAATTAATAGAGGGAAGGAATAGTGGTCTTCTAACTGAAAGAGTGGTCAAAATTTTCAGTACCTACCTGTTTTTTCAAATTAGACAACAGCCCATCATCCTATGTTGATGAGGCTAAGTCCCTAAAAGTACTTCAGCTCTTGGTGCAATGTTAAAAAAACATTTCCAGACTCTTAAGGCACATGGATTTTAGAGCTCCTCTAGTTTTTGGAATAGGCAAGGTTGTTCAGGTTTTAAACAGCCAGAACATTCAATATTATGAATCATGAAGGCATTGGGGGAGTTACTGATTGCAATCCTTCTACAATTACCTTGTTTCCCCCTCAGTCCTTGGCCAAGAACTATTATCTTGAGGGGTTACCTTTTTTAGGTTTCAGCAAAGTTTTGGCCTTTCTGTCCACTCTTAAAATACATTTCTATCAATACTCATTTTTTCATGCCTTCAGCAAGTATAAAATATATAAAGCTGGAAGGTCAATACTATTTTTTTTAGATATAATTCATCATGCTCACAACATTAATGATGTTATTCTGTAGATTCTTGGATTAAAGTCATGGCTTTAGGATTGGAAGCCAAGAACAATGAATTCTGAAACATCTGGACAAAGCTCTCAGCAGGAAAAAGAAAGGAAGGGGAATCATACCAAGCATGCTGACATCCTGGCATTGCGACCACAGCACCAGCCTTTGTCCTTCAAGTACTGACACATGGGAAATCCCCACACTTGGTCGTGGCATTCTGCAATATGGAGGGGAAAAAAAAAGACACAGCTTTTCCTCTTATTTACAGAATACACAAAGGATTGAGCAAGATGAACAGTAGGTAATGTAGCAGAAACACTTAACTGTTCTCATCCAGTACCAAAACTTGCGGTGGTGCTACAAAAAAAGTGTTTTCCCTGTAACAGATGTTTTTGGTTTATGCTGAATTTCTGGTAATTTCACACTTTCCAAAACAATTTTAAGTGAGTGTCCTTTACATAAATACACTGAAAAAGCAGTCAAAGGGACAAGAGAAAAGTTTGCAAATACTCATGACAATCTATGCCTATGCCATGAATCACAAGATGTAGGCCAGGCAGTCGTTCCATGCAGCAGGACTTCAGTACCACTTCTCATTGTCTTCTTATTCTATCAAAACCATCTTTTAAACATCACACAGAACAATGTGTATTTGTTTATTCCAGTTCTGAAAGACCATTCTGCTGTGAGGCAGAATGTTTGTTTTCCAGAAAAGAGCAGCTGCAAAGGCTCTTGCTGTTTCTTCAAAATACCAAGAAGCATTTGCATCACAATCTGTGCTCAGTTTCAGTATCATTTATATTTTGAATAACAACACAATTCTCCATGTTTAACACAAATGCAAATGTGGGAAAACTGAAGCACAGAGATTACTTTATGGATGTTCTTAATATTCAGTTCTAAATGTACACAAACTCTAAATGTTTAGAGTTTTCATTAGCACATTTGTCAGCTGATCTTTTAAAATGGTGAATAAGAATTACTACTTTCTTAAAAAAAACCCCACAAATTGGCTGAGACTCTGGCTTTTTAGCACAGGAAGGTGACTGGGGCACATTTCAGAATACATCATGTAATGGGGTTAAAAAGGACAGCAGAAAATTTACCCACAGCCTGAGATAAATACATGTAAGTGAAGTTCATTCCATAAAAGTTAAGCAAAGAAAAAGAAAAAACTGTGAAGAACCCTCCTCCTACCCATGACAGCCTTTGGCTTTCTGGGACTAGTGCCCAGTCTCAGCTGATCATTAAAGAGTAACAGCAAGCAGGCACGAATCCTCTGCAGGCAACCTCACGCTCTGCTCTCCTTTTAGCCCTGAGGAATGCCAGAGGCTCTTAGGGGCTGAATACTGTTTTGGGGCCTGTGATTTAAGAACAGGATTTTAATTATGGATTATTAACAGAACGAGAAAGAAAATTCTTTAGCAATAAATATGAAATTTGACAAAACATTGCAATTGTTTGCAGCACTGGAAATGTACTAAGAATTTGTAAGTGCCTCATGACAAGCTCTAAAATATGAATTAACTTCAAGTCTAATTCTAGAATACATGGAACACATGGTTATTTCTACTGCAGAGATGGCAATAAAAACTTATTAAGTATATTTATTTTGCAAAGAAAACAATGACTAACATGGTTCCCTATTGTATGACTCTCACTAATATGTCTTTCTAATATATATGTTAAAATATTTAAAAAAAAAATTTGCAAACTGAGTTAGAAAGATGAAATCCTTGATGTCTTCAAGCAAATCCCTTCTAATTTATACCCTGTCCTCTAGGCAAACTAATCATTCATTCAAGTTAAAGTTACAATCCTGTCAGCTACAATCTCAGTGGCACTGTACTCATGCATAACTCTGAGGAAACTATGACACCTTTGAAGAAGATTATCAGGCAAAGCACCATCTTCATTTAAATTATTGAAACCATGAAGTAGGAGAAAAAGAGAGGGAAATGAATGTTTTAAATTAGAAAGAATTTTTTTGTGTATATCAAAAGTTGATCACACATCTACAATATTGCTGTAAGTACTATTTATTTTTCCACATCCAGTCTGCTCTCAAGCACACTTACAAAAATTTTAGGATGAATATATTGCTATTAAGTTCATGTATTTGTAAGCTACAATTTAAAAAACTAGAAATTCTTTTAATGCCTGCAACTATTTTCAGATATACTTACTATTATATAGCTCACTAAATACCTTACTGTGCTTTTATCTAACAACACAACAGGTGTTCTAAACTGTATAAATCTCAAAAAATATTCAAGAAACATTTTAAGTACAGGTATTCCATGGAACATTTCACAGTAAACAGCTGAAGTGTTCAACAGTGCCTGAAGCAATCACGTTATAATTCAGTATAGAGTAGCCAATCAGAATTCCTCCTATGAACAGTTAACAAAATGGGGAGTTTCAGGTAATCATTTGATGAGCTGAGCTGAAGCTATACTGGTGTTTAATATCAGAAGAGATTAGTTAAATAGCAAGGACTTTACCTCTAAGCTAACTTCTAAAAAAGACCAAATCACGCATTAAATAAAATGCTGCAAATATCGCAACAAAACATCAGCATTTTTAAAATTGATATGGTATTTATAGAAAAAATATAAGGCAGTACAAATAAGATAAAGGTAAAATCCTTTCCACAGCTGCTAATTTTGTATGTGCATAAATGATGACAAGGAAGTTCGAGAGAATGGGACAAGCTCCTCCGATACCTTTAATTCTAGGCCATCCATAGATTTTCATCCCTAAGAGTAATACTACAATTTTTAGTGTGCTAATATTCAAATTTTAAAGTAAAAAGCTTTAAGGTAAAATATGGTCTTTATAAAACAACAGGACCAATGGGCTTTACTGTTACTGGGAGCCTGATTTGAGTTCCATGGGATCAGAAAGACCCAGATCAGAAAGGTGTGGAGGCAGCAATGTTGGTGCAGCGTCAGGTTCCCCTTGGCATGCCGCTTCCAGCCCTGGTGTCCCTGGAGCTGTAGGCTTTGTGGCTCTCTGAATCCCAGCCCTAAACCTAATGGCTGCTTTTGGCTGATGATGTAATTCAATGGATCAAAATGGCATTTTTTCTTCTGGGATTTTTCAGTGGAAATTAACTTTTATTACCTTCCTCAATATTTTTCCCATACATCCTACTTTGTATATATATTGTGAACTTCATCAAAGTAGTACTAAAACACAACTAACCTCTTCCAGGTCCTCCATAGCCTCTATCTTGCACAACATTGTAGATTTTCAGTCTACTTCTCTTATTCCAAACAAAATAGATAAAATACTAAACTGCCTTTTTCCTTCATGGGAAAGACTAAATCTTCCCTGGCCATATAATTCACTGTTCCTTGAATTTGTATTTTTCAAAAAATGTCCCCTGACTAAGCAGGATTTTGATGAGGGAAGCAGGGGGCAGCCGGGAAGAAAAATGTTTTCTTATTCCAGGAAATAGAATCAGTTGTCACCAAAATAATTTCCAAAACCCAAACCTAGAGTATGTTTTCACTACTGTGCATTAAAAATTTGGCATTCTCAATTCTAACCTCATACTCTGTACACACTGAAAAAAATACAGATATAAGATGGTTCCAGGTTTTAATATATTTGTGCTACAATTATTAATGAAAAATACCATAATAACTTCAATAGGTAATACTTTCATTTAACATCTGTAAAACTTACCTAGTTAATACTTTTTCAAGTTTCATATTTTTTTCAGAATCAATTTTTATAGAAAACATCTGGGGTTTAGTGACTAGTTAGCTGTGTCACAAATTCATGGAAATGTTCCCTATGCAGCAATATCTAAAGATGCCTTGGGAAGGAAATTAAGCTTTTTGATCTGTTGCTTGGAAGTGTTTTCCTGTGTTGCCATGGTATCAGTGGTAGCTATTTTAAGACATTGGCTGTGGAATATCTTTGAAAATATACCTAGGCAACACATAAATCATCTGTACACTAATACCCTGAAACAGTGAGTAATCTTTCATATTTCAGTGGAACAGAGTGATATGAAGCCATTATGTTTGTGTAAGGAATCCTTTAGATAATTCAGTTTCAGAATTTTTGTCCTCTGAATCCACCTTACTCAAAGCTTTTCCAGGTTTCACAAGTCTGATAAAATTCTGTATGTGAATTTTGACTACCCTTTGCAACCCTTTTGGTTCCCTTAATTATGTTTAATCGCTTTTAATAGTCAAAGTTTATTCTGCAAAAGCTTTGCTGGCTTCTTCCAGACTGCCTTATTGAGAAGCTACTTTCCACAGCTTCCTGGAGGGCTTTAGAATTCCTCTGCCCAGCAGTGACCTGGCTTTGGAAACCCTTAGAAAATCTGGAGTTTATGATTTGTAGTACTCAAGCCAACCTCAAAAAGAGCTTCTATCAGATAGCTATCACCGAAAGTATCTATACAACTACACCTATCTCATATTTCAAATTACAGAGTCACAGAATATGCTGAGTTGGAAGGGACCCAAAGGATCATCGAGATCACCTCTTAGCCCTGCAAAGCACCATCCTCAAGGATCACATCATGTGCCTGAGAGCATTGCCCGAACACTTCTTGAACTCTGTCAGGCTTAGATCTGTGACCACATATGCTGAGGACTGCACATGATCCAAAGTGTTAAAACTTCCCCCAGCAGGGGAGGTACCTGTGCATTCCCACCTGAATCTGAGTGTACATTAACCCTTGAAGTGTTCGTTTCATGGCTTCCCCCACCCCTGATGGATCAAGACTGTGACCATTGCTTCAACCAATGGATATCTGAAGTGCAACAATCAAGTGTCATCACTGGATACACGGGTGGGGATATCTTTCCTCTCTGCTAACTACTCTTACCCTTCCTTTCTCCTCCTTATATAATTTCTTAAGTGATATTTTCATACTTTCATATTGTCATATTACTATAGATAATAACCAAAATGGCTACATACCTCCTTTCCATTGCAACCAAATTCTTCTAAAATATACATACCTATATATATATATTTTATACGTATATATTTATATATATACGCACACATACATACACACACCTGTCATTTGTTTCACTCCAATCCCCACCAAGGGATATATTAAAAAGAACCTCAGTTACCCCGTTTCTGTGGTTGGTCTTAACAGTAGCTCCAGAGCAAAAGCAACATTCATGTGTTTTTTCCTCAAAACAGAGGATATAATATTGAAGAATTTCACTGGTTTCTAGACTGATACTGATGTATTTGGTGGTATGGAGGATGGAAATAAGAGAATCAAAATACAGAAACCCAAATTCCTTTTCAAGGAAAGTAAAATCTTTTTTAAAATGCCTTAAATTTGCCATTCTGGTCTGTTAAGAGATAATCATAGTCCAGCTGGTACATTGCCCCAAAAACTTATTAGCTGAATGTAAGATAACACAGCTCCCAAAATTCCTAAGAATATCTCCTGAACAGAGGAACAGCGTTTGTTTTACCCTAAAAATCATTAGCGAACTGATTTTTTCTCCAGAAAAACTGACACTATGGCTCACTATGTAAATAGGTTTATGTAAAATGTCTCTAATAAATAGTAAAATCCTTTCTACTCTGATGTAATTGACTATCCAATGCAGTAACAGAGAAGAAAACCCCCAAAGGAATCAATTATACTAATGGCTATGTATATTTTATCCATACAAGAATATCTGTATAAACAGACAATTCTCCTTAGAGAGAGCCAAAGTAAAACTACTTAGAATTTTCCAAGAGCTGTCATATTATTCCTTATTAACTGAAACTTAGAATTTCATACTGCTTATAACAGCAGTGAAATTTAAAGACAGGTGTTAAAAGACATTGGCTTCAACTTTTTAAAATTGAGTTGAAATTTGACATTACACAGTAACTCTTGGTTGTTTTAGCTACTAATAAATCAAAGTACAGGATTTCATGATCTTAACAGGTCAAAATTATTCCCAGCATAACTGGAAATGTGGTCCCATTACAAAAATTCCCAGATTAATTCAGCTTATTTACAGACACATAGAAGGACACTATATACTGATTGCATTATTATTCAAGATTGTGACTGCTGGCACCTACTTTCAGCAGAAATGCTCCCAAAGTATTCACAGCAGGTCCAACAGCAAACTGAATCAGCCAAACTTGCAGTATCTGTACTATTTTTAGAGTATGTGAGAAATGCAATGCATTATTCCCCGAAGTCACCTCAGAAACAAAAAAATCTCAAACTTGTGATAACCAAGGTGATTCAGTAGCCCAACAAAAATACCATAGTAACATTTTGTTGATTTTTGTCAACTCAACGACTCAAACTTATAAACACTGTGTTAGGCATAATAACAGCTAAATTTTATTCCTTTGAATATCAGTTAATTCCAATTAACATGAAGTGAAAAAGCAATTTTTCACTGGCCAAACAAGACTGATCGTGGTATTAAATCTTAAGTGCCAAAGAACATACTGCCCAGCCATACCAAGTTATGGCAACCAGCAGTGCACTGCAGCTCCTCTGTGAGCTGGCTCATCTGCTTCAACTGTGCTTATGAGAACAACCCTCTAAGTTTACATTAAAAAAACAGCAAAGATGGAAGATGTGCTACTTTGAGGGCAAGAGCTTTGAGGTGGACTTGCCACAACCTTGACTTTAAGGGTGTGCACCTCAAGAAAATAAAAAAGCTTCAAAGAGGACAAATGACATTTTTAAAACATATTTTTAAAAACTTTGACGCTACTCAGTCAAGATAAAATATCTACAGAATTCTTTATAACAGAACTTCCCACTGTGTCCTTGCAGGCAAGCCCTTGCTCACTGGATGATTTCAAATGAGTGAGTAATTTCCTGTGTTGCAGCAAATTCTGCCCAATTCTCTTTGCTTCTTAGGAAGATCTGTCCATCACTGCAGAGATGTAGCTCTAAACCTGCTTCCTAATATTCAAACTAGTCTCTTCACATAAAGCTTCTGCAAGCTCTGATTCATGACTAGATTGGCCAGTAGCTTTCCTGAGTTTAGTGTCAGCGCCTGGGCAAGCAACAGTACAGATGATATTGGCTAAAGTACCACACAAGCCAACTGGAAAACACAACTGCATGTGGCCAGATGGGATGCATTTCGCATCTGGAATTCTGATCACGTAACTCACTGGTGTCACATGAAGACCATACTCTATCATCTTTGACAGGTCATGTCCATCAGGGGAAGTTCCTGGTTGCAGGAGAAAGGCAAACACCACACTCATCTTCACCTGAATAAGCTCAGTTAGTCACAATAAGTTTATGGAGCACATTTTCCTAGAAACCATGCCCAGGCCCACGAAGAACAAGAGGAAGGTTGAGAATAGCTGGCTGGAATTCATCAGGCATTGACAAACTACTGCCTTCCGTGATGCAGTGACTGGCTCCATGAACTAGGGGACAGCAGAGTCATAGTTTAGCTTGATTTTATGAAGTCTTTCAGCAAGGTTTCCCTAGTATCTTTATAGACAAAATGGAAAGATATGACTCAGACAGGTGGACTCTAAAATAAG
Source organism: Corvus hawaiiensis (assembly GCF_020740725.1). Lineage (NCBI taxonomy): Eukaryota > Metazoa > Chordata > Aves > Passeriformes > Corvidae > Corvus > Corvus hawaiiensis. The sequence continues at coordinate 39,287,164 of NC_063216.1, forward strand.
TAGAAAATTGATAGTAATCTGAAGCTTGACAGTGAAGCCTGCAGATTAAGGCATGTGTTTATTCCCCCTTTTTAGCACTTGTGGGAGTATCTGGAGTGCTTCTTTGGGCTCTTCAGCCCACCATACTGACTGAAATGAATTTATTGGTGGCAAGAGGACTAAAAATTCAAGAAAAAATCAAGAAGGGATCTAACTGCTGTTTTAAACTACCTATAGGAAAGGGAACAAGAAAGATTAAGCTGGACTATTCTTGGCAGTGGAAAATGAAAAAGACAATAGATAATGCACAATAGCTGCAAATCCTGAATAGATATGAGGGAAAGAACTTCATGGTGAGGGCTAACATTGAAATGGGCTGCTGAGTTACTGCCCCTTGGACATATTCAAAGCAAGAATGGACAAAGCCCTGAATGACATGATCTAAATTGGCCCTGCCTTGTGCCATCATCTGGCCCACATGACCTCCAGAAGCTACTTGCTACTTAAATGCTATGATTTGGTCCATTTTGGAAGCAGTATTAAAATCTACTTGCTTCCAGCAGCTGCAAGAGGAGTTTGTTTACTGCTTGTACAAGTAAATTGTTGGATCAATACCATCTGATTAGTTAGAGTCCTCTAGCATCCTCTGGAATGCTTTGTCAGTTTGAAGTCCATACGCAGGAAATGCCGACACAAGACACAGTCTGACTTCTTTCCCATTTTCCCTTTGAAGAAATCTTAGCTCTTAGATACTGTCAGTCCTTGTTCTCTTAGCCCTCTACTGCACATTTAAGAACAAGCCATACAGTAGATGATTTAGTAGGGGAATACAACAGCATTATACATTTTAGAATATGCACCCTCACAGTAACAGGAAAAACAAATAATTTTTTAAGCATTACTGCGACAATATATGTATTCTTTCCTCAGAAAAGAATACTGTAATTTCCTTTTGTTCTGTCCAAATGTTCTCCTTTCAGAATAATTTTTGTCCTTTCAAGCAGAGAAAAAACAGCTAGAAATTCTAACACGCAATTTGACTTCATTTCCATACTGCTATGAGACTGCAGTATGTGTAATTACCGTGCATGTATATCTGTTTCAACTTTGAAAAGTTACCACACCTGATCCTTTGGTGGTGTCTGAGTTTATGCACTGGTATGGAAAAAGTAATCCTATATAGCTAGCACAAGAAGCCCTGTCCTCTTTGCAATAATAAGAAACAACCAAATATTTCAGGGTTAATGACAAGTACCTGGAAAGTTCTTAATTTCTTAAAACCCTGATGTAAAAGTAATTGTATGCTTTTTCTCCAACTGCATTTCTGTAACTTAGGAATTTCAACTGTATTTTCTCTGTTTTTGGAGTGAGCTGAAGTATTTTGAAATTACTAAGACTAACATACTGAAAAACCTCTTAAAATAGCTGCAGAGCAAATTAAAAACAACATGCAAAGATTATTAAAGCAAGCAAGAGCTAGCATGTGTCATGGTCAGTGTGGAGCTGTGCCATAACTGCCTAAGCAGCTAACTCTTAAAGAGCAATACCTGGGTCCCACGTGACTTTGTGTCTGTGAAGTTCCCTGAAAGAGCTGAAGTACACCTTGCCAAGCCTCCCCTTCCTCAGATTTGATTGATATGATGATCAGGTCCTAGAATGCTGGCAGGTGCTCATTTAGACAGCTCAGCTATGTACCACTTGTCTCAGGAAAGCCAGCTCCTTAAATGTTTTTCATTATGCAGAATTTCAAGTAAAAATACCAACTTTCTCTCAAAAATGAATCCCCCCCCCGCATTTCTAGAAAAATTTGTGTATATTCTGAATCCCCAAATAATTTTCAGGTTATCTCCCCAAGAAAAACTCTTACATATGTACTGTTTCATGATGGTCTAAACTGGCAATGACCAGCACAGCACCCAGATGACAGTTTTTTTGAGTATTACCTTATATTACAAAAACTTAATTCTGCTCATAGTTGTGTATGTCCAACTCAACATAATTGGATGTTGCATGCAGACAGCCAAGGACAAAATCTGGTACAAAGCATTTCAAAAGGATGGTAACATACAGGACTAAAAGAGCCTATACATTTATAAGTGAATCACTGGAATAAAACCAGCCATAGTCATAACCACATAAAAACATTATGCACTAGTGTCCCTAATTTCACTAAATATATTAGGAATATTGGCATAACAGAAAAGTAACAATGTATCTGGGAGTGAATGACCTTCATAAAGTAATTAAAACCAGTACTAAATAAGCCACTGGAAAGGAACAAACACAAGGAGGTTATTAATTAAAAGGTATAATACTCTCAACATGCAAACTGGCAGCCACAAGTTCAGCTCAAAAGAATTACCTTCTTGGTTTTCAAACTGTTCTGACAACAGATGGTAGCAGCAGCCCACACTGCAAACGGCTTTGATTTCAGGCTTGGCAGTAAAAATTCGTAGCGTATTTGCAGCAAGATCTCCACATGTATGTAGACCCACCATCATACAGTCCTAAGAAGAAAAAAACAGGAAACAATAAATTATCTCCTTCATCAACTGAAAGAGCACGAATAAAAACAAACTCCAAAACCCAAACAACAGTGCAAATAGTGAGCCGTAACGTAGAAATACCCAACTCCATGCGGACTCCTGCTGCTCTCGAAAGCTAGTCAAAGCTTACCAGTGCTAAGAAAATATGGTGAAAACTGGCCATGATTCAGCAGAAGTTCAAGATTATTAAGTAACAGCTGCATGGAAGGGAACATTTGTATGTTTACTGGACATAGGCCATTTTCTCATGTCTTTCCTAGGTTTCCTATTCTTGTTATTAGTGCCACTGCTACTTCCTCTTCTAAGTAAATATTTCTTGCTGTAAATCTGGCTGGACCTATCTAAGGCATTTCTGCTAGTTTGAGTTGCTGAAATCAAACCAACTTCCTAAATACAGGTGTAAGGTGAAGAGCAGGCTTTGTTATCTCCCACACTGCAGTGCTGACAGTTTCACAGTATGCCCATTACTATTCAACAACAAATGGGCATTTTCTTCCACAGCACAAAGTGAGAACTTCAGCTTCAGATACTCTGTTCTTCTGTCCATTCTATTTCCTACTTACCTTTTTTCTGCAACTTCCCTTTTCCCTCCATTTCTCCATGAAAATTCTTTCTCTTCTCACCATTCATAAACACAGCTCCCTTCTGACATTATTAGTTGGAATCCACGTGGCAAACATGGTGTTGCTTTGAATTTCAGACATATTTATTAATCATAGAATCAAAAAGTCATGGGATCATTTGGGTTGGAAAGGACCTTAAAGATCACCTAGTTCCAACCATCCTGCCCCACTAGAGCAGGTTGCTCAAAGCCCCATCCAAGCTGTCCTTGAACACTTCCACGGATGGGGCATCCACAACTTCTTTGGGAAATTTGTCCCAGTGTCTCATCACCTCACAGTAAAGAATTTCTTTTTAATATCTATCTAATCTAAATCTACCCTCCTTCATCTTACAGCCATTCCCCCTTGTCCTATACCCTTAAAAAACACAGACCCTTAAAAAAATTCTCTCTCCAGCCTTCTTGTAAGGTCCCATTTAGGTACTGGAAGATGCTATAAGGTGTCCCCAGAGCTTTCACTTCTCCAGGTTTTCAACAAGAAATTAGGCCAGGGCCACTCAGCTGAGATACCTTTCTATAATCATTCTGATTTTATCTGATTTTCTCACCCATCTGTATTACATAGTGCACGCATGTGCAAAACACTAAAATTCCTGCTTTCCTCTTTCACCTTCTCTGACAGTATTTTTTTTGTATCAAGAAAGGCAGGGATATAGGATTTCTTCCACCTTTAACACAGTACAAATTACACACTAAGAGGATGCAAAATCCAGCTGTGCAAATGTAAAGGCATATGCTTCATCAACAAACCCTGCTGCTTAGGGTGTCTTTTGAAGACAGACATGAGCTTGCTCCACATATTCTCAGATACTCAGCTGCATTTATAGCTCAAGTTATAGGGGCCATCAGCACAATACGGTCTTGAATCCGAGATTAATTACACCCTGGAATAAAATACTTTGGTTACTACTGACCACAGAGAAGTTCTTATCATTCCATAAAAGACTGAATGCATCTACTCAATCAATCTATGTTAGTTCAGGATACAACCACAGAGTATCTAGACTTGCGTCACTGTCTTTGGGCAGGTGAAATTGGGCTTGTTTGTGTATACACAAACCCTGCCAGCTAGTAAATTACTAAATGAACTTAAAGTAACTCTGTAAAGTCAAAATCATTCTTTAGAAACTCTTCATCTTGAGTACTATATACAATAAATTCTCCTATGCCTTCCCAGTATGATTGAAATTACAAAAATATGTAACTTGAAAAAATAAGAACTTTCAGGAAAATTGAAACTCCACTGCTTAATACATGCATCTACGTAGTAAATAACAATAAATCCAAAATAATTAGATTTTTTATATAATGAAAGCAGTAAAATAACTGAATATGCTGTTAACTTTGACAGCTGATTATTATTTACCTCATAAATTCTAAAGACTGATTCAAAATAATCCCAACACATATATCAAAACAGAAAAACAATCTTTATCTGGTAGACATACTTCTGCTACCTGGTTAAAAACCACTATTGGGCCAGAATATTCATTTACACCAGAGACAGCACTCTATGAACACTCATATACATATGAAAATACATATGAAAACAAATATGTACATATGAAAATGGCAATATAAAGACAATGGATAATCTAAATACAGTAAATATTTAGAGTAAAATAACCTCCAGATCTGTTATGATGTCATTGAGTTCCGTTTCTGCAGTGATGCAAGAGGTCAATGGAAAATACAGGTTTGATTCACTTGACTTTCTTGCTTTAGTCTTGAGAGATGTCATTTTTCTTTGTACTTTTTCCTCTTCACAGAGTTCCCCACAGTTATTATGAAATGAAGAAAAGTCTTCTACAGCATCAGCAGAAAGAACATTTAGAATAGCAAGAACCTCTTCAGAAAGTTTGGTCTCATGAGATTGTGTCCCAGTCACTAAATCAGCTTCAGTTTCTGTGTTGGTTGCAGGTGTAGCCATTTCTGTGAAACCACAAGAAGGAACTAAATCTTGGAGAATCACTTGGTCCTGATTTTGAAGACTGTTGGCATTATTTAAGAGCTCTTCACTGATTGTTTTATATTTAATTTTACTTTCCACTGGCCTGTTATTTGCCTTTTCCAAAGTCTGGCTTTTGAGGCTTTCTCTTCCTCGACTCTGATATGCTCTCCAGTGTTTCTTCAGTTTTCTGTTTCTTTCATGAGCACCATTCGTGTTGGAGCTTGAGGAGTCAATGCCATAAACTTTTAAGTTATATTGCATGGACAAAAATGAACTCAGGTAGCCTTTTCCAGAACCTATATCTATCACCTAGATAATGGAGAAAAAATAAAGGAAAAGAAAATTGCTATATTAATGAACAAAAAAGGGCACACTTCAAACACAAAACTATTCCCTATAAATTTAAGTATGGATTGAATGTTACCTTATCAGTATCATACTTCTCAATGCACTTAGTTCTTTAGTGTTGTTGGTCCACTTTCTGACTTTAAAACACAGAATTAAGTCTTAGCTGATGTGCTCCAGAAAACAGACACTGCAATGTTTATGCAATGCACATTCCCTGCCTCTTCTTGTGAAGACTTCCAGTATATTTTTTGACACAGACCTTTCTTCTGCTAAAAAAAATAACCATAAACCACAAGCAATTCCACATGCCCTTGCTAAACTGGATCAGAGTTAGCAAATAAACTGCTCACAGTATTCAGCTTTAGGCAACTAATTCCCATTGAGGAGCCTACTACAAGTGGGTGTGCAGCAAAGAGCATCTTTAGTTTCAGTGCCTAATTTAATCCCTTCAGATTTAACCTAAAGATGGGTGATATTGATACTCTTTTATGTCAGAATGCTCATTTATTCTGCTTTCCCATTCTGTGAAAACAATCCATACAGCTTTGTTTAACACGAGGATGCATTTCTAGTAAAACAAAGGGGCTCATAAGCCACATGTACCTTCCACTGCCCGTTCTGGAAGAAGTGATAGGTGACAGTTTAGTTTGTCTCACAGCTGATACCATGTGCTAGTTCAGTGACTGATATAACCCAGGAAGGAAATACCCTTACAAAGTATTAGCAGAAACAAGAGTAACCCGAGATCTTTCAGTACATAATCACAGCTTTATATAATGCACGTTTTAATATGCAATAAATACATAACACAATATTTTATGAGAATTGGCAGACTGACGCTTCTCTAAGGAAAGAAAATTATAATGTTCACTTCTGTCCAAGTATCCACCAAAAATAATATTGATCAGATATAAGGACTTACTTGTAGAAGCTCCTGAAAGTGTTTGATTCAAGAACGCCTGTTTTGTTCTTGGTCTGTCACATGTTCATAAGGAAGCTTACACTGATACTGCTAAGTCCAAATTGCAGCATACACTGCATGCATGCATCTTAAACTCAGCTGCATAGTTTTTTACCAGGTAAAAATAATATATATTCAATATAGCAATATTCTTACTCAATGAAAAAGAAGGATTTATTCCCCATTTTAATAAAGAAGATTTGGACGGCCATGGAATTAGAAAGAAAAATTTGAGCTAATGTCACTAAAGACAGTGGAGAATACATGATATTAGGTAAAAATTGTTTACTCAGGTAGCACATGGCTTTCTTATCTGTAGTCATCATGTGATATTGATGTATATTTCCAATCTAGACATGCTACAACCATAAAATTTCTTGAAATAAACATGCACAGGAGTGAACTTAGTGAAATGGAACTTATATAACCTAAGCATACCTTTGAAAATGTCATTTATTTGTCACATTCATCAACAATATTCTCCTCTACTGAGCCCTAGTGAGGCCACATCTGGAGTGCTATGTCCAGTTCTGGGCACTTTAGCACAGGAGAGACCTGGAGCTCCTGGAGCGGGTCAAGCAGAGGGCAGCAAAGATCATGAAGGGACTGGAGCATCTCTCTTATGAGGAAAGGCTGAGGGAGCTGGGCCTGTTCAGCCTCGAAAGGAGAGGAATAAAAGTATAAGTATCTGAAGGGAGGGTGTCAGAGGATGTTTCCAGGCTCTTCTCAGTGGTGCCAAGCAATAGGACAAGAGGCAATGGGCAGAGACTGATGCACAGGAAGTTCCACCTGAATATGAGGAAGAACTTCTTTACTGTGCAGGTGACTGAGTACTGGAACAGACAGTCCAGAGAGGTTCTGGAGTCTCCCTTACTGGAGATATTAAGGAATAATCTGGCCACAATCCTGTACCATGTGCTCTAGGGTGACCCTGCTTGAGCAGGGAGGTTGGATCAGATGACCCACTGTGGTCCTGTCCAGCCTGACCCATTCTGTGTTTCTGTCATTTGAAAGGAAAGGAAAGTGTTGAAGGAATAATTTTAACCACTATTTTATTTATCAGACATTACAATTATGTAGAATATGCACACCTCCATTCTTCAAGTTTTGAATTATTTCAGTAAAAAGCAGCATTTGAACACAAGAGAGGGGCAGTGAATAATTCCTAAGTGTGACCTCTAGTGGCTGTACAGACCAGCTGCAGCTTAGGGAAAGTTTCTCAAGAGAAAATAGTAATACATGGTTAAATTAGCACTGGGAGAACAGCTTAGAAACGAAAGGAAAAACTGACTAAAACTAGCAGGCAATGATCTTGTACTAAACAAATAAACTGCATTAAACTATTCCCTGCTTTATCTTCCGTTGATTACATAGGGAAAGGTAATCAGCCATCCACAGCATATCTGTCAAGCATGAACTTTCAAAATGAAATTTCCATGATATAATAAACTCCAAAGGTCCTGTCCACAGTGAGTTGGGTCCTATGTTTAAACACGGTTTCTGGCACAATCAAGCATTCCAACATTTCCCAGCACCAAATCACAAATGTAATGGATGCTGAATGCAGAATTATATCATCCTTACATTACATACTGCAAGTCTTGCTGCACATGCTGCAATATCCAAGGAAAACTTTGACTAATACATTAAATAAAACAAATGTGCACTTAAGCAGAGGAATCAACACTGGCTTCTTTTCAGAGTTTAACCAAGAACTCCTTTAAAAAAAGCAAGTTCCACTTGTATGATAGTAACAGTGCTTAAAAGGGGCACCAAACAACTGAAAAATAAAGAAGTCTTTTAGTTATTTTGCTTTAATGTTTAAATCCAAATTGTTAACCTAGAAGTGATTATAGTGGTAATTAAATTTTTGCTTTTATTCTTATTTTACTCTTTACTATTGTACATTATAGAATACCAGCAGAGAGCAATATCCTCTACCACCCGTTATACAATGTGGGTATGGAGGTGAAATGCAGGGCATTTTTCAAGCTGTCATTGATCTGTAATATCTGAAAGAAACACCCTGAGGACACATGCTGTTGTAAAGCATGTGTTGTGTTTTCATAGCTCTAGATTTTTTAATTACATGCTACATATATTTTGTTTTGCAAGAAGGACGGAAAAAAATCAATAAGGAAAAACTACTAAAAATTTATAATTGCTACTTTTTTTTAAGTTGAAAGAAAACAAAAACAAAAGGAGTTGCTTTTTAAAGGCCAAGAAGGAGGCTTTTCATTTTTTTATTTTCCAAAGTAACAGGAAAGCTCTTTTCATATATTAGGGATTTGTAACTTTGCACAAATAAATATTGTTATAGTGTATGACTATAATGGAAAGAAGTTAATATAGAGCAGCTGGCATTTCATATTCAGTGATATACTGCAACAATATTTTTTATTAAATGTTGTAATTTAAAAAAAATATAAACAGAAAATAATCCTATGTATAAAGATACTCCAAGCTATCTGATAAAAATGCACAATCACTGGATGAAATTGCAGCATATTGACAGATAATTAATAATGATTGGTTTGAGATTTTATAGTAACCAGCTACATTGAAACTTCGGCTAAGGTATTAAGATGGCTTTACTTTTTTACTTTCTGAACAGGGATTTTGCTTTCCTTTCATTCCTGAATCTCACAGGAACTATTTAAATCTAAATAAAAATGCTATATGAAACACCACTTTCCACCAAATACAGAGACCACTTTGCTACTTATTGCATTGTAAGCAAACTATCTACAGCTTTTCCAGTACGTGAAAGTCTTCAATACTTGAACACCTAATACTTGCCTGAAACAAAAGGTAAGCAAGGCAAAAAATATGCTCATGACAGAACAAAAGACTTTCACAAATGTGCTGCTAGTGTATTTCTGTTCTCTACAGAGCACACCCACTTTTTAGGGCTGTGGAGGGCACCCATGCTTGTCACTAGGGCTGGCTCCTAAAGTGCTGCTGGAGAGATCACCTTCCGTCGCTGTAAGCGATTGCAGACGCTCACGAACTGATTGTGTCTCACCCAGTAATGTTTGGCCTTAATTAAAGCTCTCTATTTACCAGGCAATCCCAGTTGTAAGAACAGCGCCTAAAACTTTGTTTTCATCAGCTGTTCCTCACTAAACAGATGGTTAGGACTGAGAATTTTGATCTCTGTTTCCAAGGATGCCACAGGTCTGATCTAAACCTGTCAAGAGTACTGGATCATTTACTTATCTAAATTAAACTCACTCTGAGCCAAATAACCTCCTAACCAAAGTTCAGCTTCAGCAATTCAGAGCCAAATCCAAGTTTTGGGGCTTTCCCTATGGAGGTAGCAACAGCAACTTGGGATGCTGCAGGTATGTTAATTTTAAACTATACTCATACATATTTACTTACAAAAAAGAATGCTCAGAGAAAATATCCTCATCATAAAATCTGGGCAGATACCTATTAACCTTTGGTTTTAAACAAATATAGTTTGTTCTCCACAAATCTTTGTGGGAATGAATATTAGCCTGGAGGAAATAAGTCTCCATTTACAGTTACAGCCCCTTGCATGGAAAGCAAGGGCAGCTCAAATGTAGAAAGGAATCAAATGTAGTGTGGAGAGCCACTAGACACCTCTTGTTTAAAGCAAGGATGAAGCTACATTGGCCAGTTACCAGCATTAGCGAGATTAAAATGAATAAACAAACTCAGCTCATACTGAAAAATTCAGAATATTTTCATACTGAAAAAATTCAGTACCTATTTCATAGATACTGAAAAATTTAGCCTTACCACTACACAGGCCTAACGTATGGAATCTAACAGAAAGTTTAACACTGAAAAAGCTTACAGAGAAAGTATATGCATGTAAACCGAAGAAATGGTATTGGTGCATCTTGTCTAACAGAATGTGAAATACACTACTCAAAAAAGTTGAGTATTGCTGGGGTGCTTGTGTTTAGTCAACAGATCCATAAATAAACCTCTACAAGGTTTTAACGAAACAGTGATCTAGTGCACTGTGCAATCACAATTACATGTATATAAAAAAAAAGGCTTAAGTTACAATCAAATTTGAGAAAGGAATCTTGCAATTCTTCACCATTCAAGGACGAACCTACCATCTGATGTATGAAACAGCCAAGCTGGTTGATAATGGTGGTGGGTGCCCAGGCATTATACAGATCCTACCAAATGTATTTCATATATATTCTTACATAGATCTCTGCTTAATTTGGTCTCTCTTCAAACTAAAAACATCATAACTAAATTCCTAATTTATAGATCTCAATCCATGTTAAATAGAGGTGAACAGTATTAAACAATAGGAAATAATTTAAATCTTGCACCAGAATAAGATGAGCTTTCAGCATTTCTCAAGATACTCTGCTTTGGTCGCTATGTGACACCCTTGTGTCCATGACAGAAGGCAGCTCTCCTACTGACACCTATGCAAAACTGCCAGCAATATAATACTGACAAACAAGGCAGTATCTGTCCAAAAAGCAGTACAGTTTTTAGCTGCTCACCATACAGAGGATGATTATAACTTCTTAAAACTATTCATGAGTGATTATGAGTCACTGAAAGGCAGCTCCTTTGGAATAATTCATTTGTAAATAAAATTGTCCTTCAGCTTGGCCCCAACAGCTCTTCTTTAGCTCCAATTATGTACAGGAGAAGTAACAACAGCAGTGACAGAATATCAAAGTGATGTATTTGCACACAATAAGGAGAATAACTCAGAAGGTACCTGGTAACACACAGTAAGAAATGCTTTCTTACCTGCTTTATCCCACAATAATTTGCTATGCTGTCTACCAGCTCTGACATCACCTGCACTTCATGGGATTTCTTATTATTCATAAACTCATCTGGTTTGATACCTGTCTCAGATTAGGAAAAAAAATACACATTAACACAATCTGTAATAACAAGGATTTGTGATCAATCGTTAAAAAATAGCTTTTATATGCTATAGTGTTTATATATTTTCAGGATAGTAATTTTTTAAATTAAAAACTCATTAAACTATTACAAGATTAAACTTCTGAATTATGCGTGAATTAGCAAGATTCAACACACTGTAAAACTCAGGTTTTGTAAGACGTAGCATATCTAATACCTGACCAAATATTACACAATAGCTACTACTATAAAACTGTACTATTTCTTCCTGTCCATTGAAAAATATTTATTTTTGTCTCATTTATCACATTTACCTTTCCATAAATGAAATATAAGGGCAGGGACAATTAATAATTAATAATATTGATTAATAATAATTAATAATATATATAATAATATATATATTATATTTATATAATAATATATAATAATAATAATAATAATAATAGTACAGCTTGTTAATGCCACAGATTTGCTGACAATATCAAGAGGGAGATATCTCTAATAAAAGCTATGAGCAATACTGGGAAAATTCAAAGGAAGATGAACTTTCCTTTTCTTTATTTACCCTATGTACTGGTTACAGAACTGTTAAACCTTTTTGGCAGAAAATCACTCATTTCAGTGTTGCTGGAGAATGTGTTAATGAGATGGAGTCAACCTCCACCATGGGTTTACTGTTTGTGGAGAACACCAAGCACCTACTTGCTAACCTCTGTGCAACTCCAGCCAAAAGAGGAGCTCAAAAGTCACTCCCTTGGGAGAAACCCACGTATTTCTCTTTGGGATCCAATGCTTCAGTACACTTGGACCCAGTTAAATTGATGGAAATTTTTGTAAGTCTGAATGATGGTAGAAGAAACCGGACCATTACTGATGAGCATGCTCCTAGAAAACAGGACTTTTCTACATGAGTAGGCAGATTAATATACTTTCCCATTTTCTGCTTTATGCACAGTACGTGTTCATCTGTCCAGAAACTGATCATTAGGCAAAAACTATGTTTGTTTTTTGATCAGATCATGCTGGGAGAAGAGCCAAGTGTGTTACTTCTTTAAAAGAGAGTGGGGAATTGAACTGAGCTTGTAAGAAACCCAGCGCTTTCTCTATTTTTCCCAAACCCCAAGGGATCTGTCTATTTCTTAAACATCTGGAGCTTTTATAATAAACTGCTATGACAATACTTAAAGTCTAATATAGACTCTATGAACTGACAAAAGAAAAATAGACTAAAAGACTTAAACAATACAAATAGCAGAAACAAGTGTTTGTCATTTCATTGAAGAATCTCCTTAACGCTAAAATTGTAGAGATCTACACAGCATCCTAAAAAGTTCTTAATTTGTAAGCATATCAGATTAAAGAAAGACAGGAAAATAAAATTAAAAAGAAAAAAGGTTTCTCTTTTTGTTTATATTTGAACATTTTTGTGTCCGGATAGGCTCATCAGAAGAAGCAGAAGAATTGGAACAAGAAGAAACCAACATTTAATTTCTTGACAGAAATAAAAGTTGCTTTTTCTCCAAAGCAGCACTGTCACTTTGGACAATGACCACATACTGCACCTTTACTCTTTTCTGTATTATGAACTCAAGAGACTGAATGGGGTAATGCTAGATGAAGCACTATGTCAGAGAGTACTTAATCCAAATTAAGTATTTCAAACATGGTAGAAATCCAGAATGATTAACTAACTTACAAAAGCTGAGGTTCCAGATAGAAAAAGCATAATTTGTTTATATCTACATATATAGATTATTTATCACCTCAGCTACATAACTTTCTTAAGGATTTTTTTTACTTCTTTCCCTGCTTTCTGCAGGATAACACACTGCTTATATTTCAGCTCAGGGAAAACTATACTGTTTGGAGAAAATCATGGTTTTTAAAATAAATTTTATTTTTCCTGCATTTTTAGCAAAATTTTGATAGGTTTTTACATTATTCTGAAAAACAAGCAGACATATTACAAACTAATGCAAACAAATGTATCTGGGGACAGTTTTATATCACCCAGACAATTTGAAAATTTGAAAAAAAAAAAAATACTAGTTTGACACAAACTGTGAAAATTCTTTCTGCTATCACAAAATTACTTTCTTGAAACAAATAATTATACATGTACAATTCCTTATTATGTGTACAACTGATGCAGGCAGAACAAATACTAATTTCAAAAACCATCAGAAATTTACAGAACCATCTCCCTTTGTGATGAAAAAAAATAAAATGTAGTTTCAAATACATTACAGAAGTAGCTTGGGCATGACAGAGTAACAGAAAGTTTAATTGTACTAGTTGTAGTTGGTACTGCAATGTTGCTCATTCCCACTGCAAATCCCTAGTATAAGCCCCTGTACTCCATTTGAAGAACTGCTTTAACTCTGTAGTTAGCTACCTACAGCTACATCTTCACCTGTGATGCTGAACAAATTGAGGAGAGACTGTTTTTCTGTCCTGGGTTGCAGTGTGTTCTATTACCATCCTCAGGAGCTGTTGAAATCAGGTGGGGCAGTGTTTCCTTGCCTCCTCCCCCCAGACTGTCTTTCTGTTAATGGCCCATCATTGTCCTGCCGCCTGACTCAGAGATAACTCCCTCCGGACTATCTTCTGTTAATGAGCCTAATCAACACTTGGCCTTGCGACTCATCATCCCATTGTGAGATGCTCCACCCAGAGGGAGGAACCAAGAATTCCATCCTGGATATAATCTGAGATGCTGTACACCAGAGACAACCTTTCCACTGGATTCCCAGGAGTTACACAGCCACCACTGGACCTTCTGAGAAAGAGCAGATCCTTTTTTCTACAGGATCACTGCTTCAGAGGACTGCAGCCACCATTCTACCACACTCCTACCACCACACTGACTAACAGGGTGTCAGGTTGTATCTTGACTCTGTCAGTTTGAACCAGTGTTTTCTTTTAGTTTTTTATCTTTTCTTTAATTTCCCCATTAAATTGTCATTCTGACTTGGTGCCTCCCACTGGTTTGTTTCCAAAGTAGTACATTTTCATATAGGGCTAACACATATGTTTTTAAGATCTCCTATTGCAGGATGCAGGGGATTTATACCCCAGCTACCTGTGGAAATTCAGATACACCAGCTAAAAAACCTATACATTTATAGTCCACACCATACAACCCCATCTATACAGAAGTTTACTACTGTGATTTAACTCCATGATCCAGAGTGAGGAACTGGAAAAACCATATGCTCAAAAAAAACTCCTCTAAGGCAGAGTGGTGTTCTAGCACCTGGAATTTAAAGATGGATTCATTAATAGTCACCACATGACATGATTATTACCTTGGCCATAAACACACTGCAAAGGTAGAGTACTCTTAATCCAACCCTCACTTCTGGGTGGTTAGGAAGCAAAGTGGAACACCCTTCAGACTCAGAACTCCATTCTGAGTAGTTGTGTCCACAACGTGCTTAAAATGTTCGTGCTTCCCAATTATTCCCAGGAAGGATAGCAATGTGTCTACATTAAGACTGCAAAGAAGCTAGAGAACTATGTAAGTATGCAAACTGTGGCAATAGGCTCAAAACTCTGTTTGTCTTAGAAGAAGAAAACTTATTAAAAACATCTGAAGCGTAAATGGAATTATCCTGATGTGTATTTTTCAGAATATATGCAACACCATCATAAAGTTGCCAGTTTTCTCAGACTTTCACTTCTCTTGACTTGCAAGCTTTAGCATATCAGGAACAAACATATCTTCTGAAATACATAAATAAGTCCCAAATATCTAAAATAGCTCAAAGTTAAAAGATCACAATTTCATTTGGCAACTTGCACGTTATGAATCCATAAGTCGGTATTTCACTTCTGCCAAAAGATTACCAGGAACTACAATTAAATTAACTGATATTTACTGCCAATTCAGCACAAAGGTTTTGAGTTATAATTCTACTGTACACATTTGGAACATATTTTATTTTCCCAAGAAGTACAACTCAGAAGTACTGCAAAAATACAAACCCAGGCCCCAGTTACACAACCGAGCATCACTTCTACCACATAGAGAACAAAATATTCAGCAATTGCCTTATTCCTGATGCTCCATTATGCAGGACAAGAAGATGACAGAATCCTCAAAGTTTTGTCTAAGAAAGTTAATCCAGGTATGGACTCATGTACAAGAATGTAAAACTAGAGAATTACAGAAAATTAAGAGGAACATGGGGAACGTGATATAGTAAAAATGAAAATAGCTATAAAGCTAGTGGGAAAGAAATGCAGCATACAGTTGTCAGGTAAGAAAAAAAAAAGCTTCTGATGAACTAAGAGCATAAGGAAAGAAGCCAGAAAGTAAGAGGAATGCACAACAAATCATTAAGAATATCTCAGCAATGACATTCTAGTACGTCTAAAAAATCTTGGGGAGCCAACCATTAAAAATGGCAGAACTGGAAAGAGATCACTGTAGAAAATGGGAGAGATGCACAACATTTATATAATGGTGCTACTACTTAGGATAAGAAATGTCAGGAGTTTTAATGCACCTAGAGATAAAAGGCACTAGGAGGCAAAGGCAGAGAACTGCTCAGTCTGCCTCTTAAAAACTAATAAGAAATCTCAGTGAGAGAAATCTGGAAAGGCTGAGGACTACATGAATAGTACATTTGCAGTAAAAATGACAGCAGTCTAAGTAAGGATAAATGCCAGTTTATCACCTGATTTAAAAATACAATTGCGGCAAGACTCCCAGTGTCCAACTTGATGCCAATTTAAAAGCGTTTTAAATCAATTCTTTTAACTACAGAAAATGAAATTAGTTTTAACACATATAATTGGTATTAGTCCCAAACATACAGAATTAATAAAATCTTTTTTTTCTAAGACATCAAACATTTTCCATATTTTAGGGTGATACTTCTCAGAAAAGCATGAATAGCAATTATGATTCTTGCCACTCAGGGACAAGACAAACAAAGAGAATTAACAAGGTATCTCAAATAGTGATGTGCCCGCATCTCTGTCCCATCCCCTTGAAAACTGAAATCCATGATGGGTCTACAGATACCGAATGCTCAAATTTTAGCAAGAGAATCCATTTTCTAAGCAAAGACAATGAAGAAACTATCTAGGAACCAATGAAAATGGAAGTGAGGATCATGTAGGAAAAAACCCTTAAATACCAAACTACCCTCCAAAACCAAAACTCTCTTATAGTCCTATAGTGAATAAGTAAACATTTAAATACAAATGTAAATATACCTGTTGCTCCTTCACTGTTTCCTTTCAGTGCTTCAAGCACATCTTCTAATGGGGTACACACTCCAAGGCTGGACAAAGAATGATATTTAGCAGCCAGGGCAAACAAATGTACATTGATAAGCTTCTCAGAGTTTTCACAAAATGCACTGGAAAAGATGTCATCATCTGCACATAAAAAAAAAGGAAAGGATTTTTGTAAACAGCACTTAACAGCTCTCTAATAGTGCTGACAGAGAACTACAGACAATAAATACTTAGTATCAGACACAACTGGCCATTTATCTGCTTCCCTAAATGGGAAAACTCATTATTTTTCTTCAGCTGTATTCCCCCTTCAGAAGCAAGGTCAAATTTTGCTCTTAGCTGAACCAGAGTAAATGTGGAAAAATCTGTTGTTTCAGCAGACCTACTTTAGTATAATTGACAAGCTAATTCAGTCAACATTATCACTTCTCTTTTGTTTACAAAACTTGCCCATTATACATGTCCTAGTCAGCCTTATGTGCCAATATGCACTACCAGATTTTTTTTAAGGAATGCAGCTGTTCAGCATATGAAATGTTTTGATTCACAATCACTCAATTCATGTACTTTCCAAGCTGCTTTGTAACTGGTGAACACTGGGAGAATTAAATTAATTTTTATTTCCAATCAGGTGTGGGCCAGTTAGATTCCAATGCATATTTTGTTAGATTCATGATGAAATACTTTATTTTGGTATTACTTAGTACTGAGTTTCAAAAATGTACATTTATTTTTAAGTGAAATGTATTAATATGAATAATTTATTAATTATGAGATTGCTTTGTATTGTCTAATTCCTCTCTATTTTAGCTAAAATGTGAATTCTACATAGTTTTGCTAATAATTTTTATATATTTGCAATTATTTTAAATATATAAAAGGTAACCAGTCCAGCAAACAAACTGTTACAAAGATTTGGAAGAAGTCTCCTGGTTTGTCTTTTATGTCATAGGTAGATTTTGAGCAAGTACATACCTAGCACAGTAGCGCCCCTGAATCTGGCATGACAATGGATACAGCTGTTTTGATTGACCTCAGCTCTAATGCTCTTAATTTTCTTGCATGACCACAATTGAAGGTCATGCGTATACTACGATCCACTGAAGACAGTCCCAACCATGTCAACATGTTAATTTTCGTGATATGACACTACAAAGGCATGAGCACAGCAAACAAATTTTGTATCTAAGAAAGCAAAAATACTGTCTAAGCTGTGACCAGAATTAACATGGTTTTGTTGTCTGCACAGCACTTCTTACTCTATTTCTCTGTGCTACAAAATCAAGAAAGAAAGCTGCCTTTCTCTATAAAGAACTTCCTTGTCTGAACATCCAGCAAATTTTAGTTAGTGCAGTCTTCCTGAAGGATAAGATTTTAACAGGATATTAGAGACGAGAAATAAAGACTGCAGCTTTTAGGGAAAAATGGCAACTTTGCTTTCCAATGTCTCTTCTGTAAGATTTACTTCAGAAAGATAGAAAATAGATGTGCTTTCACTTCTTCAGCAGCTGACATAAAATATATCTACTGTTCTTAGAAGTCTCACTTAACTGAAATCAAATGCAGCAATACCCATGTGCTATAACATCCCAGAACTTCCTTATTTGGTGGAAGAACATGATAGAACGAGCAGGATCTCATGCAAGATTGCTAGTGTATCACCTGTAATAACACTCCCACCAAATTTAAATTGTTGTCCTAGCTTGCCAACTAAAAGAAAGGAACCAACTGCATTAAGGCATCTGAAGCCTAACTTCAAGCTACGGACTGGCAGTTGGTGAACTATGCATTATTTATGAGTATTAAAAATGTTAGTTTACTTGACACATTTCTACTCTGGATGCTCACAAGAGGAAATCTAGCATGTCTTTTAAACAGTCAGTCGATACATCTGTAAACAAATCTTCAGAGGAAAGAAACATATGCCCCAAAGTTGGAATCACAGCACAAACAGTAATTTACAGTAAAATATGAAAATACTTAAACACAGATTTGTCTGTGCCTGTGTCCAATTTACAGCAATGGTGTGATAAACAGAATGCAATATGGCAAGTGTCAGCTTTTTGATGTATATAAACCAGTTTCTGAATCTAAAAAGGGATCTTACATTTTTCCTCAGGGTGAAAGTCAAAACAAGGATTCCATCCTTCACATGATCATTATAATGAAATTATTTTGAACGAGGAAGAGCAATCTCTGTTTTTGTTGGGTTTCAAGATCTCTAATGGCTTGTTTCTGATCCCTAATGTTATTGAGTTGCACTAATGCACTCAAATAAGCTTTGATACCACATTTCTCTCTCTCTCCTAACTTTAATACAGGCTAGCAGTGCATTAACTTGCAAATGTAAGAAGATGTTTTCAGGTTATCTTCACTGAAAAACTCATATTTTACTCCGAAGTATTTTCATCATGTGACTGGATGGACAGATACCACGCAGTCAAATGAGTAAGGCATGAACCAACAAACCAGTAAGCACATGCCCTTTTATACTACAGTGCAGTCTGTTAAACAGCATAATTTTAAAGTCAGAAAAAAAAGGGCAGTTCTTCCCTTTTTTCTTTTAATTAGCAGAAACAATCCCTGCAGAAACCAAAGAAGAAATGTTGTATTTTAGCCACAGCTAAAAAGCTTCATACTCTTCAAAAGACGTGCCTAGTTTTAGACATAAATTGTCTTTTTTGTTCCGGTAATTTCTGCATCAGATTCTGTAATATGCATTTTGAATGCAGATTATTAAATTATTTTCCTGTTTTAAAATCTACAAAACAATACTGTGCCCTCCTGATTCTCATTCTACTCTACAGGCCACCACTTTGGTGTTTGAATCATTCCATGGGCCTTCCCATAGAAACAGGATAGATCAGAGTAATTTTCCTTCAGTTTTCTTTATGATGATTTCATCTAACAATTAGTTTTGTTCCAGCCTTTATTTACATTCAATTTTATGCCCTGTTGCTCTGAATCAGTTCTGACTCTGACATTACCTGTCAAGAACATTAAGCCTGTCCTTGCTGCTTCCTAACAATTTTGCTTGCTGACCAGACCACTATCTTGTTTCCATCTGGCTCTTGAAGTTAATTCATAATCCAGTGTCTTTTCCATGCGCAAATAAACTCGGTGGGATTTTTCCCAAATAACTCAACCCTTTAAAAATGAGTCTTACAGTTAATATTTTGAGAGGTCTTTAGATCCAAGGAGAAATGTTGCTAGTGATGTAGCAATTCACAGTCCTTCAATCTCTGAGTCCAAATCATTATCTTAGCTTGTCTTCTATGCCAAGAAGCACAGAAGAGCTCTTGGAGGAAGCTCTGTGGAGGCTTCTTTTAGACTCCACACACTTTCCTGCCTCACGTGCCACTTAATACAGGATTTCAGAGCTAACGCAAAGTGACATCTATCCACACTCCATACACTTTGGCACGACGTAGCCTTTTCTCAGCTGAGTGCTTTGTCCGAGATTTCACCTTGGGTTTGAAAATGATCTCTTTGCTGGGCCTCAGTCCTCCCAAATACCAGAGCTCTCAGATGCTTTATCTTCATTTCTGTACCCTGCCTGAAGGAGCATTATCGGTATGTTTCCCTCCCATTTGGACTGCAGTACATTCAGGAACAGTTTCCTAGCTGGCTTCCTCTCCAGTTACGTGAAAATTACTAAAAATATGAAGTGCTTCTTAAACAGATCTTGTCAGAAATAAAACAGCTGTCTTTCTTTGCCAGACACACTGACTCTTAGAGATACACAGGGAAGCGGCGTTTCGGCCTTTCCAGCTGTCCTCCGCATCTCCAGTTTCAACACGCGGAGGACTTTTAACTGTTAATCTTTCCACTCGTGGAGGCTTTTTGTATGCTTTGTTCGGTTTGGGGGCTCTTTCATTCTACTTCTATTCCGGAGAAATCAGTCAGAGTGAAGGAATCTGACAGTTCGGAGTTTCATTTCGTTTCCAAATGAACAGGATGAAATTAGCGACATGAGACCACCGTCACAACCGCCACTACCGCGAGACCCGGCAGTGCAATTCCCAGCCCGGCTCCGCTCCCTGTGAACCGCGACGGTCCAAACACGCCCCGTTTCCCGGCCGCAGCCGAGCGGCGCCAGCTCCCCGCGCTCCCCGGCCCCACTCACCGCACGGCGCCGCTGCGGCGCCCGCGCCCGCCGCCAGGGGGCGCGCCAGCGGCCCGGCCGCGCGCAGCGCCTCGAGCACGGCGTCGGGGCGCGCCGCCACGAGCCGCTCCCACAGCCCGCGCGTGAAGAACTCCACCGTGTGCGCGCGGCACAGCGGCAGCGCGCGCCCCACGAACCGCGCCGCGCGCCGCAGCGCCCGCGCCGCCGCCGCCGGGGGCAGCTGGGGCGGGAGCGCGCGGGGCGGCCGCGACATGGCCCCGCGCGCGGCCCGTCGGCGCCGTGGCGCAGCTCGCTGACGTCGTCTCTGTGCGCGGCGCCGGGAGCGCAATGGTGGCGGCGCGGCGCGACGGGCCCGCATCGGCGGCGGGCAAGGCGGGCGCGGCGGCCCTCGGGCCCGGCCGAAAGCGGCGGTGGAGGCCCGTCCTGCTGCGCAGCGTTGTCGGCAGCGTCCAGGAGGGTGAGTGGGGGCCGCCGGCGGGCCTGAGGTGGCGCCGAAGGAGGCCCGACTCCTTGCCCCAGCTTGGAGCTGGCCCGACCCGGGCGTCCCGGCTGGGGCCAGCCCTGCCAGTCTTAGCGAAGGGTTTGGGCTGGGGGAGCCCGCAGCCCCGCCTCGCCCGAGGCCCGAAGGGTGTTCGTGGCCGTGAGCTCGGGGCCGGGGGCTGCAGGGCTGGCTGGGGACGGAATGTTTGAGCCGGAGCTCCCGGCGCTCGGCACTGCAGCCCCTGGGCCGGGTAGCCATGGTCCTAGTGTTTAGGACTCGCTTTTAGTTTTCTCTACAGAAAGCTGTGCGCTTAAGAAGGAAGCATGTTTGAAAAAAGTTTCATATTATTGATGGGTAGTTATGCAGATGTAAAAATGCGTAGGAAAAAGAGCATTTCCTTCAACAGCACTTTGCTGAAGTTGCAGCTTTGGAGAAAGAATAAAAGAAAAAGTTGGAGCTAACTTGATTTCTCTTTAGAAACACTTTTGTTAGTGAATATTATCTTGAGTAGATAAGTAGATCTTAAGACTAATGCAATGAAAAATAAGATATTAGGAAAACAAGCGTGTTTAGCTTCAGCGTTCTTATGTCTTCTGTAGTGGTCGAGACTGAAACATTCAATATATGTGCTCTGCTTTAAGCAGAAATGATTCTATGATGCAGCTATAGAAAAGCTCTTCCCAGACACGTGTAGAAAGGAAGTAGTAGTAATAAAATACTGTTTAAATGAAAAGATGTAATGGATTGTTAATGTAGAGTAATACGGCGATTTAGTGACTTTTTTTCCTGTGTCACAGCAGCTGCAGGCTTCTGCTGCCAGTGTTATTATTGATGTCTTCTTGAGAGTACCTTTAGGAGCTTATTTTAAAATCTATTTTGATGTTGCTTACGAGGTTGTCAAAAGTAGGAGTGAAATGAAATGTTGATACATCTTTTCACTGGATTCAAAAAACATTGGCAAAGGTGTGTGCTGTTAAGTGGGTGTTAAGTAGCAATGTTTGCAATGCTTTCTCAGGGGTTTAGGCAGTAATTTTCAGTAAATCTGTACAAGCTGCCATGCTGCAGTAGGAAACAGACTAATAATAGTGGTTTTTTCCTTGAACTTATGATCAGTCCTTATTAAAATTGCCACACGTAGTGGCTTTTTTCAGTTTGGAAAGAAAACAAATTGAAAGGGTCCTGACAATTGAATGGTTTGGTACTATTTTAGTGCAGGTGTATTTAACTCCCTTTTTCTTACGCTTTCAGGACGTGGATTTGCATTTCGGAGGAAACAAAAGATTGAACGACAGTACAGGAAATTATTGAAAAAGAGAAGACAAGTGCATTCACTACAGGATAATCAATTTACTGATACATATCCAGAGCACTTGAAACATCTTTACCTTGCAGAGGAAGAAAAGCTTAAGAAGCGGCGCAGGACTCCAGGTGATTCAGTGCCATCAGAAGAAAAGCTTAATAAAGCAGCAGAGTAAGTTTTCAAAGTATGTCTTTAAAAAAAGTAATTATTTCCACCACTAAAGAAATATTTTAGATCTTAACAGTTCATATGGACTTTAGTGTGGGGATTTGCTTTACTAAAAATGCCAATGTGTCTTAAATATTTTTTCCTGGTTGTTGGAAAAATAAATGGCAGTGTAACTGGTTTTGTACTTGAGACAATGAGGCGTCATTGCACAGTATTGCCACCAGATGGAGATGAGAATAAAGCAAAAACTTTTTTTTCCCTCCATAAGAGAGTGGTATTTCTAAATGAATGTTCTTGTCACTCTGCAGTTGCTTCCATGTGTTGGAACTAGTAAGTGAGAATGCAGCTCTAAACTAGTACATTCAGGTTTTCTAGCTCTGAGGAGCTCGCATGATGGGAAAAACTTTTAGGCAGTCTTTAAGCTTCAGGAAACCTTATCCATGTGGAGGTACAGCAGATAAGGTGTATGTATTACTAAAAGTTGTGTGCAGTCTGGTCTTTGGTACATTTGGCATTGAAGGAGTTTAGTTTGTTGTGTTTTCATGCTGACTGCTCACGCATGACCTGGAATGGTGTTTGGTATCATGTAAGAGTGGTGCAAACAATTCATTCAGTGTAGAAGAGTGAGTCTTCTGAAATCTGTACTTGTAATATTCCCTGAATGTGCAAAAAGCACTGGAAGACTATGCTGTGATTTTGCAGTGGCTGTGGTGTCTATGGTTATGTCTGCTTGATGATAATCAGTGTCTCAAGAACATGTACTTTTTCTTCCAGGCCAGTTGTGACTCAAGAGAAGTTTAAAAATAAAACATCCAACCAGAAGGCAAAAGAAGAGTATGAGAAAATAAAGACTGAGCGTGCTAGGAAGAAAGAGGTAAATCTTAAACAGAGTTCTCTCTTGATTTTAAACAAAATGTAGATTAATACCTTTCCTACCTCTCAGTCTTGCATCTGAACCCAGAGAAGACCGTAGGAGGTATTGGTACTCTTTCAGTCTTTTTCAACTTGACAGTAGTAGTCAGGCACGCAGGCGTTCAAAGGATCATTCTCCTTGTTCTTACTATTTTTGTCTTGCAGTTGCCGTTAGCAGGATTTTATTATATCAGTTGGTACATGAAGGAAGGCTTAGAGCTTGATCTGCATACCCCAGTGGATTATATTAGACCCCTTAAATATTGTAGAAAGGGAAAGAATAACAATACCATCATGTGATGAAAAGTGAAATACCCATCCTATTGCTTATGGCATTATCATAATGCAGCCTTCATTTTACCTTGTTATGTACTTTGACCAACAGTGAAACAATTAAATGTAATAGTATCCACAGCCAAAATCTTTAGCAATTCCCTGCATTTGATTTTAATTGGAATTATTTTTGCAGGACATATTTTAATATCATTATTGTCGAATAGCTCACTTGAATCATTAATTTGAGAGATCCTTATTTAACTAGGTTTTTTTCTCTCCCAGGGTGTTCTTTGTTGCTCTGTAAAATGGCACAACGTGTAACATTGCAGAACTTTTGTAACCTCCTGCTAACATACTAAATTTTGGTAGCTACTGTAAAAATATTACATAAATACATGGCTGGATAAAACACACCATTTCTTCAGTTCAGCTGTATTTAGTTTTGTGCAAGCTGGTCTGTGATTCTGGGTGAGTTACATGGTTATTCAGCTGATGACTGCTTTTCTGCATATTAGCTACAGATGTTGTAAAAACGAAATTAATGTTATGACCAGCTTATTTAGAGAAAATGGGAACAAGCAAAACCCCAGCAAGACTGCAGGGACTTTGCTTTGAGCAGCACATAAGAGTTGCCTCAGCAGAGGTGTTTGCATTTTCAGTTTTGTTAAAGATAATTAGGCAAAACAGTAGCTAAGTGCCCCAATAGCAGTAGTCATTTAAATGGAGTACTTAAGTGGAACATGATGAAAAAATGAAGTATGTACTTTGTGTTCGTGTGTTAGCAAACACTAGATTTGCTGTTACTTAACTTGGGAAGAGAAATAAGCCTAAAGACACAATTTTGGCCTCCTCAAAGGCCTTTTTTGGCCTGAAAAAACAGGATTTAGTAAAGATCAGAAAAAATATGAATGTGAGTAACAACTGTCTAAGTAAGGTGAATGTTCTTGCTTTGAAGTAAGCATTTGGTTGGTAGCTTAACTGGATGTTGTTTACCTAGAGTATGCTGAAGAGCAGAAAAATGATTAGATAGGAAGTGAATTTACAGGTAAGTTAGAGCTGAGGCTACTCCGGTTTTTTAAAAAAGGGGGAGTAAATTCCATTCGTCATTATGGTAAAAAAAGTCAAGGATTCTGAATGGAGAGAGGTTATCTGTTCATATTTTTGCAAATGCTTGTTTGCTTGATTGTTTGGGGTTTTTTTCCCTGTGGCATCTTAGATTTCTGTTTAGAAATCTTTTCTTGAGTTATGTCTGGTTAATTTTATATGTCAGATTCTTACTAATTTTTGTATATCACTGAAGCTATTTATTCTGTGGAAAACAAAAATATGATCCATAAATTATAATATGTTGAGGCATTCTGCAGAAATGCTTGCCTGTGTGGTCAGCATGGCACTGCATTTCGAAGAATAAACCTTATGAAAAGAAATTATCCAAATGAACTGAAACAGTCTTTCAGTCTGATTTGTGATTGCATTCCATATTTTGGTAGGACATGATATAAGTAAAGTAAGCCGGTTATCTTGATTGTTGTGGATGTTTGCACAAATTATTGAGTAAAATTACAACACTAGAGAAGGGTGTGAGATGTTGGATAAAATCTGAACATAATATTATGTTGGTTATCTATATATGGATGGAGTGTCTCATATATAGTTAACACTCCATTAGTGGTTTGGTTCCATGTGTGCTTCATGGAAGGTTTTACAGGTTGATTTGGTTAGGGTCTGTGGTTTTTCTCTCTCTTTTAAAGGTAAAGACAGCGGTCTGTGTTGCTTCAAAGAGGACAGGTCACTAATAGTTTGATCTGGATTAATTTCCCCTAGATAATGCTGTCCTAGTATCACAAACCTGCCCAACTCATGGTCCAGATATGTCCCATATCCTATCTGCCTGTACCATGCAGAGGTGTCCAGTATCCTAGCACTTCCCACTATCTGGATTGGCAAAGTACTTACATGGGAGCTGCTGGATCACCTTTTTCTTTCTTGAACTCAAGAGGAGAAAGTGGGGATTTTTTTGCAAGTTGGTCATTTAAGGAGAAAAGTCAAGAAGCACATTTCACAGAAAGGAAATAGTATACATTGCAGCAACAAACCTTATTGTAGGATGTTCTACTGAAGAAGACTTGGCTCTTCCCTTGAAGCTGTATACTCTTGAGGCTGTATAATGTGTTTTTATTGCAGTATGTGCTGGAAGAGCATCCTGATTCAGCTTTAGAGAAATGGTGTTTCTAGTGGCAGTACAACACCTAATTGCCAGTACCTATACAAAAATAAACTGTATTGCTTATAGATAGCTTCACAGTCATAGTAGGTTGGTAATTGTTTCATAATTTTACATATTTATTTAATTTCAGGAAGCAGAAAAAAGAAAACAACAAAGAGAAGAAGCTCAACGTTTGTACAAGCAAAAGAAAATGGAAGCTTATAAAATACTGAGTAAGAAGACAAAGAAAGGACAGCCAAATCTAAATTTACAAGTAGAATTTCTTCTTCAGAAAATACAGCAAAATGCATAACCCCTGCATGTATTTGAGTTAGCTGTGGACATTTTATTAAATTACTGTTAATAAATAATGTCTTTTTGCTTCTATATTACTTTTGTTATTGCTTTATCTCATTAGTCCAGTAATTATATATTCATCCTGAAAATATGTATTCTATTTGAGAATAGAATGAGAGTGAAAGGGATCTGGTACCTTGAAAATAAATGGTCTGTATTTCTAAACTTAAATTCTATTAGCTGTATAACATCCTGAATTCAAAATAATAGGCCATAGCACCATCTGAACATGAATCTAATACTTCCTGCAATTGGGACTACTAAAGTTACACTTACTTGAGAGGACTAAAATGATCCGTGTGACATATTTGATAGCTCATGAACTGCCAGTTCTAGGAACATGTTTTGTCTGCTCTTGGATAGGTTTGGCACATGAAAACAAAGCACATAGACTATACTTGGATGGCTATTATTTATCGTTCTTCACAAAGAATAAAACTTGCTGAAGGTCCAGATTGTTTTGAATGTAAAGATCTTGGTAAAATAATTGTTGCTGCATTCATAAAGCTGCTTTGTAACTGGACCTACCAGATGTGAATTGCTCTACCTTTTGTGTATAGCTTTGTCATGAAATTTGTTTTCTTCTGTGTTGCTTTTAATCAATAGCAATTTGGGTCAATACTTTCAAGTCTGGATTTATGTATTTTCCCCAAAAGTGAGGTTATCCCCACATTTGTTTCTATTTTTTCAATATCTTGCCATCAACCCAGTTGACGAAACGCAACATTTGTCTGTTGAGAAACTATTATTTGAGGATCCCACTTTGTGGATTAAAGAGGGAAAAAAATTTTAAACTAAGCTAATAATGTTTTAGAAACTTGTTCAATCCACACTTGCTCACTAAAAAATGTGTGTGCTGGTTTTGGCTGGGGTAGAGTTAATTGTCTTCACAGTGGCTGGTATGGGGCTGTGTTTTGGACTTGTGCTGAACACAGGGTTGGTAATAGAAGTTTTTTGCTGAACAGGTCTTGCACAGAGCCAAGATCTTTTCTCATGCTGCCACAGTGGCACGAAGATTGGGGGTGCCTGAGAGGTTGGGAGGATACACAACCAGGACAGGTGGCCCCAACTGAGCAAAGGGCTATTGTCATGTAGTGAAAGGTATTCTGAGTAAGTGGTAAGTAAATGTGATAGGGAATTCCCAGAGCGTTTTTTGACCAACTGAAGGTAGCTTTTTTGTCCTGTTTTAAGAGTAACATTCTAACTAATGTTTTTAACATATTCTGTAGTGAGTGAGGGTACTGTCTAGAGGCAAGTAATGTCATCTGAATATAAATCACAGGTATCACTTGTTGAGATGTATTCCAGAGGGAGTTTATGGCAACTAGTTCAAACACCTAGACTTCCAGAAGTAGTTGAGATCAGTCCATCTTGTGTCTTGAAGAAGCCTTTGCAAGGGTCATTTAACAACACTTAAAGTCTGGGATTCACGGTGCAGATCAGTTAAAATTTAGACACAGTGCAGAATGGTGGAACTGTCCTGAATGACCACACACAGCTGAACACAACAGCCCCGCAGGGTACTGTGTCTGCAGCCGCTTTACAGAGAAACCTTAATTTTGTTACAGTTACCCTCTCTTTCTCCCTGGATTTGTTTTTTATTTTTTTAGTTCAACAGTAATTATTTATTATAAGGTGGGCGGGGGTTTCATTTTTTACTTGCTTTTGTTCTTTTGCTCTCTTGCTTTTTCCTTTTTTTCTTTCTGCAGTATTATGAAGTATGGGGACTTAAACTGCCAATGACAGATGGAGAGCACATGATGCACAGTTGCTAACATGTCAGTTGAATCTAAAAGTCAAATGTTGGCATATAACTAAAAATAATTTTCATATTCAGTGCTTTAAAAATTAAAACTATTGTAATACATTATATGTTTTCAGTGCTCAACAGAAATCAGTTACACATTGCTTTGATTGTGTTAATATTTACATTCAATTTATTTTATTGTCCAGTTAAGTTAGATTAAATACAATGTAAAATAAATAAATACCGATCTTTTCAAGATAGAATCCCAAACTACATACTTAAAAATGAATTTTTTAATTTGTTCTCCGTCTCAAGGCAAGGACCACTTGTAGATTTGTTTATAAAAGTATCCACCAGAATAGTCAGGCTGCTGCTGCTAAGTGCTTGTTTCCCTAAGAGTTCCATATGTTAATTGAGTGTTTATATTATACAGTCTTGAGGCTGATATATTTCATGCTTCCTACCTACACCAGTTTTGTATTGCTCACTGGTGCTAGGACTGCTGTATTTTAGTTGAGGATTTTCCAGGGAGGAGTGGAAGAAGCTGCCCTCCACAGATGGCCATCTTATTGGCTGGAAATTCATCTGGTCTCAGCATGTGGGATTTGCTGTGCTCATATGAACTCTGCATTCGGTGTGCACACAGTATATCTGATCTGGCCCAGACTCGTCAGATTTATGGCAGGAGGCTTTGCAGCTGATCTGCACAGATACTGAGCATTTGAAGCTTCTAGAAATTTTACAACATGTTTACATACATGGCACAAAATTAGCTTTCTCAGCATCACTGAGTGTTGGCAGCACGACATCCAAGTCTGCATCCGCGCTACTGGGTATTCAACAGTTATGTGAAAACATTTGATCATCAAGCTTCATCAGACAATATTGGATACAAAAAGTCCACTAGCACCAAATATTTAATAACCCTATTTGTTAATAAATTAAAGACAACCTTATTTTTTATAAATGTATCTCCCTTTGCTTTAGTGTCCCTTTTCAGTTTGTGTGTTATTTCCTGATGGTAATTAATAATCCCCCAGCATTCTGCACTCTGGAATCAAGGAGCATGTATCTGCTGGAGACAGAGTGTCTCCTCACACTATAAAGATGGAATATGTGATATTTTGTATTCCACTGTAATCATTAATGCGAGATTTTGTCATCTCAGAGAAATATGTTAAAATATTTGCTTTTAAATACAGCACATACATTTAATTCTCAAAAGACACTGCAGTTAAAGCTTTTTTTAATGCTTTTTGAGTTCTCCAAATGGTCCATTCTGTAGAAATTACGGATATAAAAACCATGAATTCATTCTCTGTCAAAGTTTTTACTGATATTCATGATTTTTTTTCTCCTACCTATTTAATTTTGGTGGGGTTTTATATTTTGTTACTGACAGATAATATAAATAAAGCTGTTATCTTCAGTGGAAAATGGTGTTTGAGTCTAGTGAGGTAGACAGAGTTCCTTTTAAAGTAATCTGGTATGCATTAAAATACATTTAGTGGTTGATAAACCGGCACACATTAAAATATCAACTTATTTGAGGTGTATTTTTTGCAATTATTGTATATGTGTCAATACGTTGAATTGCACTGCAGGTCTGAAAACACAGAGCCAGTTAATATGCACTGTACTCAGGATTAAAACAAAGGGGATATAATATCTACACATAGGTACCTGTAAACATTGGTCTGATTTTTGGGCAATTTCTTAAGATAGTCACTTTTTATTTTAAAACAATGTCATCTTGTCCAGGCAGTAGTGATTACTGTTGTCAGTGTTATTTTAAAACCGATTATATATATATATATATATATATATATATATAATTTTGTGGTAATTTCAGTCTCTGAACATGCAAGTTCAGAGCTGCTGCTCCTTGATCCATACAGTACTCCGCGCCGAAGGCAGTGGAGGCATGCTGATAAATTGCCTTTGCACTAGGAGCAATAAATCATGCCAAAACTTTAAAACGTTTTATATTTAACAAATATTTTCTTTGGGAGTGCAGAAAGGGGACAAAACACAGTTACAACATACACAGGAACACCTTTCTCTTCTTCATCATACTTTGTATTACAGCAAGTTATCCAATTTTCAGCTGCATGAGTAGGGGCAGGGCAGCGCTTCCAGCCCATGTCCTCACTTCCTATCTCTGTTCAGAAGAAGCACCCGTAGGAATGGGCTGCACCTTCAGTCAGTGGGGCTTAAGCACATCCTTGGTGTTAAACATATAAAGAGAAACAAAAAGGAAAAATAAAAATCTACCTCATCATTCCTCTGCCCTCTTATCTTGTCTGGTTGGTTTATTCCTGAAGTTGCAACCTAAGTCTTATTAATTTCTGACAGAGTAGTTTGTTGGGGAAGATGAAACAGGAAAGCCTTGTAAATATGATTGCCTGACAAAAGATTTTGGGAATATGAAAACTATAGGCATCATCGAAATGAAAGCCACTTTTGAAATACCAAGTCTTAGTTACTGAACAACTAGAAAACAATGGTATGGCCAACTGAAGATAATCCCCTCTTGATGGAACAATACCCTCTGCTTGCAAACAGGTCCAAGGGTCAGAGCAGACCCTACTAGCTCAGCAGAAGGGGTCCAAAGAGTAGTTTTTAGAAGTTAAGATGTAACACTCTATGGTAATATAAGAACTCTTATAGGCTGTATGTAAATGCTATAAGATTTGTATCTTGTATTAAATTGGTTAGTGACAATTAGACTATTCAGTACAGAAGATGATTTATTGTATTGTAACCAGGACTTCAGACACTTCCATTCCTTTCGTTACTCCTGCTCTTACTTCCACTCTCGCTCTTACACCCTCTCTCTCTCTCACCCGTTTACTCTCTTGCTCTCTTGGGCCTGCTCAGAGCTGAGTCTACCAGCTCTGAGCAGTGCCCCAATACCCACGCCTTTGCAATAAACCAGCTGTGTCCCAAGACCTGCCTATAGAGATCTCTCGTCTCCGTCTACGTCCGGCCGTCACATAACCTACAGTAGTTATCTTCTTTTATTTTACAAGAAGAACGAGAAGAGGGTCTGGGGAACTAGAGGTCTGTCAGTTTGACCTCAATGCCAGGGAAGGTCATGGAGCAGATCACCCTGACTGCCATCACACATCAGGTGCAGGACAACTGGGACATAAGGCCCAACCAGCATGGGAGTATGAGAGGCGGGTGGTGCTTGACCAATCTCATCTCACTGTACATAAAGGATAAGGGAAAGTGGATAGTGCTTAGTGGATAAGGGAAAAACTGTGGATGTTAACTACCTCAGCTTTAGCAAAGCCTTTGACACTGCCTGCCTGTAGCTTGGGTGGGCGTACTCTTCACTGGGTTAAGAACTGGCTGGATGGCCAAGGCCCAGAGAGTGGTGGTGAATGGAGTTCCATCCAGCTGACAGCTGGTCACTGGTGGTGTTCCCCAGTGTAGATACAAAAATGCTGCTAGCAAGGATTTTCTTGCTATTTTCTAAGTCTGTGAGAGACTTTTCTCTCTCACAGAAGAGGTAGCAGAGTGTGTAAACAACCAAGCCACCTGCAACCTTGAAAAATCTTGTTTATGGTATAGTAGAAAAATATTTTGACAATGGATGTTTTAGGATTTTAGCCAATCACCCCAAGGGGTGGCTGATCCTTTGTCCAATTAGACTATGAAGAAAAAAGTCTATAAAAGAGTTTGTAAAATAATTAAATAAATCAATCTTGCTGCGCAATTCCTGCCTGCTGGATCTTCCCTCCTCCTCCTCCCTATGGCTGCGGGACACGGTGAAATACCCTAGGGCCCAGGCCTGTGGTAATACCCCAGGGCTCAGTATTGGGGCCAGCCCTGTTTAATATTTCCATCAACAACCTGAATGAGGCGATCGAGGGCATCCTCAGCAAGTTTGCAGATGACACGTAATTGGGCAGGAGTGTTGATCCATTGGAGGGCAGGAAGGGTCTGCAGAGGGATCTGGGCACTCTGGATTGCTGGGCTGTGGCAAGTGGTATGAGGTTTAAATAACACAGAGTACCAGGTTCTGTATTTGGGTCACAACACACCCATTAAACACTTCAGCCTGTGGGAAGAGTGGCTGGAAACAAGCCCAGAGGAAAAGGACCTGGGGGTGCTGGTCAACAGTGACTGAACATGACCCAGCATGTGCCCATGTGGCTGAGAAGGCCAATGGCATCCTGGCCAGTATCAGCAATAGTGTGGCCAGCAGGACCAGGGCAGTGATTGTCCCCCTGTACTCAGCACTGGTGAGGTCCCACCTCAAGTTCTGTGTCCAGTTCTGGGCCCTTCACTACAAGAAAGACGTTGAGGTGCTGGAGAATGCCCAGAGAAGGGCAGTGGAGCTGATGAAGGGTCTGGAGCACAAGTCCTATGAGGAGCAGCTGAGGGAGCTGGGGATATTTAGCCTGGAGAAAAGCCTGGAAAAAAGGGGAGACCCTATTACTCTCTACAACCACCTGAAAGGAGGCTGTAGCCAGGTGAGGGTCGGCTTCTTCTCCCAAGTAACAAGTGACAGGACAAGAGGAAATGGTCTCAAGCTGCACCAGGTAAGGTTTAGACTGGATATTAGGAAAAATTTCTAAACCGAAAGAAATTTTTCATGGAAGTTTTAAATTCCAAGTAAATTCTGAATATTGCTTATACCTTCAGCATTCACAACTGAAGAAATCCTAAGGATCTTGGTTAGAAGATGGACCTACAATATTGTTTGCCAAAATCTTTGATTCTGGAACATACAGGTATTCTACAAAAGTAATATATAGTCATAACTTTGAGAGTAAGACACTTAATTTTTAAAATATTTTAATTTTGAAGATTCTTGGGCTGTATTTTAAACTCTTTTAAAATAGATAATTACCTTCCTTGGATTTGGATTCACAAACCAAAAACATTGGTATGGTGAAGTTTGGATATTTACTATTTAAGGAAAAACTTGTAACTGAAAAACAAAAAAAAGGGAAAAAAGCCAGATCAGAAGTGAGCTTAACCTGAAACTGTAATGTGTAGGTAGGACTCTTTTTCATTTCCCTAGGATGTCATTTGGCAAATGTTAAATTAAGCTATTGCAGACCTTTAGCAGCTGTAAAAAGCCACAATACTGTGAAACAAAAAAACCAACCCCCCCTCCCCCTCCAAAAAGCAGGAATAGCTAGAAGCATCTCTGTCTGTCAGTTTGTATTAGGTATCTCTCAAAACAGTGCAGTCTCCTAGAAAATTATGAACTTGATACAGAAATGATTCTTTGACCTGTGGTATAAGAAATGTAACAACAGAAGATTAGTGTATGACTTGTTTGCAGTTTGAATTATTATCTAATATGTTTGGGCTATTATTCCTACTCCACCAAAATCTAATTTGTACTGAAGACTGCAGACTTTTGCATCTGTTAACAGTTGCAGATTAATTACAGGCTGAAAAGCTTTTCATTATCCTTTAATTTCATTGTCTTTCAGTATCAGTCCTATGGTAGTATTAATAAGTCGTAAACAGATATTTGCAGAGAACAGCAGAGCATTTTATGTGAAAGAGGTTTATTCTGGAGTGATTTTGGTATTAAATGTAAGGAAGATGTCATCATTAAAGTGGTGGGGAATATTTTTTATTTCTCAGTCTGGAGTGGAGGAAGAGATCGTGTTCTCCATGGGCACAAAAGTGTTTCCCTAAACTGTGTTTCTTTCTTTGATATATTAAATGTGCACTTCCTCATAAGCTTATATTTTTTAATGTATAGTGACACACCACAGTTTAGCTGGGGGCCTGACAGAAATAAAAGGAATGGAAAGCACAGACAGTTGGAGAACTGGTAACAACCGTGTGTTTCTTTATGTAAACAATATTCAGCATATATGAACCACTGTTTTATAAAACCGGTGTGTGTATCTGAAATACCTTATGTAATTTAACAGAGAAGTTGGCATCTACAAAACTTATTTTGTTATAAGCTCTTCATGGTATATATCCAGGATGGTTCTTGCAGTTTAAGGCAGGGATGGCATTGCAATAAATAATCTCAGTTGGAAAGAAAAAAGGTAAAAATACTCTTCCTTAGTTTAAGTATGGAAAATAAGTACTACTAAGTAAAGGGTTATTTATGATCACAAGCCAGAGTTGTAATCTGTTTCACATTTATTTTAAAAATTAGAACTCATTTCAGATTTTTAGATTAAAAAAACCCCACTATGAAATTTAAGTTTTTGTCTGGTGCCAACTGGTTTTGGATGTTTCCCAATTACCGTCTCTGTAGCAACCAGAAGCATATTATGGAAACAATGTTACAACATTTTTTAAGATCTCACATTTGTGGTTATCTAGCTGCAGAAGGTAATATCAAATACCTGTCTACATTTCAGCTGAGCCACTCCACAGAAAAGATGGAAAGAAATAATTCGCAACACCAATGCTTCCACTGGTACCGTGTGTGTGCGTGCACCTTTTAGGGGCTCTTTTTGTTCTTGGTTAAGAAAAGCCCACTGGGTGGAGGCATGGAGCTAAATTTCACCAGGAGACAGTAATTTGTAGATTCATAAATGTAAA
Organism: Corvus hawaiiensis; assembly: GCF_020740725.1. NCBI lineage: Eukaryota > Metazoa > Chordata > Aves > Passeriformes > Corvidae > Corvus > Corvus hawaiiensis. The sequence continues at coordinate 39,321,821 of NC_063216.1, forward strand.
AACAGAAAGGGACATTAAGAACAAAACCCAGAAGCCCTGTTTAATGAAGTCTTTAAGACTTTCTAGCTATTTGAAGTTGTGCACATCTTCCTTAAAACCTCCTGATTATAATTTAGAATTATTTCTGCATTAGAGAATCAATGGAAAACTTTTGCAAATGGCTCAGGTGTATCCCTTACTTTTAATTTTGTGCTGTTCACTTACAGTTTTGGCCATATCCTGCCAGTTACACAAACAATATTGTAACAGTTACATATGCATCTATTCTTCCTAAGATACTCAGAAGGAAGCCTGAAGTCTTGCAGTATAGAATCTGCTTCAGTAATTTTTTGACTTTTCTGAGAGCTAATTGCCAGTTTATCAACATTTTTCTCTTAATAGGGGCATGAAAGCTGAGCAAGGCTAACTGTTCTACAAGCCATTGTGTGTTGCACAACACCTTGTTTTCTACTACGTTATACTCATTATACCCAATGCTGAGTAAGAGTCTTGGCCACAGTCCCTCCTTTCTCACTTGCTGCCCTGGTAATAGCATCAGCGAACAGCCCTCGTTGCAACAGAAACTAATCAGAATTCCTCAGTTTCCATGGGCTCAGCTTTCTCCTGCAGGTGCTGACAGCTGTGGCTGAGCATTCTGGTGGCCCCAGAGTCAGAGGCAGCTCAAATACTTTCAGCCGTGTGAGCCCTTGCTTCAGGGGGCCAATCTGAAATGCCTGCAGTAGTTCCACTGGAGGAGTTGCTTCAGCAGGGCCTGTGACCTTGCAGACAGAACTGGTAGTGAAGGGCCAAAAGCAGATTATTGACATCCATTATATACATATATAGGGATTGTTAATGGAGCACTGTGAGGTGCTAGGATTTGATAATCTCTGCCTAATCTGCTTTTCTGGGCCTTGGACCGTTTCAGACCAGGGCCTCTGTCTGTCAGCTGTAATGGTGGTGACATCTGTCACTGTTCCTCTGTTGATGTATCTCAAAGCAACTTCGTATAAAGTCTTTTCTGCAGAGCTGTGTGGGAAGAAAAAACAAAGTGAAATGAGACCTAGTTAGAGTTTTGACAAATATCCACATAGTCAGTTCTAGTTAGTGGAGGCACAAGTACTACAAGGTTAGGCTTTGTAATTTTGTCTATAGATGCCTATTCTGTGCTCCTTATTCCTGGGAAATGCTTGTAGAGAGTCTCCAGAGGAATTGCAATTACTGAGTGGAGTCTTGGCAAATATTGACCCATCTGTGAGACAAGTCAATGCCCCAAGGTCAACCCATGTGACTGCTGTGCTGCTGCAATGCTGTTATACTCCTTTTTGGGTTGGTTCACTTGGCCATCTTCAGCCAGGCATAAAGACAGCCTGAAGTCAGATGCCCCTTAAAATACAAAAGCAAAAATTTAATTTTTAGCATAAAAGAGATAGCTAGGAGTTAATGAGCTGTTACTCTAAACAACAGTGTGCCCACCACATCTGCTGTGAAAAACCTTGGCAGAGAGGCTGGAATCAGTCAGAAGGAGGAAGGGTTGGACACTACCACATATCCTCACTGCTTCAGTGTGCTGTCTGCCACCAGCAGCATCAACACTGACAACACTGCCAGTTTGACCCAATGCTTCACAAGTGGTTCCAAGCTAAACAGACCATCCCAACTAACCTCCTGCTGTTTTCCCATTAGGCCTTTTCATATTTCCATGCTGGTATTTTCTCTCTTGTATCTTTGAGCAGCTAATGATACTGTCTCAATAATACCACCCCTTAATGAGACTTTCATTTTTTCTGTCGCTTTACAGACCTTCTCACAGCACTTTCATGGTAGTCTGAGCCCTGGTTACTTTACTGTGGCACCTGAGACCCGAGTCTTGGATGACCAGTCCACTGGAGAGAGTGAGGGCAGCCTTTAGGTGGGGTTACAGAAGGAAGGTTTCGGCCTGTGCACTGACCCAAGGATAGGTGGGCAGGAGTTCCTTCCTCTAGAGAATTGAATTCCAGTATTGCTGGTTCTGTAATTACTGGTTCTGATTGCTTTTCACAACCCAGTGCAAATTACAAAAAAAATTGATCATGGAAGCAGTGTTTTCATCCAGGTCGGAGTGCCCTCAAGTTCAGGAATGGATCATATGATGTGGTACCAGTTTCTTCTAACCCATGTCCAGGACTCGCATTTGTCCTTGCCCTATTTGCTTGTTCCTCTGGCCTGCCTAGGTCTGAATCTAAGTCCTGCTTTTGAGCATGGCAATTGGTATCCCCAGTTTTGTGCCCAGGTCACCAATAAATATGGCAGACATGACAGGACAGACCCTTGTGTGATTCCACTTGTCACTGGCTCCACGTAGCATCCCATGACCCTCTGAGTGCAGTCATCCAGCAACTTCTTACCCATCTCCTAACCTGTTAAGTAGTACTTTTCCTTGAATGGTAAATACGCAATGTGTATCTCATTTTCCTTTTTCCCCAAGTAGCAAGTAGAAATATTTATTGAAAATTTAGGCCATTTATGATTCTTTTTTAATCAGCTTTTTACTGAAATAGAATTGATATGATTCCTTCTGTCCTAAATAGAGCTTAAATTAGTTTATTTTCCTTGCTGTCAGCTATAGAGTTTCCTTGTTATCCTTTAATTTCCTCTATTGATTTTCTACAATTTCTTATTGATATTCATTTTGCTATTCTTCTTTGTTTCTGCTCTCTTGAAGATAAAAAGGATTTTTTTTTATTAATCTGTGCAACTCTGTGATGTATATATGTAATAAAAATGAAAATGTAGAAGTACTAATTTATGTGCATAAATTCAGCTCATTTAGTATTATTGAAAAAATGGCATCATAAAAGAGGCAGTGATACTCCACATAAAAATAGCAATAGCTCTTATACTTTTAATGCCTAAGAATCCTGAAGTACAAGAATATTTTCACAAGTATTTTATCCTGTTTTCTAAAATAATCAATATCATCTTGTATGTATAGCATCTAAGGGGAAAAAAAAAAATCTTTCCACTGAAGATTTTAAACCCAGTGTTATCAGCTGTACCAAGATTATCCTAAATGTCTTACATAATTTGAAAATAACTTAATTCAGCTCAGTAATATTTGGTCTTATCCTTCCTGCTGACGGATTATGAGTTATCCTACAGAATTATAAATTTTTGTAGCCCAGTTCCAGTGACCATGTCTTGATTATATTTTGATTATACTTGTTACGTGCAAATTACATATTGGGGAGTAATACTTGAAAAAAATACTGACCCTGGCAGACACTTCCAATGCAGGCTTCTCTTCATTCTAGCAAATAATACAACATTATTACAATATAAGCTTGTAAAATAGCTAGGCAGCTTCTTTATGACTTCAGATACTTTTATCTTGTCGATTTATGATGAACTAAGCCAATCCAAAAATTTACAAGAGAAAGTGCCCCGTGCATTTATGCAGATTTTAGTCTGACTGTTATTCTCCTGAGACTAAATGTGTAGTATATATAAGTTGTGGTAACTTATAAATTTGATTTTTCTTATGAGTTTTATGGGTCAATGGATGTTTTCCAAGTGAAATAATCACTGAGAGCTTGTTTACATAATATGATTGACAAACACCTCAGTACAATTAATCACATACCATGAAAAAATTCCTGGGGAAAAGCATAACTGAAGGGATTACTTTGTTTGCTGGAGTTCTAGCAGTATTCTAACAACAACGGTGTATGTACAACAACGAATGTTTTATGTAACGATGAGTGTTTGTTAAGTGTTAGTTTTTGTTCCAGATGGCTTTTGGAAACACTGTCCTGGTAGACCATTGAATTTGTATTCTACAGATTGAGATTTCTTTGATACCCGCTCAGGATAATCGTGCTGGGTAAAAATTATGGTTGGAATCTGTGGGCTAGAGCCATACCTGAGGAAGTAAAGCAGCAATTCATGACGAGCTGGAGTGAAGCAGGGTGAGGAGGGCACACCCAGCCAGCCAGTCAGTGTAGTGTCTATCACTTGAAGCTTCAAGGGTCATGTCAGTTAGAACAGGGGACTGGGTAAGGTATTGCCATCTCAGCTCCTTTCTGTAAATCCCTCCCTTCTAATCACCAGCTGATATTAAGGTGTGAATATAACAGATAGGAATGATGCTGGCTTGGCACTGCTCTCTCCTGTGTGGTGCAGGGAATCCTTTTTTCTTTGAACAGTATTCAGCAGAACCAGTCCTCTAGTGGGCAGCAGGAGCAAGTGGGGCAAATAAGTGATTCTCCTGTTTTATACCATTTATTCATTGCTGTTTACCCAGTGCTTGATGGAAACACAATTCAGCCTGCACATTATGCACATCTTCTTCTGCTTATGGCACAATAGAATCTGATTTGATATATTTACATTCTGATTGTTGTACCAAAACATTTTAAATAGTAGAATGATTGACAAGTAGTAGGAAGCAATGATTTTTTTACTCTTCATTCTGTACCTTCATAAAAAGAATATTAATATTTTAGTATTATCTGTAACATTCTCTCTTCCACAGTCTTCAATGCCTCTGCAGTTTGACCTGCAGAGAGAGACCTGTAAAGACACTGTTTTTGTGTGTCCATGCCCACACTCATGTATGTGTACATGCGTGCACATGAGTGTACACGTTTAAAATGTCAAGATGTTACATAGCATTGCTGCATACTTTCCACTGTCTGGTTTTTACCTTGGATCTGTAAAACAATTTGTTTTAAGAGTGATCAGTTCCAGGGAACTAATCACATGCTTTACACAAAGACATAAAATATAGTTTGAAAACAGATGTCAAGAAACCATGGTACAGTTGGAACCATACCTCTGAAGTACATGATATCCTTCTTTGCCCACCTATTTTGAAGGCTGTTGTATTTTTCTTGTAGTACTTCATGCTAATAATAATTAGTGACTTTTCCTCTGCACTGGTTATATTATTTCAGTACCTGAAAATTGGAGTAAGGTTTCTTCACTGGGATTTATCAGAGCCTGCAACTGTTCTGCTGGAAATCAGGAAAACTGATGTTTTAGTCTGAAAATGCTACTTTTTTACACTCACTATCATATGAAGAACTTTTCTTGGCCTGTCTCAGAGCAAAAGTAACTGTCAAATGAAGTTTAGCCCCTGGGGAGCAGAAAAGGAATAATCTTATGGGATGTTTCTGGTAGCTGGTCAGCTTTCTGGAGTGAACAGAGTATACATTCCAAGTCAATACCTTGATTATGCTTCTTGTTTTGTGGTTTTACTATCTTCCAAAGTAAAAGAGAATGAACATGAACATTTTTTCCCCACTTTTCTTATTAATAGCCCTTTCTCACAGAGCTTCACAACAGTATTTTCTCCAGAGAGCCTTAAAACAGTGCATCTTTTCCAGATTGTACAGCTTCTTTTTGGTTCCTCTTCAAGTCAGCAAAGCCTGCTTTCTTGGCCTCTGCTTTTTTCCAATGTGGAATAAATTAATGAAGCCGACACATTTGAAGTCGATCCCTATTGCAATTTTAGGTTTGCAATGTACTGGTGTGCAGCCGGAGCCTTGAAAAAACCCAAAACCAACCAACCAACCAACCAAAAATCAAAAAAACAAAACACACCCTCCCCCCCCCTCCTCTTCCCCCACCCCCCAGCTCCCTGGATCCAATCTCTACTGCTGGATCTTCTGCCAGAGTTCCTCCTTGTGGTTACATGAATCAAGAGAAGAGGCTGTAAGGCAAATCTCAATGTAGGATGAGACCATGACTCTTAATGGGTAGATTTCAAACAGAGTAAAAGTCATACTGGGTAGCAATGCCCTATGGAGTTAGCATCTTGTTCATCACATTGTATGTTATCATAGCATAGCAACTATATCTCCCAGAAAATAAAGTAACAACAAATAATTCTATTATTTTTAAACTCACTACAACTATTCTAATGAGAAAACATCAGATATTTAAAAAATTTGTTTCACTAGAAGAAAATTAAATTTTTGTCATAAAACCATAGTAGCAGTACTAGCAGTAGCAGTACTAGTAAAATTATTCAGATACTTTAATATTAAAAAAAGAAGACACGTATGTAGGTATAATGATTCGTCATAAATGAAGCAGCTTGTATTAATTTTATTTAATTGATTCTTAAGTACAATTTTGATCTTTTGAAGGCAATCAGGTTTCCATCTTGTGTTTTCGACATGCCAGATTTTCTCTCCTGTTTCTTTTATTAACCTTTTTGGCTCCCATTCTAGTCTTTCATTTCTTGAAATGATAGAGTTCAAAGATCTGATTGCAACATTTGATAAATCTTGTGGACCATAGCCCTTTATTTGATGTGTCAGTGTTTTTAAGCTGTAAAATCAAGCTTGCTAGACCTCCAGATGAACGTATTTTATTTCTTTCTGCTAGCATATGAAGATGGTAACACAAACATAGTGCCTCAAGACCTGGCTGTCCCTGTAACAGCAAACACACAGATTTTTATGAACTCAAAGAAAAATGCAGTTAATTGATGTTGAACTGCTGATTTCTCATTACACCCCTCCTTCTAAAATAGCTACAGCTAGAGACTTCTTCTGCTTGAAAATACCATGTATCAGTGCACAGTGAGTATTTCATCCTGTAACAAGCATAAGTCACCTTCCCTCTGGTGTCGAGAAACAAATGCGTCACCTCAGATGTGCACCCAGGGTCACGTATTTGAAAGGCAAAACTGTTTGGTGATATGACAGTGGCTCAGGAAAACATTCTGTAGAACCTGCAGCCTTCTTGACGCACAGAGAGGGCATTTCAGGGCATTTCAGAATGTATATTCCAGTAACTCCTAGTTTTGATGCTCTCAGTTCACTTTAAAGGCAGATGAATGAAACTTTCTTGTATCCTTTACAAAAGAAAATTAACAACCTTAACAGAAATCATATCGTTCCAGATTTCCTTTGCACATCCCAAACAAAATTTTCTTGAGGGAAAGCCAAAGCACTTTTTCATTTCAAAGCACTGTTAACAAATGTGTAGTCTGAATAAACATGTTTCTCCATTCAACCACTAGGTCAATAAAACATTTACAAAACGCAGTTCTAAAAACAAACTGCACATTTCTACAAAGGAAACTCAGTCCTTATGTAGTTACTAATTTTACTACTTCATGGATTTAAATTCACAGGTGGATTTCATGCTAGTGTAAAATGAAGTGTAAGTTCAGTCAAAAATAATAATATGTCTAGGTTATTTATACCCTATAATATTATCAGTTTTCACTGCCCACAATCCTGCTACAGCATACAGTTGCATTATGCTGGAGTGTGAGGTGTGTGTCATTGTGTCCAGTCGTGGACTACAAGAAACTTTCCAGTTTGAACACTTTAGGAAAAAAATCCCAAACCAGGCAAATAGGTTGCTGCATGACAATATATTGCCTTTGGGTTTCTTGAGAAATATTTTGTTAGTTCACAACACATAGTTCATGGAACCTTATGAACATGGGGATCATAAGCTACAAAGCCTTTTTAACTGTAGGAAAATCCTGTTTATGACTGGGGTCTGGATAATGAAGTCAAGCCAGAACAGTTGAGCCTTGAAAAACAGCAGCTACAAATCACATACAGAAACAAGGGGAAATAAAGTTAGAGCAGTATCAGGTCTTTAGTCACATCTTTTGATTAGAAGTCTTTCTTCTAGATGGATCCCTTTTAAATCAGGCTTTTCTTAATGTAGTGATTTCATAAAAGTAGAGCTGGAGGGAGTCCTCCACCACATCAAAAATAAGCTGGGAAGTTAGGGATTGCTTGCAAGTAAACATGATATTTTTGGGGTTTTTTTTTGGTGAAGGGCAAGTCAGTCCTCTCACACACTCCTTTGCTGCTGCTTTACTTATGACCCTTCTGCCATTTGCATACAGCATTTCTCTTTACTAAATTTTTGGAGGTTATTTTGTTTGTTTTGTTGGTTTGATTTGGTTTGGCTGTTGTTGAAAGATCTTGTTGTGCCACTATGTGATACTTGAGACACTTTCTCTGTGGTGAAGCAGTTGATTTCTTTTTTCTGTTGTTTAGTTAAAACTTCTGGACTCAAAGAACCTCATTTAGTATTAGGAAACACGAGTTGTGGATGAATACAGATTTAAGGGACCTGAACTTCTATGCAGCTAATCTGGTTTTATGCTATGCTAGAAAATGCAGGAAACATTGCAAGCAATGCATTTACTGCTTAACAACAGTGTCTGGCTTTCAGCATTTCGAAAGTGGTCATAAAAAACCTAACTTATGTTGAAGATGTTAAGACTGTGAAGAAAATAACAATTTCCTACAAGATCTGATTCCATCAGGACCACTGCTAGTGTGACCTTTTAAAACCCATGGAAGAATTTGGAACCAAATCCTGAAACTGGATATTCATGTATTACGGTGTTGTATTTTAAATGGGGATAATAGCAAGAAATGCTTCTTCTTAAAGGATTTTTTACTTACATTTCATGATTCAAATGTTCATTTTGGTTTATATTTCCTCTTGCCTTGCCTGTATGTGGAACATTTAGACAACTAATGAAATATATATTATACTATATTCTTCACTACACCAATACCCTTTCTAAAAGGATATTTTTCCAGTGATAGAGCCAGGTCATTGATAAAGAAACCTTTTTGTACTGTCTGTACATTTATAACAAGACTGATTTGTGCCTTCTTCATCAAATTGCTTTTCTATATGTGGATTCCTCAAATGTAACATATAAAAATAAGCAAGTCTTAAAGGCAATTCTTAGCAAAACTTGGGATCTTGCTTAGTTGCATTTTCAAGAGGTATTTCCTAACATAATGAGAGTTCATATATGGCTGAGATCAACAGTACTTTCATTCACTTCCTGGGAAAATGCAGATTTCTGGATGCTGTGCTTCAGGGAAAAAAAAAAAGAAAATAATCTCTCCCTCACCTTACAAGCATTTCTTTCTTAGAGGGTGTTCAAATTATGTTAGATTTTGTCACAGAAAAGCAAGAGAAGAAACGTTGGTAACACCCATCAAGGCATCAACATAAATCAGTGAGTTGGGAGTGGAGGAAGAACCAATATAAGTCTCAGTAAGTGTTCTTCACAAAATATACCACGTACCGAAAGAGAGGCTTCACTTCAATTACTTTTTCCTTTAGATTTCATCCATTGAATTATGAATTTCATACAAGAGACTTAAAAAAAAAAAAAAAAAAAGTGCCTCCCTTCTCCAGAGAAAACACCAGACTGTCTCAAGTAATGAGCTGCTGGATTTGTGGAATTGCCTCCTTTGTTGTCATGGAAACCAAAGTTAGGAAACATTGAATGAAAGAAGCTGATGATGCCTCCTGTAATTTTTCTGTAACTCCTGGAGTTGTTAATGTTCCTTAACACAGGTAATTATTTGTAAATACTTCGAAACAAATGATGGAACAGTATGGAGTTTTACTGAAGAGTATCTGAATATTTATGGGCATAGCTGCAGCATGCTAATGCTTGTTAATAGCCTATGGATGAATATTAAAAAGTCATAATCCCAGTAAAGTTAGGCCAACTTTACCAGTAAAAGCAGTAGGAACAGAATTTGATCCTAGTGATCAGGAATTATTGTTCTACATTCTTGGGAATTTCCACCATTGGGAATTAATGTCTTTCTAAAGGCTGTTGACAGGTATTCTAGGACTACAATATTCTTCAACTGTTATTTCCACAAGATTAGTGTACAAGAATCTCTAAAAAAAAAAAAAAAAAAAAGAAAGAAGAAAACTCCAGAACCCCAACCCAAAACACAAAACCAAAAATCCACTGTCTCCTACAACAAGAATTACCTGAACAAAATCAAGAAAGTATTTTTTTTAAAAGAACTGTCTTGTGGGATCAGTCCTGTAAAAGCCTCTGGGTCAATTGATTTAGCCACTTTATATCTATAGTTTTCATTATATTTATAACTGGCTTCTGAGAAAAATCCTGGACCTCAAGGTTCATTAACATGGGCATGTTACTTCAGTAATTAACTAGATCAACTTCTATTAAGAAGTTAATATATCATCAGGGAAACAGCCAAATCAGAGCTACTTTGCACCTGAAATGTTGAGCATCAACTCAAATCCTAACTCTGGTTTGTCCTTTCTTATGGATTTTGCAAGTAATTATTGTGTTTTGTGGGCGACAGGAAACTTTGTAAACAAATATTGAACATCCCAGATCTGCTTCCCCTAAATAATGCCTTTTAAAGTCACCTCATTTGACCACATTGGTTTTCCAGAACCGTCTCCTGGATTTCTGTAGATAAGTAAGAGTTTCAGATGCAAGTTTTTTGTTTGTCTTCTCTATTAAGCGTTCTGTCTTTATAGAAGTAGAGAAAAACTAGAAAACATGACTTTAAAAGCCCATAAGGGCACACATTGCAGAAAACAAGTAAAAATAACATCACTGGGGTTTTTTATAGCTGTTTTTATAACCTAGTGTCTTTGAGGTTATATCTTCAGTGATATAGAATCAAAATTTCAAGACATGTAGCAAACAATGACATTTTTCACGACAGGTATAATTTTGCATCAGTGAAAGGAAACAAAAAAATCCTCTAGTCTTGAATATGAATGTAGGTTTTTTCATTATAAAAGCAAGGAAACAAGGTTTTGTTTTAACCTTTGGAAGAATGAAGACTGAGAAGTGCTAACTTAGGTTACATCCATTATATAATTTGCATTTTTCAAACTATTTATGAAGGTAGCAAATTTTAAAAGATATTCTTTTACCTTAGGCAATCTGTTTATCCACAAACCAAAATGTGTTTGATATATGACCAGTTATAGTTCTTTTTTACTGGATAATAATAATACTAATATTGATAATTTAATAACCAAAAGTTGGATGGCATGGAAATCTTATATTTTTTAGAGATAAAAGGAGCAAGAGGGCTTTTAAGCCTTAACATGTTTTTTAGGACAATTTTATGCACAACATTAAAATATAACCCCCACAAGGCTAGGCTTCTTCTACTCTCCTGGGTTTCTTCTTTCATTGACACAACTGTTTCCACTATTCTGGAATGAAATTAAATTAAACATATATACATAAATATATTTTGGCAATCTCAGCATGTGATAAGGAAGCTACATTTAACCATTGGAACATTTTACAAAAGCTCCTTCTCCACCAATGTAAATTTCCAGGAGGACCCCTCAAAGAATTCTTAACCCCATATCTAATATACTTTTCAATAGCTGTGATTCTGATTAATTGCTAATTGACATTTTGAATTCAAGGTTAGGCTTTTTCTTAAAATGTATGATCTTGTCCCAGTACTAGTATGAGATACGAAGGAAAAAATAATTAAATCCTGTGGGCTGTTGGTGCCATTCTGAAAATTGGATGGGATTAATCTCATCCAACTTTGAATTTTTTAAGTTTAGGCACTTTGTTGAAGTTAATTGTTTAGGATCCATCTATATCCCATGAAGAAAATTGGTAGTGATAGAGAGGGAGTCATCCTGCTTTAAGACAAGTGTCTAAGGCAGGACAGAGTGGTGATAGCTCAATGAGAAGCATTAAGCAGATGATGCCAAAGTTTTTATTAGTAAAATGATGGACAGTAAAACTCATTTTTTGATGAAGTTCTCACCACCATAATTTTTCAACACCAGGAAATTCAGATTCTTGTCTGTCTCTTCTGTGCTGTATCCCACGACATAGCATCAGTACTTTACCGAGCTCCATAGCTCCTGTCTGCTGGTACTACTCCCAGCTCCACCTTTTTGGTGGCTGGTGGGGCCATGCCTTCCTCTGCCTGGTGCCAAGACTAAGTGCCTCAAAGGAGCAACTTACTGAGAGGGATAACACAAATTCATCTTCTAAGCAGATAATTGTAGCCCTGAAGAGGAGAGGAGAAATTATGGAAAGGCCAAGAGAAAACTTGAAGAAAAAAAAAGACTGAAGGGAAGTAAAAAAACAGGAAAAGGATAGGTGTAGCAGAAGAAACAAAATGTGAGACTTATTTGTGTATGCATAAAACCAAGGTGGTATATAAAGAACCACAAAGGAAGAGGGCGTTGAACAAATGAAGAAGCATAATTTAGATTTTATGATGGACTTGAGTTGTCTTTGAACAGCCTGGCTCATGAATAGTTAAACTGAATCTCTTGAATAACCTATAGAGTGACATTTGTTTCCATAAATTATTCACTGAATACCTACAAATAACAAACTCATTTGTTGTAACTGGCTTTTAAGCAAAAAAAAGGGTGAATTTTTCAATACATTATTCAAACAGCTGGAGTTCAGATACGTTTTTATGTATGCCAGCCACAAATACACTTGAGGTGTTATTAGATGGCAAGTGTGATAAACTGGGCATTTCCTTTGCATCAAATGCTATTGATTTTGAGCTCAGAGAGCCATTGTCTGCTGGAAACGTGGAATATTTGAGCTTCTGCCAGTTTCTTGTTGCTGAGCAACGGCATTTGTCCCTTCCAGTTTCTTGCGTGTATATAGCTTGTACATATGGATTAAATGGAATGTGGAACAAAAACTATCTTAACTATTTAATGACTTTATAAAATATCTCCTCCATTCTAAAAGACCTGCCAAGCAGTAAATTTTCATGGCTTTCCTATGCAGTTTGGGTTAGAGAGAGGACGCAGCTGCCGGGGAGCTGCCAGAGCAGGTCCAGGCAGTGGGGAGCCCAGGGATCCAGGTGCTGGATGGGCAGGACCTGGAGACAGGGCTCAGCCCCACACTGAGGGAGGGAGCAGGGCAGGCTGAGGGGTCTCTGCCAGGCGCAGCTCATGGTGACGGGGCACATCCAAGGGTCAGCCACAACATCAGGCCCACAGAGCCCCCGGAGGGTGGGCAAGGCCATGGGGGTGGCAGTGGGCTGAGGACAGCCTGGACATGGGCCCACTGGCAAGCCCAGGCTGTGTGAGGCTGGAGGGGGACCCCATGTGCTGAGGAATAACTGCGGGACGGGATGATGGCATTGGGGGGGCTGCCATGGGGTCCTGGAACTGCAGGCAGTGTAGGGGAAACCCAGGGGAGGAGTCTGATGTTGGGTCTTGGGCCACGGGTAGGTTGTGGGGAGCCCCAGGAGTCTGACATGAGGCTCTTCCCCATGGGCAGGTTAGGGGAGTGCTGGTCTCCCCGGGACCCTGACAGTGGTGTTGGCTAACATCTCTAGTCGGAGTCACATGTTCCCACTGCTGTGTTTGGATTATTTTATAATATTTAATTTCTGGGAAAAAAAAGTAAAGACCTTTTACTTCATTTTATGCAGTGTCTGTATATTTTTTTTCATTCCATTATAGTTGTGCAAACAACAACAAAAAAAAGAGTATACTTTAGCAAAGAGCATGTTCTCCAAAGCTTGTACTGTCAGCAGCATCTCACCATCATGGAAAATGAGAGCATCTTTGTGAGATCCAAAGATAGGTAAAAGTGGAACTCACATAACAGTGCTAAAGATTATTTTGACCTTTTCATCAGTCACTTTGAAATGTCAGATATTTTCAACTGACTCCACAGAACACCTTTAGCTCTATTAAGCACCTGTTTTCTATCTGATATTTTAAATTTTAATAATGAGTTCAAATCTCTGCGTGCTAATTAACACAACAAAAAGTGATTTCCATTGCATTTCCAAACAGAAAATGTATAGGTAAGTTCAAGTTCATTTCTTTTCAAGTATGAAGACATCACTGAACCCAGTTTCCAAATCTTTTAGCTCCTATGAGGTCAGTGGTTACCTAATTAGAGTATTTTTTGGACTCACTGATAAAGACCAACAGCAAATGTTAAGTGTGGTAAGAAACAGTAACGCAGGATTGAGTTACTCACATCTGAAGGTGTTTTGGTCCAACTCTAACTCTTACCTTTTTTCTAGCAGTTCTAACTGGAGTTTTAACTTCTGTCAGCAATGTAACTTTTGCCTGCCAGCTAAAAGAGTAACCAGTAGTAGTAGAGCAGTAGAGACTTTATATCTGATTTGATAACTAGAGTGAAACATTGGCTTAAACTGAAGCTCTGAAGAGCTGTTAACAGATTTCTACTAAGAGGTAAGGTCATCCCAGGAAATGCTGGCCATCATTTTCTCTTTACATTCAGGGCTGTCTACATCAGTACCAAACTGGTGTCTGCTGTCTCCTTCAAGAACAGTGTAATGTGTACAGGAAATGTAGTGTTACAGGATGACTGTCACAATAAGTAAAGTAAGAGAATAAATTTAGTGAGCTGTAAAGTTTTCTATGAAAAAGCCTTTTCAGGATCAGAAAAAGAAATTGCAAAGGATATGTGAAAAACCATGTTTAAACAAATGAAGAACACTTTTTTTTTCATTTCAGGAAACCTGCAAGTTTTCTGTTCTTCCACACTGCCTTACTGAGTAAATAAAAAAAGATATGAAAGAGTTTTTCATATGCAGCTCATGCATGAAAATTATTTCTATATAAAAGGTCACAGAAACTTATAATAAATAATTATTCATTATGTACATCTGAATTCCTCAGCCTCTCTCTGGACACAAATATATTTTATTTGGATGTATCAGAGCCCCCCAAATATTTGAACTGTTTCAGACTTTCATCACTCATCGTAAAACTTCCTTCCTCCTTTTCTAGCCCAGTGCCAAGAACAGGCAAGATTTAGTTCAGCATCTGTTATAATTTTCTCCAAGATGAAGAAAGCACAATCAGAGTATCTTCTCAATGAGGCTGATAATTGAAGGTAGAGATTCCAAGTGTATTATAAAACAGATTAGGAAGTTATGCTTTGGCTTTTTATCTTATTTGCAGATATATTCAATCATGAATTTACCTATTGTGTTAGATCCAGGTTTCATATAGTTGAATTTGGATTTACCTAAAAAATTAATGGGATGCACATCTTCCCTCCAGTCCCTCATAGTCATAATTTTTGATTGAATTGCATATATTTCCTGGTCATATGGCATGGAAGCTCGTCTAAAGTACCACAGGATCTGTATTAAAAGGTGATGTTTAACTTGTGAGGGCATCATCAATTATGCAAGGAGAGCTGCAGTGCTACTTACCTGACACAGTCCATACTTATAACCACAGTCATTTTAGTTTTCCTCAGCTGATCCCCAGCATTTGTGCTAAAAAAATAGATTACGAGATGTTCAAAGCTGTATGTTCAGAAAGGCATCCATTTAATGGTCTTTTGAAACTAATATTCACATGGCTTTGCAAAGCCAACTGTTTTGTGGCAGTATAAATGAGAGTAATGATCAGTGGGGAATATTTTGGTACAGAGCAGGCATCATTTTACTGAGGTTTTGGAGACAATGTAATAAAATTCTCTTCATAAACAAAGACTCCTGGTTTGAAAATCCTGAAGCTGTATAACTCCAATTACAGCTGTAAGAAGGCTATTTTGCAACTGTGCTTCTGCTGAAAGGCCATCTAAAGTCTAACCAAAATTTATTCATAGCCAGTTTGTTTCTACTTGTTTTTATGCCAATATCATCCCTTAGATTAAACGGTTCTTATTCCTCTCCCTTGTTTATCCCCAAAGTGTTTATAGAGAGTGACTATATCTCTCTCAGCTTTTGTTTTGCTAGGCTAAACAAGGCAAGCTCTGTTGACAGATGGTTGGCCAGAACCCAGCCAGGCGAAGCTAACACACCAGCTTCAGAAAGCCAGGAGCAATCACTCTTTGGAGGTTACCTCCAGACTCCAATGCAACTCATCAGAGATCTGAGGGCAAATAAACATTCTCTTGGGCTGCAGCAGTGCCACTTCTTTCCATTCCACAATTACTTATACTCCATGAACTAATTTCTTTCTTTTTAATAACTGTCAGTCAGAAGCTCAAATCTTTTTGTAGACATGAGAATTGTAATTGTAGCCTGAGTTGACATAAATGGACTGCTTTTTATCTAATTAATTTGTACACTGAAAGAAATGAAAGATGAAGAACCTGAAGATAGAACAATAACAAGCCATCATACATCTCGAGTCCTTATTTCACTATTTGAGATATGGTCAAGTCATTGCTATCAGTGTTCTTGCTTCCTCTATTCAGAAGCAGTTTCCCTACATATACATGTGTGGCAGTCATACTGATGACTGCTGTGTGTACACATTTTCCCCTAACCCTAAAAAAGACCTCTCTGAATTCTTGTGGAAAACCATAGTGTTAAAATTATTGATAAATCCTGGATATTTCCACCTCTCATTTCTTTAATATGGAGCTGGCAAAACCAGTTAGTTTCTCCTTTCAAGCCACAAATGTCGTGAATAAAATTCAAACCAAGGTGTCTACCTTCTGCCAATATAGGAGAGGAATTGCTTCTTTCATATTTATTCTCCTTCACCATCTCAAAAATATTTTGAAGTCATGAAGTGGCTTCTTACCAACAGTGCTGGCTGCATGTCAACATGGGTGAGGTAATCCCTACATATAGTGCTCAATCTTAAGAACTGGCTAATCTCCAAACTGTAAAAATGAATATGTTGGGCTGCTGAAATAGGCTTTGAAATCTTGTTCCTGTAAATCTTGTACAGGAAAAATATGAATTCTGCCACCTATGGATAGTTTTGCGATTAAAAATTCTGGTCAGGAGTTGCCCCATGTACATGTTTTGCTTATAAAGAAGACAAAACAAAAAACAGTATTTGTCAGGACCAATGATCCATAATTGGATGTTTCCCTCCCTCCCTGTGGTCACTCCCTCCCACACATCCCCTCCCCTCCCCTCCCCTCCCCTCCCCTCCCCTCCCCTCCCCTCCCCTCCCCTCCCCTCCCCTCCCCTCTTCTCCCACTCTTTCCCCTCCTTCCTATCTTCCATTACTCAGGTTTCTCTATTTTATCACCCATCATGGGATGATGGCTCCTGCTCAAATGTTTACATGTTCAAATGAATCAGGAGCATAATTCTAGTGTCAAAGTAAATCCAGTAGCACTATTCTTGATTTATTAGGATATATGTAATCTGATTACTTTATGCTAAAATTGTCTGAGTTTTATCAAACTTGTTATTTTGCAGCATATTTTTCCCTTACTTCCTAATTCTTCCAATTTTTCTTTGTTTTCTTGTTCAAACTGCATTTAAAGGAATTTGAAAATTATGAGAATTGAGCAAATACATTCCATTTGACATTACTGACATTTTGCTTATATGTTCTGTCATTTTCCCATATTTCGTCCTTCATGTGAGTGAGCATGATTAAGTCCTTCAGCAGGAGTTGAAACTTTGTTGGCTGTGGATGGACTTTTGGCTTTTGGATGCTATCATAATACAAATAACGTATTTATTCATTACACTTCTTTCAACAGAGAATGCTGCTGCACAGGAAAAGAACTTGTACCTTCCTCAGGGGCCTGCCAACTGAGATTTTTCAGGTGTATGATGTTCCATGTCAATAAGGATAGCTGCAAGATCTGTACATATCACATATTATATCCAATATCTCAGTAACCAGTCTTAATACTGTCAGTATAAATGCTGCAGTTTTCATCAATAAAACTAGTATTCATGGTATTAAGGCAGCAGTCTTTATTTGTGGAGATTTCGATATTTGCAGATGTAATTTTAAAATAAACCCCAATTTTATTTGTACAGTGACTGAGTAGAGAAGACTTGCAAAATATCTAACCAGTTCACTCTGAAAATTAAAATTCTTTAAAGTATAGCATTACATATATCGAGTGTTATCACATGTAGAAGAAATTCATTAAATGTCTGCTTGAAATGCTTCAAAACTTTAGTGCATATGTGAGTGTGGGGGTAGGGAGTACCTAAGAGTATTGCAGGGAAGGCAGCTGCTACCAGTGGAAAGGGAGAGAGGAGAGGGAAAAAATAAGATAGGAGAAACGGAAGACAAAATATCCCCATCAAACAACTTTCTATCAGTGTCTCCAGAGCAGTGATATTGAATGGCCTGAGATGAGTGCCACAAGAAACTGGGACTTGACAGATGTACCAAAAAACCCATTAAATATAAGAGCAGTGCCAAAATACCTGTGTACTTGTTGGCATGGACAGCAAGGGACCCAAAATGACTCCTTACATACAGGCACTCACAGTGCCACCATACACTTATTATTCCTTCCTTAATGTTTTTCTTTGCCTGACTGGATTTCTGTATGTTGTACTCCGCCTTACTGCCATATGGTGTAATGAAATGTAATATCTTCTACATAAAGTTGTAATCAAAGCATTCCATAACAGCTGAAGGATCATATTGCAGTCTTTTTACTGGAAGTAGTCCTGTCAGTTTCTGGATGATTGTCTCATGCGATTTTTATTCCATTTACCTTGGTAGCAAACATGTATTGCATACTGACACTGTTTTCTTTCCATTTATATTTTGAGTGGTTCCTTGAAAATATTTAGGTCTCAAAAGTGTTCTTCTGCTTTGATTCTCTTTCTTGGCCGTTGATGCTGGTGACTGTTTTATAGTTATTAGAATTTTTTAATATTGATTCTTCACAATAAAAAGGTTAACAGTATACTAAAGTATTTCAGTGTTTAATATTGTCCAGTGAAATTTTTTTTAGAATTTTAGTGACTGATTCTTGATTATTAGTTTTTACACAAACATGGGGTTTTTTTAAATGAATGAAACTCCAGGAAAATAAGTGACTGATGAAATGGAACAATCTATATGTTTTGGGGGATTTTTGTATTTTTCTTGCTTTAAAACTTGCTCACAGCTCTGTATACTTTTACTACATGTTTTATCATGTATATATGTGCTAGCACTATAACTTCCTCAAATGGGATGATGAGACATGCCATGCCTGGAATGTACATGCCATACAGGCAGTGGTAGATTACAGTCATTCTTGAACATATAACTGCCAGAGGCACAATTCTTTCCAGGGGCTACCTGAAGGTGATGTAAACCTATTTAATAGTGGGTTAAGTGTTTATGCAAGAATACAAAGTCCCATTCTTGTGCACTAAGCTGACTCTTGAATCTGGCCACAGAGAAAACTTACTCATTGACAGAAAGACCTCACTTTCAACTTAATTCTGTTTTGATAGTTAAAAGCCTATATATACATTCATTACTGTATTAATTAAAGCAGCAGATATCACAGTAAAACAATTAGCTCCCTATGTCACATGCAAGCTTATGTAAGCACTCTAATAACTGTAGATGACTGAAAGGTTCAAAATGCTGAAATATTTATTGTAAATGCCAAACACAAACTAGTGGTTTTTCCTGTCTACAATGAGTTTTCAGTATGTGCAGAGAAGTGTTTATTTGAATTTCAAAAACAGTTACAAACAAATCTGTCTTTTAATAGCAAGCACTCTGAAATCACAACTCTTTTGCTCCAATAAAATTTTTGTGTGTATACCACAAAAAACTCCCTTGGGGAAACTGGAGTTAAGCAACTGGTCCACAGGAGAAAGGGACTGAGTTCTGAGGAGTAAATCTATACTGAATATTCAAGAAATGAGATACCAGCTGTGTTTAAGGAAGATGAAAGGGTAACTTCCACTACTGTAACTGTGTTGGGGGATGCTCAATATGAAAAAAACCCCAGGTCAAGGAACCAAGTTAGTTTAATTCCACTGTTGGGGGATATATTTTTTTGTTGTTTTGTTTTAAATCTGATTTTCCATATTTCACAAATCAAAGGCATTTTCTAGGTACTAAAGACTTTCCACCAAGTTATTAATACTTGGACATTCAATGTTGTATTTAGCAGTACTAGAATTTTTAAGAAGTGTGCTTACCTATACTTGCTAAAATGTGTACTTGCAACTAAAAGAGAATTTATATTCAGTACCATCTCCATTTCTATTAAATGAGTCAGAGTATTGTACAAAATGCCTGCCAGTTGCATGTTTGCAAAATGATATTTTCAACTGCTTGAGTGTAACACTAATTGTGAAGATGTTGGATTCATTTCCCAGAAGTGGACAAATCTATCTTGAGGAAGAGAGGAAAAATATGAAGGCAGCTTTGCAGCATATTCCTTAGCAGATGTTGCTATGTGATAGACGTTGGTCCACAGGGAAAGCCACAGAAATTTGTGCACCTAAACAATGCTTTATGAGAGACAGAAATGTTCCTGCTGAGCGATACATACAATCCAAACCATATAGTCTGTGTGGAAAACTGGTTCTCACAGATAAATATATAATTAACAAGAAATAAAATGTTGTACTGATGCCTTAACTTGAGAATATATTGCTCCAGAAATCAAAAATCAACATGTTCTCTAAGACACAAAGCCTTGGTTACGTTGCTACTAAGCATATGTTCTCTGGAAGGAGCTGGCTGTTATAATGATGGCATCTGGCATTTGGTTTAAAGCCTTTCATGCTTGTTGATTTATCTGGTTCTTAAAGTACACCCACTGTCTCTTAAAATTTATACTGACAAAGAGAGAAGCTGATGAACCTCTTGAAGTACTTAGCTCTGATAATATTTGCTAAAACATCCTAACTGGAGAACTTGAAGTAGAGATACTAAAATATTTTAGTGAAAGATATAAAAGGAAAAGAAAGGTCTTAGATTATTTTAGCTGTTTTCAAATAGGCAATTTTTGTCTGTGCATCCAAGCTGCAATGTCTCAGAATTCCCAATTAATTTTGAAAGTGATGGTCTCATTGAAACTTTACAAAGAAAGTGCATTAAACATGTTTTAATATTTGCTCCATTAAAACTTTTTATCACTAATTCTTTGATATCTATGATTTGCCATGGAAGTCATAATCAATTTATTTGAGGTAATATTTCTTTAGTTTAAAAGTGAAAGAACCAGAAATTCCTGGGACCTTTTCCGGAGCACTCTCTTGTGGACAATAGCTACATTTAAT
Organism: Corvus hawaiiensis; assembly: GCF_020740725.1. Taxonomy (NCBI): domain Eukaryota; kingdom Metazoa; phylum Chordata; class Aves; order Passeriformes; family Corvidae; genus Corvus; species Corvus hawaiiensis. The sequence goes on from NC_063216.1 coordinate 39,342,544, forward strand.
ATAGAACTTCATGTAAAAGTATCTTGAAGGAAGGAGAGACCTAATTGTCTTGAGAGCCTCAGTTTTTGTATTTCTAAACTCAGAAGGTACAAAATTAAGTTATTTATATGTGAGCTGAAGAAATGGCAAAGATACATTTATATCAATTAAATATTAAAAATCATAAGTTTGAGGTTGAAGATTAATGGTTTTTATAATTCTTTAAATCTAGAGCAAAAATTCAAATGAAAATTGGCTTCTTAATAATGATTTATATTCTATGGAATTGGTTGTTTTTCTACAGCACTTAATATTCTTCTTAATTTTTTCCCTTTATTATTGCTGTAAAATATCTTTTGCTGTGAACAATATGTACAGCTAATAGGTGTGGCTCCTTCAGGTTTTGAGTGCTGAGCACAGGTCTCAACTGATGCCTTATGTTTTGACATCTGATTTAGCTCTTGGAACCTGATTTTGGTAGCTCCTTATCACAAATCAACCTGGGATCCTTCTAGCCAGTTTCATCTCTGAAGAGAGGCCATACTGCTCTCTTCTTCCTAATGTAACGTGCTAAGTAAGCCACTAAGACCATTACATTGGACCATAGTCCTACAAATTTATACCCCCAGGGCTCAAAAAAAAAAAAAAAAATTACAGCTGATGAACCACAGCTTCAATGTGTTATTTTCATTCTGCTTGGATGTGTTCAATTCCCTGATTTAGTGTTTTTAGAGTTCTGTTTACTTTGCACTCTCTACTGCTCAGACACTTAATGCTATTAATTAGCAATAATGCATATAACCAGGCACGTTAAAGCCAGATAAATGCCTCCTACCATTTTAATGAGACACAAAGGAAAGGCAGACCTATTTATTTAACAGCTGAAAAAGAAAACATTTGTCTGATGACCATATATCACTTTTTTATCTTTGCTAGTAATAACAAATGATGTAGTTAAAATAGGCTGGCAAAACCAAAGGCATATAGTGAGATTTTTTTGTACTAAAAATTCAATGAATTATTTTTATTTATTTTGGTTTAGTTCGTTAGGCACAAAGACTTTTGTCTTAATACGCAGCAAGTTCAATTTTTCTTAAGTAGTTTGCTTTACAATGCTTCTATCAGAATAAAAGTAGTCCCATTTAGATAACTTTTTCTTTGTCAAATCTTTCATAGCTAGACGGAATGTGGCCTATTTAACTCATCATTAAATCCCAGTTGCCCAGGCTTAAACCAAACTTTCACTATGGGTTTGTTAAATTCCATAATATAATACTTGCCATAGTAAAGCTCAATATTAATTTAACTAGGGATTTTGCTTTAAATAACCCTTTGCTTCTGGATGATATATGAGCTATATATATTATAGATGTTATTTTAACTATTGCTTGTAAACATTAACCATTCCTCAACTGACTTTTGAATTTTTTCTGTCTAAATTTGGGCCATAACTTGGCTTGCATTCTGCTGCTTAAGAACATGCTCAGGGGAAGAAGAGGATTGAAAGGTGGAGAGGATTTGGGACACATACAGTCCTAAACACGTATTTACCCATAGCTGAGCTGAACACATGGAGTTGTGGGTAAGCTGATTGCTGTCTGTCTTTGAGGCACTGTCATGCTATTGCTGTTTGAGACACAGGAAAGCATCAACATCATATCTTGGGTACAGAATGTTTTGTTGGGAGGCTGAACTGACATAACTCTGGTACACTGTAGAGATACCACTAAACAGGCACTGCTTCTAGGAACTGAGTAAACTTACATCATGCTCAGTAGGAGTTTGATTCTGCTACAAACCTGATGGTAGTCACGCTTGTGCCACCAAGGCATGGCATCACATATACAAGATGGAAACTTGGCAAAGAATGGGCATGCTTCTCAGCCTGAAGGCACTAGTGTAGTTGTACTGCTTACTGCTCAACAACTAAGCTGCTTAACCAACAGAAAATTAATGAAAGATAAGCAGAAGCTACTGCTCTGTCTGGGTTACATTCAATGGTAATGAACTTGCTCAGAAAAAAAAAAGGTAAAAACCCAGCACACTCATGATTACTTGACCATTTTTGCTGGGAAAAGTCGCATCTCTTAAGGCTGTTTTTCAAACCAGGATGCTTCTCAATGATCAAAACCAGTTTTTGCACATCCTCTGAAATTTAAATAATTTCTATTTCATCAAGTAGTGAGCAGGAAGGTGAGGGAGGAATGGCTGGCAGGAAAAAGGAAGGTTTAATGCATAGCTAGCAAAGCACAAGCATACCAGTAATCCTGAGATACCCAACAGGATCACACAACAGAGACAAGGAGGGCTTGTGCCAGCAGACAGTGGAGTAGGGACCCACATCTCTGGAACAACTTGTGGAGCTCAGAATGGCCTGAGAGTCTACCTGTAGGTTAAGGGTGGTCAGAGATGGGTGGACGGTGACGGAGACGAAGAGATCTCTATAGGCAGGTCTTGGGACACAGTCGGTTTATTGTAAAGGGCGTGGGTATTGGGGCACTGCTCAGAGCTGGTAGACTCAGCTCTGAGCAGGCCCAAGAGAGCAAGAGTGTAAGTGGGTGAGAGAGAGAGAGAGAGTGTAAGAGCAAGAGTAGAAATGGAAGAAGTAGTAAGGAAAGGAAAGAATAGAAGTGTCTGAAGTCCTGGTTACAATACAATAAATCATCTTCTGCACTGAATATTCTAATTGTCACTAACCAATCTAATACAAGATACAAATCCTATAGCATTTACATACAGCCTATAAGAGTTCTTATATTACCATAGAGTGTTACATCTTAACTTCTAAAAACTACTCTTTGGACCCCTTCTGCTGAGCTAGTAGGGTCTGCTCTGACCCTTGGACCTGTTTGCAAGCAGAGGGTATTGTTCCATCAAGAGGGGATTACTTCAGTCGGCCATACCATTGTTTTCCAGTTGTTCAGTAACTAAGACCTGGTATTTCAAAAGTGGCTTTCATTTCGATGTTGCCTGTAGTTTTCATATTCCCAAAATCTTTTGTCAGGCAATCATATTTATAAGGCTTTCCTGTTTCATCTTCCCCAACACTACCCCTGCCAGTGGTTAAAAAGAGAGTAAGAGGTGCAAAGCAAAACATGGACAAGGCAGCCAAGAAAGGTGGTGAGGCACCACAGCAGGAGTGTCAGAGAGAGCCCAAGGCAGCATGAAGCCCAGTGCTGGAAGAAATAGCTGTGCAAAGGGCAGCCAGCCAAACAAGGAACTATGCTGAACCAGTCCCCGCACCTTACCTCCCCTCACCTTATCCCTTTGATTCCAACCAGGCCATGCATCCCTGCAACACTTAATGATGACTTTACTGCAGAAACCACCAGACGTAGTAGTTGCTTTCCCAGGGGAAGAGGAGCATAAATTGTTATATAGCTATCTTTCAGGAGTTATAACTCTGCTTATCTATTTGTTAAGAGTTATTCCTGCAATAAAAAGATGAACATACTTAGGTTATTCTATGTAGTACAATCATAGAAGCATAGAATATGCTGAGTTGAAAGAGACCCATCAGAATCATTGAGTCAAACTCCTGGTCCTGTGCAGGATACCCCAAGAATCACACCATGTGCCTGAGAGAGAGCATTGTCCAAATGCTTCTTGAACTCAGGAAGGCTTGATGTTGTGAACACTTCCCTGGGAAGCTTGTTCCACCACCCTTTGGGTGAAAAACCTTTTCCTGATGTCCAGCCTAAACCTCCCCTGACTCAGCTTCATGCCATTTCCTCAAGCCTTGTCACTAGTCATGAGAGAGAAGAGATCAGTGACTGCCCCTCTACTTCCCCTCATGAGGATGTTGAAGACTGCAGTGAGGTCTCCCATCAGTCTCCTCCAGGCTGAACAGACCAAGTGACCTCAGCTGCTCCTCATACGACTTCCCCTCAAAGCCCTACACCATCCCTGTGGCCCTTCTTTGGGTGCTTTCTAAGAGCTTAATGTCTTTCTTATGTTGTGGCACCCAAAACTGTGCACAGGACTCGAGGTGAGGCCACCCCAGTGCAGAGTAGAGAGGGACAATCCCCTCCCTTGCCCAGCTGGCGATGCTGTGCCTGATGCACCCCAGGAGAGGGTTGGCCCTCCTGGATGCCAGGGCACTGCCGACTCATGTTCAACTTTCCATCAATCAGAACCCCACTAAAGATCTTTCTTGGTGGCAGGAATCATGAAAAATAGACATGTTTTTAAATAAGATTTCACTGTGATCACTGTGATTTCACACTGAAGTTCTGCCTGCAAACTACAGTTCAGGTTTTACCCTGGTGCTTCACATATATGCTAATAGTACTTCATGCTGTTGACTGTTATTTATGGGACTGTCTAAATATAGATCGTGTCTAGTTTTAATAAAACCTTGTGGACTCTGTTCTGCCATTGAGTTTTGACATCAAGTTGTCTGTGAGTAGAAATGGCTGCAGGTGGATTTCTACTCCATCATGAACCTCCATGGGCTGCACATGGAGGCATATCCTGCCTCACCATGGTCTGCACCACGGGCTGGAGGGGAATCTCTGCTCTGGCTCCTGGAGCACCTCCTGCCCCTCCTTCTGCCCTGACCACAGTGTCAGCCCGGCTGTTCCTTTCACATATTCTCACTCCTCTCTCCCAGTAGCTGCTCTGCAGCAGTATTTTCCCTTCTTACGTCTGTTATCACAGAGGTTCTACCACCATTGCTGATGGCTTGGCCTTGGTCAGCAGCGAGTCTGTCCTGGAGCCTTCTGGAATTGACTCTGTAGGACATGGGGGAAGTGTCTGGCAGCTTCTCACAGAAGCCACCCCTGTTGCCCTCATATAGCAAAGCCTTGCCACACAAATCCAATACTCGCTTAAAAATACAACATGGTTTACTAATGAAATTCTGCGTTTTTTAAAAACTAGATGCTATTTTTCAGCCAAGTTTTTCTAAATGTCTTCTTTTTTTTTATGTAACAAGTACTGAAGCTGTCCTTAAAAAAGAAAATATCATCTATAGTTAAGTAAACCAATGAAATTAGAAGTGTGAATTGACATGTGATGTTTAATATGCTGAGTTACAGAAGATGTGAGAGTAAGAAATTAATGGACTAACGTTTTCATGGCTAATTCTCATGTTACGTACTGCTATATAAGATGCTGTTATCAGTGCAGCTGATCATTTTAAATTGCAACAGATTAGGCAAAAATCAGGCTATTAAGTAGGCTAGACAATAATTCTAGCCACATACTATTGTTAAAAGCTAAACAGAACAATTCACTCAAAGCTTGTGCTCCCTTTGAAAATACTTGTTGCACTATTAAAAACAGATGAAAACTACACCTTATAGTTAGTAATTTTGTCTTTACTTGTTCATGAATAGGTAAAAAGATTATTTTAGCAAGCAGTGTATTAGTTTCAGAGGGATAATACAATTCTGTAAGCACTGGGGATTTGTGATTCTCTTACAAATCAACAGTATTTTTTGGTATAGAAAAGTTGCTGCTGTCAGCTGCCAAAAATTGCTATAAGCCATCAAAGTCAGTGGAAACATGGTCATATACACTAGCTGACAGCAGGATCAGAAGATTCAGCTTCAAAACCATTTGAAAGAATCAGAACTTCCTGCATGAAATAGCTACCAAAATAGAATACAATGTAAACAATACTTTGGCATGAGATGTAACAACCTCAGAAAAAAAATACATAGAGATGTGTGGATATAATTAGAATCCTCTGAAAAATATCAGTAAATTCAGTGAGAAATACAGTAATTGAACCAAAATAGAATTTAAAAGCAAAAGCAAATTCTGGGTTAATATCATAGCAACCAAACAGCAAATGTGACAAGCAGCAAATAGGTCTGCACCATGAAGACTCCAACACTCAGAACAGTGACTAAGACATAGGAGTCTCCTTCCTTTCACAGTCACCAAATAATTTGCTCTGTCTTAGCCATGTTCATTATTACTCCTTATGTATTACTTTCTGAGAGAACTAATCTAATAACTCTTATTTGAAACATTTGTATTTTCTAGTTCTAATTTATTAACTTAATAAATGTATTACTTGCAACGGATATTTTTATTTATCTCTTCAGTCCTCATGTATTTTCTCTTGCGGCCCTTGCTGGCACCTGAAAATTAACTCATTTTTTTTTAGTTTTCCATTACCGGTGGAATTGCACTTTTGTGTGATAGATATTCAATATTAATCTCTTAAAAAAACCCTTCTATTCTGCATGCATAATTTTAGACTGCAGGAAACATTGTATTCTGGTTTTTATATATAACAAATCCAGTTATTTAAACTAATTTTACTTTTTGAGCTAGGTCCAGGTTAAGTAACTGAGAGATTGCATTAATTCCGGCTGAGTTAATGAAACTGGTGTGCTAGTTAGCAGAAAATTACTATTAATTACTAAGGGTCAACCTCTGAAAAGGAAAAAAAGAGATTACCTAAAATGAAAACCAGTTCAAAGGTAGGATGGTTTTCAGTACTAATAAACCAACATTGAACTCCAAGACAGGCATCCAAACCCTCATTTTCTGGTTTTATATATTTTGATGGATCAAAAGTCTGGATCAAGTCCACTGAATCCATAAATGTAAAATTTTACTTGATCCAATGCTGTTTAATTCTGAAGTTTTGCGGGCTTAAACAACATTGGATGAAGTAATTCCTATTTCAATGGATTCCAGAGCCTGTGCTGAACTTTATGGAGTGAATGTCTGGGATTTTTTTCTTTCAAATCCCCTGCTGTGTAGGTACTTTTCACAGCTGCAAGTGCATTAGCTTCAGTACACTTTGGATTTATATCTTTGAACAGAAAGGAAAGAGGACCGCATGTAATTTTAGCCATCTAAAAGTTAAGGTTTCAGCCCAACTTGCCTATCTGTGTTTTTTCTATTGCAAGTAAGACAAAAGTGCACCATCAACTGATAACCATCAGTTAGTTTGAAGGAACATGTCTTAGGATCTGGTGAATCTTAAGAATAAATTTGGTTTGCCTAAACTGTTTTTTTTGTGTGTTTTTTTTTTAATGTGATAGATGCTCTTGCCTGTAGACATGTTGTATACAACCACAGTAAACTCCACCAGTGTAAGAGACACTGCTCTTGCTAGACCAGAAAAGGCAGAATTCTCTCATCTTCAAGAAGGAAACAGGTAGCTGAAATATATTTAGTTGCAAGTACAGAAGAGTAAGGTAATATTTAATGATTGATAACTTAAAATTCAGATCTTGCTAGGTAAAAAAAACCATGGAAAAATCCATCCCTGTGGGGGAAGGTTCTTCACTAAGATGGTGGTTGGACACTGGGACAGGCTCCCCAGGGAAGTGGTCATAACACCAATCTGACAGAGTTCAAGAAGCATTTGGACAATGCTCTTGGGCACATGGTGTGATTCTTGAGGATGTCTTGTGCAGGGCCAGGAGTGGACTTGATGCTCCTGATGGGTGCCTTCCAACTTGGGGTATTCTATTCTATTCTATTCTATTCTATTCTATTCTATTCTATTCCATTCCATTCCATTCCATTCCTGCACCTACTAGAGATGAAAGCTAAAGAAATACAGTGACAAACACCCTGAACCAGTTTAGCCCTTTTAGGTGAGCAGGTTGTCTTGGGGTGTCTTTATGATGTGTATCCGCTATTGCTGCTCTATGCCCAGAAATTAACTTTGTGCCTTTCTGTGCATTTAAACTGAGCCTGAGAGGGGGGAGAGGCAAAAACTGAGCGAACTGTTCAAAGTAGTTGTTCAGGGACACAGACACACACTCCTCTGATTCTAACAGCAGCAAGAGTGGAGGAAGCATCCTGCTTGCTTTTCAGCCAGCTTTTGGCTCCTTTGCTCCGGAGGGAGACAGAGGGTTGAACTTTGTTTTCCTGGGACTTCATTTTTTTTCCCCTTCTCTTCATCTGGACTGTTTTAACATCAGAGCACATCGGGAGAATTTCCCACCGAGGCCCTGGAGGTGGGCCCACAACCCAGCTCCAAGGAGGAGGAGAGAGACCACATCTACAGAAGGACTCTGAAATTTTCCCAGGTTTCTCTCCATGGTGAGAGGTTTTATTATTTAGCATTATTATCCTTTTCCTGTGTGTTTGTTAAATAAATAGTTTTATCTCTTCCACTTTCCTCTGAGGAAAATTTATTTTTTTCCCTGAACCTGGTGGGGGGAGGGGTGGTTGTAACCTGACTTCTATCAGAGGATATTTTTCCTCCAAATTTGTCCAAACTGGCACACAGGTGCAGGTGAGACTAAAGATTCCAACTGTCTTCTCCACAAAGAACAAGGGAGAAGAAAGCACCACAGATAAAGAAAGCTTTTCAGACTAACATGTCTGAAATGCTAATAAAACTTATGTGGGTATTCAAATTGCTACTTATACTTCTTGTTATTTCTGATTTTAATTGCTTTTGGGCCTTAGAAGAACTGCAAGGGTACAAAATACACAGCAGATAAAGGAGTCTATCAAGTTAAAAGGCTAGTGTTATCAATTACACTGCTTGAAAAGAAGAAACAATGAGAGGAAGTCTGCATTGATTGAATATCACAAAGACACACTGCTGGCTCCAGCTAATGGAGTTATTTAGGAAACTTTGGGTTCTACTCCCAAAAGTAACTTCTCATAATTAATTTATTGTATTGTATTGTTTCTGCAGCCCGTTAAGCAAGAACGTTGTCACACGGAAACCTACAGTGTTGTCTCTTAAATGATGCCTACAATACAATTCCTAACCACAAAGGAATTTGTTTGGAAATTATATGAGATAGGAACAAGAATAAATATAAAATAATGTCGTATAAACAATTTTAATACAAAACTAGAGAGACAGAAAAATGACATTGAAAAGCTTTTCTGTCTTTTTGGCCAAACAGCACATAACAGTTTTTGGGGGCAATCATGGAAATTTTTTTATCCATACATGACTGAATATTCTAAACTGGACATGTAAAGGAGTTTGTACATATATTATACACTGACATATATAACTACTGTATATCAGGTTACATGCTAAACCAAACAGTGAGGCTGGAGGAAAGCACATCCATTCAAATACCAACACAATGTACACTCAAATATTGAAATCTAATAATTTTAAAAATAATCTTTTTATTCCATGTGCTCTATTATATTCTTGAATTCTGCCGAGTCAGAATTTCTCTAGCCAGTTGAATCAACCATTTTTCCTTAAATATCTCATAGCCCAGAATTCAAGATTTCAAGACCTGTATCTGGTTTCTCACAACATTTGAAATTAATATGTAGATAAGTACGTGGATTAAGAATTCTGAAAGGGCTCCAAACTCATAATCAGTTCAGAAATCACTTGAAGCACAGACTTCTAGAAGATTAAGAAGATGATTTTAATAGAACTGGATAAAGTATAAATCAAAATTGACTGTTTAGTGTAGCACTATGAACAGAAATAGTTTTCAATATAGTAGCAGCAGATAATTAACACAGTCTGTATTATATGGATGCTGATGAATTTGATCTTAGTTTTCTTAAGCGGAGAAACGAAGTAATTCAAAGTTGTCAAATAGAAGAAGGAATTGTTTCACTTCAGGCATTCATTTTTGACATCAGTAATGGATGACCACATAGAAATACATTTAATGATTAAACATTCTTGTCTAAACATAGGAGCCAGAATAATTTTTCTGAATAACAGTACAGTGCCTTTTCAATGTAGTTCAATTACTTATGTCAGTCATCTGAGACCATGCTTTATTTCACACAGATTCATATTCCTCCACAGAAGACAGGCGAAATCTTATGGCTGTGATGATGGCAGACTCCTTTCTGTCAATCCTGTGGCACTTTGCTACTTATTGTGGCCCAAGCAGGCTTGTCTGTCCCATACCTTCTGGCAGATTGCTGGGATCTCCAGTGCTCCAGGAGCCATGCCTATACATGAGAAGCAGACCAGAAGACTGACACTTCACTGGGTCTTGTCACAGTGCGTTCTTGAGACTGTGGACCACTCCTGCTCCAGTCCAATCCCAGGGGAGGCTCAAACAATGCACACTGGGCTGCACCAAAGGCTTGGAGAGGTGGCAGGGAATCTGGAGACTGTCCCTGCTCATCACAGGGATATGAGGAAGTCATGCACATCTGTAATTGGTGACCCAGGGGCTGACATCCTCTGTAGTGACAGAGCAGCTGATGGAGGATGATAGTTGGTATCACCAACCCATCAATGTCTTGACAAGCTGGACACCATGTAAATGCCAGTGGGGCATGGGGGACGCATAACAGAGAACTGTGGAGCAGGTATGGAGGTTGACTCCATAATATGAGGGTAGAACTTCAAGCTAGCCATCAAAGTCAAAATTTGCCAGGAAATGCAGCTCTGGTCTAAAACCACCTGAAATAGACAAGAGATGTTTGACTATTTATTGGTTACACCAAGACTAAAATTCTTGACTTGAGAGCTTAAGTGTTACATATTTCCATTACCAAAAGAAGGCAGATTTTGTAAAGGTACTTAATAACCTGAAAATGTCAGTGGATACCTAGTGGCACTTAGCAAAGTTTTGCCTCTAGTTGTCCAAATGTCCCTAAGGCTAGATTCTTGGCTGTGCATGTCAGCTTTCAAGTACAGTAATGTAGTCCACATGCAATTTTTCAGTGACAGTGGTGTCTTAAAGAATTTCAGTTTCCCCCCTGCTTTCCAATAACTCATTTCCGAGGCCAAAATATAACCAAGGGAAATTAGGATTGTTCTTTTTATAAGCTATAAAGTTTATAAATCATCTGGTTGGGATTTAAAGTTGAGTCTGACTTGGTTGGGAGCCCAGCCCCTGAAACACTTGTGCTGGAGGCTCTGAGGGAGCAGCACCCTAAAACATACATGGCAGGCAGGAAGGGTCAACAATGCCTTTAAACTATTGCAGAACATGACCCTTTGTCTTTAGGCGTTATTCACTTTGGTGCTTTCAAAAATGTCTCTCTAAGTTCGTCTCGTTGTTGCATAAAAGCTCCTTGTTCATCTTGGGACGTGGGAGTGTCTCTGTGTGTATGTGGAGAGAACAATTTAGGAGAGAGTAAGGACACTTTCAGAGTTTTCAAATTCATGGTAGAGGTAGTTTCTTGGGTTTTTTTAACTACGTGGTGCATTTTCTTTTTCAGTGCAGTCCTTCACAGCAGCATGGATGTCTACATTTTCTAATATACATAGAAGTATGGATATTCACTGTACATGGAGAGATGCATGTCAAACGCATAACACAAGGCACTTTTTTTTTCAGTGAATCATTGTGTCATTTCTGTAAATCATTACAGTATAGTCAGTGCAATTCTCATTTAAGCTTGGAAAGATACACTTTTATAACATTAGGACTGAATGAGATTTGCCAAAAACCGTTGCAAAATCAAGAATGCATGCAATAATTCATCATTAAGGAGAGATAATCAATGATTGTTTAACGTATTATCACTGATACTAAGTAGGTAATTCAACAGAAGTTATTTTCTTGCTATTTAGAAGCAGAAACTTTGATTAAAGCAATAGATTAAATGATTAGAACAATTATACTGCTTCTTGCAACCACTTCTGCTTACATTCTCAGGAAATTAGGGTGATATCTGCACTAGTTTTGTATTTAGACTTTGCAGGCTCACTAGTCATTGCCTTGATAATTCTTCCTGGTCACATCTGTCAGTTCATGGAAGGACATAACTGGGTGTGGCACATCACACAGAGGTAAAATGTCGGACTTCAGAGAATGAAAAATGACCCTGAGGGACTCCCAGACATGATTTAAGATAAACTACATCCTGAAAAGAAAATTGAAAGAAAAATATGAGGGCATGTGATGAATCTGGTTTGTCCTTAGTGTACAATGGAGAGGATAGGGGAATATTTTCTTCAGCTACAGACTGTACTACATTTTTGAAAGCAAGTGTAGCAACAACATGCTAGATTCCAATCACTCTTCTTTTGATGTGCAAGGAAACTGGTGTGTGCTTGGAATGAAGAAATAGGTTGATACTTTATATAGGAATTTAGGATTTTAAGGTGACCCATGCATAAGGTCATTGTTTGTTTTTAAATAGACTTAGTTTAGAACAGAGCAGCCCCCAGCTCAGACACTTTAAACAAGTTACACTGCATAATTCTAAGCTCATAATTTTGCCCCCAAGCAGGATAGTCAAAATAACACAATGTGAATCTCCTCTAAATCTTTAGATTCAGGTTGCATTGATTTATAAAAGCTTGCGTGTAGCTGTGATGAAAGCAAGGAGGACTGTATTTCTTTGTGTATATTGTTACAGTTAATCCAAGGTGCGCTCTGTATATTGTAATACTGAAATACAATGAGTAGGCAGCAAGGTAAGGAATGGAAGAGACGTAGAATTAATATAAACACAGTTGTTGGCAAATAGATGATGCTACGTCCTCCCTACAGTAGATTTAGACAGTAAGTCTTGGTCCACCTGAATGCATATTTGTAACCAAAACTCCTACATTTTATTTACTTTCCAGCATCAGACATAGTGGTTTTGTCATCAGATTGGAAATACTCATCCTTCACACTCCATCAGAAGCTCACAAAGTAAATTGTCAATAAATATACTGTTTCCTTAGTAGCTTTATGGCTCAACCACTATTACTGTGCTATCAGTAAAGCTTATATGCGATTGCACTGAATTCAGATATACCTGAATGCTTATCTTTGGCATATTTTTAGTTGAATATATATCTCACTGCATAAATGTTGTAAAGCTTAAGATGTAGAAAATTTAGGAAGAGATTTTCAAAAGAAAATTACCTTTTACCTGTATAGAAATTGACTTCAAAAAAACTTGTAGTTATAAACTATTAAACTAACTATATTTTTTAGAATCTGAAACCAGTTTTTCATTATTATATTACATATGTTTTCCTATTCATCATGTGAATCAGAATTCCAGAAATCTTAATGTAAGGAATAAATACATATTCTGGGAAAAACAGTGAACTCAGGCTTTCATGGGACATAAAATCCATTAGGAGGCTCTCATCATAGAGAGCAGATGATGATAAAAATAGTGTGACAGAGATCTTTTTATTCTCTGGTCTCCATTGTAAGAGTTAATTGTTTTAGAAGATAATTTCCTGTCCTATGGCAGACATCTGCAGGTCCCTCGGCTGTGACAGTTTAGGGTAGCCTCCTACCAGCTACCCTACTTCACTGCTAGCGCTTTGTAGACCTTCTCTGTAACTTCAGGCTATTGATGGGGTTTCCAAATGAAATGTCCCCGAAAATGATGGACATTTAGATCCTTCAGTGATTCATCTGAGGTTCCCTTTAAAAGATACTGCATGTATTTGCTATCTTTATATATTAAGAACTTGGGGTCTACAATTTCATTTACATGTGTATCGTACACATATGTGTGCATACATACCCTATGCATGATTGTATTTTTAGCCGCCAAACATGTTAAGAGATTATTTTACACCTTTTAATAATACAAGGGTTCTTTCCATGTCATTAGTATATACACTGGGGCATACTTCAGAAATAAATGTGCAGTATAACTTACTGGTGTGCACAACTGTATATTTGTCAATAATTTGTGGTGTTATTTGTGCTTGTACATACTTCCAGTAATCTACTTAATAGGCTTACTGTTTTGCTGTACACAATATCTAAAAATAGAAACAACATATACATGACTTAAAAAATCTGTTGTTATTCCTTATAGTAGGATATTACTTGGTTTATGTGTTGATATGTATTATAACAAAAAACAAGAATTTTTTTTTGTTTCTGTGACCAAAAAGATTATTCCATGTGTAAAAAAAAGAGACATTTTATCTGAACATTTTCCAAACCATAAATAAAGTAATCTAAATCAAAACAGGCACTCAAAACATTTCTGAAAGGAACTTATTGTATGTTACTGAAGATAGAAAAGATGATGGATTTTACACAGATATGTGTAACTTAGTTAAATTAATGTAATAAGGATTTTTCATTTAAGTACAGTAAGATCAGAAAATTGTACCATTTTGAAAGAGGATTGTAATATCTGTCTGTGGGGAGCAATTATCTTTAATATACTGATAGCATTCCCCTGAATTGGAAGTCTTCTACATGGGACAAGGCTGAAGTGCTAAAATATTAATTTTATCCATCAGGTTCTTCAGGTTTCCACTTCTCAGTGACACTGTGAAACTTCACACTTATATTTCCTATCACTTCTGCTATGAAGCTACACAGGGTCTACCTGGAATTTTGAGAAGAGTAAAGAACCCTATTATGCCTCTGTGAATTTTGGCACTAACCAAAGAAATCACTTCCTGACACCTCAAATACTTAATGATTTGTTTTTCACACAGGATTCATATTTCAGAATAATATTTCCTTTATTTTACTGAACATGTTTAATATGAAATTAATAATTAAATTATAATCACATGTCAAATTGCATAGCTTTTACATGCATACATACATACACCATGTATAATATAAAAATTGTATGTACCTGTTGTGCCGGTTTGGCCAAATTTAGAAATATATCCTCTGAGAGAAGGCCGGTCACCACCCCTCCCCCACCAGGTTCAGGAAAAATAAATTTTCCTCGAAGGAAAGTGAAGGAGATAAAAACTATTTATTTAACAAACACAAGGGAAAAGGATGATAATGCTAAATAATAAAATTTCGCTGTGAAGGAAAAAACCTGGGAAAGTGTTTGAGTCCCTCCTTTGGTCTCCTCGGAGCTGGGGCTTGGCCCAGGGCCAGGCCCTCTGCACTCGGTGGAAAGTCCTCCCGATGTGCTCTGATACTGAAGTAGTCTAGTAGAAAAGAGAGAAAATCCAAAATTCCAGGGGAAGAAAAAAAGTTCAACTCTCAGTCTCTCTCTGGAGAAAAAGAAACTGAACAACTGGCCAGAAACTGACTGGGCAGCCGCAAGCCGGGTGCCTCCTCCCTCCCCTGCCCCAGCTGGAAAAAAAAACGCTATCTCTGTGTGACCTTGAACAAGCTGCAAACTGCTTTGAAAAAGTTTTGCTCAGTTTTTCCTTCCCCCTCTCAGGCTCAGTTTAGAGGCATAGAAAGGCACAAGAATTAATTTCTGGGCATAGGGCAGTGATATGGGATACACATCATAAAGTCACCCCAAGACACCTGTATTGAAAAAAATTAACAACTGCATTGTTTTAGAAGTTAAGCAAAAAAGTATTAATGAGATTGTGCCAGGAATGTAGCTCCATATTACACTGTCTAATATGTCAGTATTTACTGGAGTGTTGTTGGGTTAATATGAAGAAGGAATGGCTGGAAAGGGTTAATTATGACAAGGTTTTATCTGCTCATGACTTCTAGATAGGTCCATTACCGTTTCAGAAAATATCCCCCTGACATAGAAATAAGGTCTTGACTATTTCACCAGTGTTGATTAAAGCTAAGTCCTTACCTGAAATTGTCAATGACTATTGAACTTACATGTAAATTACTTCATATCTTTAAAGATTAGAGAACTTCCATAATTTCCATCAGTATTTATTTCAGCTGTGTTGGACTGGTCCCTTCAGCAATCTCTGCAGGCATGGTAAGAAAATTTCATCATGCATAGGACTTAAACTGCATTGAAATGAAATAACAGCTATATCAGAAGCTGTGAGACATGGTTTTCATTTTTGTCAAATTTTCTAGGCTTTTATAATTGCATAGAATTAAAACAAATGCCCATCACTGCTGTCATTTTTATTGTAACATCAGAAAAGTTTGCAGCAGGAATATTTTTTATTTTTTTTAATCCTGACATGAGCTGTGGGAAAAGTTTTACTTTTGGTGTAGACAAATATAGCCAAATAAGAGTTCACGTGATCCATGAATTACAGTTTGGTGCTCTCCCCTCCCCGCCCCCAAAAAAGATGGCCGGTCTTGAAAGATGAATATGAGGGAAATCCACACATTAACAGGCACATACAATCCTATTCACACCAATGGCAAGTTTTTTGCTCTATTTTTTAAAGTACTGTGGGAACAGAACTTATGTTGGAAATATTATTTCAAAGTTGCTTATGCCATGATTCCTATGTTTTTAGACCTTACTCTTGATCTGTTAAGAAGGTAAATTTCCAGTCATTTAACATTAGACGTGTCATCCCACCACCAGAAGACTATTTGCATTACTGACTCTTCCACTTTCACTCATGTGCCCATAGGCAATTAGATTCCTGAATTATGATTAGCTAAATGCATTCTCCATTGGACCACCTTCATTAGAGTGATGAATCTTTCATTTTGTGTGATAGTGTGACATAAGGCAAAATGCAATCACTTCAAGAATACTCTTCTGTGCCATAGTCTCAAAGACATCATCAATGGACCTCTCAAGATGATTTCAAATTTCATTGCATTTAATACAAATATTAGGTATATGATTATTAAAACAAAATACAAAATAGAATTTCAAAACATGTTGTAGGATGCTCATGCTTCACCAAGCCAAAACTGATTCCAATTACTTTTTCAGCAGTTTGTAAAATAGGAAAAAAATGCTGAAGTGAAGCAGAAAGACATAGGGTAATGTCTTACATATCTTAGGACAGGATGAACTGTTCCTCAAAAGTGCTTATTCCTCTCCTTTTACTACCTAGGAGACTGGCAAACCTAGATATACCATGTGTTTTAATAATTATGTTTTAAGATTATTATCATTAGGGAAGATGAATTCCATTTTAGCATTTTATAAAGAAATTTAGAAGTCCATTAAATTTAGACAGGAACAAATTTCATCCAAAATTCAATGCTTACTCAGAAAGTTATGACATTAAGGTAGAGTCAATATTTATTTTGTATTTTGTTCTGTATCTGCAGTAGTTGTATTAGGGTACAGGACTGACACAAAACACTGTCAGCATTTGTTTTTTTAAGTGACTGAATAGCTTTTGCTTGGTTTTCCTATGATATGTATTTTAAAAATTCTAAAAAATGAAAGATTATGCCATTAGTTTCACTCTTTTAATCACCAGACTAAAATGAAAAGATCTTAGACTTCAAACCACAGAGCTCAGAGATAGGGACTTTTTTCACCCAGGACTTGCAGGATTTTGGTTTTTAGGCAGATTTGCTGACAGGCTGTTAAATGAGCAGGTATATCAAATGGCAACAGCTCAGGACAGGCTAAGAAATGTGTGCAGCAGATACACTTTTTCAGGTCTAGATTGTGTCTGACCAAAAGCCTTCGCTCAGCTGTCATCACCATGTCTTCCACAATGCCCACTGACACAGTTTAGAAAAATTGGTCATGAGCAATTTGTTAGAGACAGTTATAATTCACAATCCTAGGCTAGGCTCTTCATGAAAAAACAGTGCCTCTTCTGAGATGTAGAACTGATATTTTGAATTAAGATCTCCAAACATCTTAATGAAACTGAAATACATTTTCTGTCACTATAGCAAAGTGTATTTGCAAAAAAGGGTTTCACTATTTTTCCCTCCAGACTGAAAACTTAAAGAATTTTATCTCATTTAATCATAACTATTCTGGTCTCAGCCTTTACCTCAATGTGCTTGATTAAACCCTGTTTACTTAAAACATACTTCAAACTTCTGGCAGCTACAAGGAATGATTAGTCATTCATTTGAATCAGAATCTTGTCAATTCACACTTCAGTTTGGAAAGCAAAAACTACAAACATGGTTCCAAATAATTTATAAAATTACATTTTTTTTCTTTGCTTTCAAGTATAGGTTGGGGCTGTAGGAGACTTTCAAGTATAGGTTGGGGGTGTAGGAGCTGGGCTACTTCTCAAGTGTTTCTTATTAACATAATAAGTAATTAGTAACCAAAATCAGAAGTTGCCCCATGTTTACATTAAATCTATTTTTATGATTTGCAAAAAGTACGTGCAAAGCTTTGTATAATTGCTCAGTACGGTTCACAGGGATTAAACAAATCAGCTTCTCACATTAAAAGATCACAGAAGTGAACGTATTATAGGATTAATGTTTTGAGTCACTTTTAGATATTTAAAATATTTAACTAATATGAGGCAATATTATATTCACACTTCAAAGATATTTTTAAATTAGTTACCCAGCCAGGACTAATCCAGTTAAAAAGAGAAATGAAGTAAAGATTTTTTAACATCAAACTAATAGTGATGTGAAATTTTTATTAGTATCAAGAGTCCATGTTTTCTCTATCTTCCAGAAAGGGATAATGCAAGTCAAAAGATTTGTAAATAGAGAATAGATTATTAAATGCTCCAGTGGCTGTTCTTGTTTCAATAATAAAAAAAGTAAAATCCAGCTTGAAGTAATAACATCACATCTTAAAACATCCTTAACAGAAAACCTGGAGTTGAGTCAGTTTGCTTTAGAAAGGAATTTAACAGGGAATCTGGCTGGACTAAAGACAGGTAAGCATAATGTAGATGCAGTACAACTAGGCAGAAAATGAAAGCTCTGCTTATTCCTGTGTGATGCTCTTTGTTTGACAGGTTGCTTGCACTTGGCACAGCATTTGTGTAAAGCAAATGCTGGAATACATTCAGAAGAACAGAGCCTTGACAAGAATCTTATGTTGAATTTAGCATTTTCTGTAAGATAACAATGAATATTGACCTTGAAAAAAGCATAATGAGATATTTTTAAGCTCTTAGCTGCACTTCAGTGCAGTGAATTGCTCTTCAGAATGTTTTTCCAATCATGTTTACATGTAAAATATAAAAGTGCTATTTCTAGTTGTGCTAGAAAACCTATTCCTCTCTCTGACAGAAACGAAACATTTGTCAAATTCCAGATCCTGAATTCTGTAAGGTATGTCTTGTAGATAAATGACAAGCATTAGTCTTCATGCTGCTTGCCTACATTCTTTCTTATTTTCATAGTACTGTAGAAATGTCTCGTGATGCAGATTTTACAGTTAAAGTGCCTTTCAGGGCTGTAGCCATTTCAGATATTCTGTGATGTGAAATTCTGTCAAAAATGGGTCAACCATGAACTGAAGGTTGGTTCAATAGAAGACAAAGGATGTTATCATTCAGAAAATGAGTGATTCCTTTCACACAGGGGTTGTTTCACTGTAGTAACAGTTTCCATCCTCTTCCACAGATATATATTTTTCTTTTTGCCATTAAAAGGGCTCTGTATAGTTAAGTGCAAGAATGTGCAATAATAACAACAGTTTGTTATATCACTAAATCCACTACTTTAGGTTCTAGAATGACAGTTATATTTTTGCATGAATAGTACATGAACCTTATAACTCACAGAAAACGAGAATGTATGCATGTACATACATACATACAGATTTTTATATATATGTCTATGAATATATATGCATCATCATAATCTGTACACTTGTATTCATGTTCATTTCCATGTGGCATAATTATCATTCCACTTTATTTTCTGCCTTTTTTCTGCACATATCAAATCTTCTAGTCAGTGGTTGAATGTTTAATGTTTGTGGGGACTTTTCTCCAAGATTATTCATTTTCCTGAGACCTACAGTCTTGATAACTATACAAAAATTACTATTATATCTATGGCAGAATTAAAAAGCTAGAAGGCTATAAATAATCCAAGAGATGTATTTATGAAGGGAGCCTGGTGACAGCTGCACACAAGTACTTTTTTAAAGAAAACAATCACCTAGGTCCTTAATTTAGAAATCTAATAACATTAGTATGAGTACTAAGGATACCCATGAGTGCTCCTTACATTAACAAGTTTATAACCTGTGCTTATACCTTCATATGTGTTGAGAATTTAAATATCAAATTATACATACAATAATTATCAATTTACTTCTCTCCCTAAAAGACTGTATTCTTGAATTACTGGGTTGCAGTTTGTAACCAATATGTTGTAATAGATCATATTTAGGACAACAGACTTAGAACTCACAACTTGCAATGGTGTACACTTCATGGTACTGTAAAACAGGATCTGGATATACTAATATGTTTTTTCACAATTGTTCTTTTTCTACTTAATGATGCATACACTGTTTAAAACACATTATGGACTTTCTGAGTAAGTGGAAAATAATAAGGAAGACATAAAGGTAGCAATTGGGAGATGTCATAGAATCACAAAATATCCTGAGGTGCAACAGACTCACAAGAATCATCTTTAACTCCAAAGATAGATTTGTATAAAGGAGTAAGGCTCAGAACTAAGGTCTAGTCTAAATAATTTTACCAAAAATTATATGTGTGACATTTTATTCACTTGTCTTTTCCAAAAACAAGTAGGTTAATCTTTGTCATTTTCCAAATCGGGACACTTTAGGTTTTGATGTTTCTGCTAATTGTACGTGACAAATTTCCCATGTCCCAGGAGATGTGCCTCTCCCTAGGCTCAACATAAGAAAGTGCAATATAGTAACACAGCTGTGGGCACAAAAATATCCTGATATTAATGGAGTGGGAGGGAGGAGGGTGCTGAGCTTGCTTTCCTCCCTTTCCCTTCCTCCCCAGTTCTCACTGGGCACATAGCTGGCAGCTGTGTATTTGCTGGGTGCGAGGTGGGCACTCTCCTGGTAGGGGTCTTATGTGCCCTTTCCATCCTCCCGCTTCCCCTGCTACATTTTGGCCCCCATTTTCATCTCCAGAGCCCTTGTGCAGATTTTGTCTGGCTCTGTTAATCTGGTAAATAAGGCCTGGGAGTCAGAGCAAAGCTGCAGTTCTGCAAATGTGACTAGCATACGAGTCTCGTGGGAAGGATTAGCAAACGGGCTCATCTCATTCTTCTTACTCCTTGTCTATAATTACTGCGCTCTGGAGGCTGCGGCAACATGCACTAGTAGGAAGTTTAGATTTTATAACCTCTAAGCTTCAGGAATTTGGATCCATATTTTCCACTTCTGATAAAGTGCCATAACCAGAAGGTGAATCAGGCAGGGTAAAGTTGCTTGAGCCTCCTCATGCAAAGCCTCACATCAAAAGAAAAAAGCTTTGCTAAGGCAGAAGAAGGAGAGGAAGCATGGCTCCTTCAATCCAAACAGGAGAGGAAAGTGGGTTTGGCACCCAGGGCTACCTGCCCTTTTCACATTAATGAGCTGCTGGCCACACCTCCCTACAGAGCACTGGGAGAAGTGTAGATAAATTCAATCTGGAGGGTTTAAAGATGATTACATAAAGCAGATTATAAAACGAGTATAAAAAACAAACTTTGAAAGGAAATGATGAGTCAGACTTACCAATATTTATGCTATTATTCTACATACATGTTTTTAGTTAAAAGGCACCATTTTTCTCTTTGAGGACCGGTGAGGATCTTGTCAGTGATGCTGAGGTGTATTCTGGTATGTGGAAATAAAAATCCCAATCATTCTTGTCAGCGTCCACTGTACTGAGCTGCCCTTTATGTTTTTAATTCAATATTTAAGCATCAGTCAATTAAAGGTCAGAACATACAGGTACACTTTAAATTAAAAAAATACATTTATCCAACAATTTCAAATGCTTGTATCTCAAGACAGCTTTCCATTCTGTAGATTCTCAGGAAATTCTCTTTTATTTGTTAACTTGAAAGTGAAATTATCATATCAGCAAGATGTATACAGAGAATATGCGATCAACCATACAGTGAATTTGTAAATTAAATTTTATTTATTCTGATTTAAAAATAAATTTACATCACCTAGGTGGTTGATGATATACAAGGATTATATTCTTATTTATTTTACACATCTTTAAGTTTTTTTTCAGGATCTCTCTTTAAAGGTTGTTTGTTTGTAAAGGCAGTGGAATGATTTTGAGAAAATTGATTTGTTTTTTCTATTTCTAAATATTTGAAGGACATGAAATTTTCTAGTGGATAGTGGTACCTTCTCCACTGGTGTTTTTCTGCCAATTTACTTCAGCTACTGAGTGTTTTGTTGTGTACCACACTTATTCTACCCCTATGATTTTCACAGTTTAGGATCTTCTTAAGTATTCTTACAATGATTTCATGGAGAATTCCCACATACTCTTTCATCCAGGGCTTAGTCAAGCCCAGGTCCACCTTCACTCTGAAGATGAAATGCTATCGGTTTTACTCCTCCATGGATTATCCCATACATAAAACAAGTTCTGCATATTTGGTTAAAGAAACAAAATCAAGTGACTGAATGTTAAGATGGCATTTGACTCTCAGCAGAGTATTTGGGTACTCTGCATATCTTTAGAAGATTGAAATTAATCAGCAGTCAGGTAATATGGGCAATTCAGGTATACCAGCTGTTGTGTAACCACAGGAAGAGCATAGAGGTTTTGGAAAGATGCCATCTTACAGTTCATAGAGCTAAAATTTGGGTTTATCCTTATTTCTTGCTGTGTTGTGTCCTAAATAAACACTGCAAGGGCACGTAATCAGAACAACCCAATGTCGCTAACACCACTTTAGATCAAACAATTAGATACAATTATTTTAAAGCTTGTAAGACAAAACTTACATAAATGGCAGAATGGTACAAGATACCAAAGCGGTCTGAAGGAAAGGAGCATCCACACAGCTCACCTGGGTTTGTTGTTGTCCCGTTATTTAGTTGACTTAAGGCTACAACAGTTACAGAAGATGTCCTGAGCCTGAATTTATACTTCAGGGAACAATGTCCTCTACATCATATAAATAGGTGCCAGAGAACTCAGTTCCTCTGGTATACCAAAATATAAGTAACAAACCCTTTACCGCTTTCTTCATGTATGTTTTCACTCTGGTTTAAATAGTAGAATAATTTTGACCCTTGTATCCAGAATTTCTCCATTACCGTCATTACTTTTCCTTTATTTTTAATTTCAGTGATTATTATTTCTGAGTTACAATGACCAGAATTGAACTGAATTATAAAAATCAGTTTTTTTTTTTTTTTTTTTTTTTTTTTACTGCAATCAAGAAATTGTTATTTTGTGTGGAATTTCACAGATTTGCTGACTGGCTGAGGTTGGGAAAGAACCTCTGGAATGCATCTGGTCCAATCTCCCTGCTCAGTTAGGGCTGCCTAGGACCAGTTGCCCAGGACCATGTTCAGATGGCTTTTGAAGGGTAGAGACTCCACAACTTTTCTGGGCAGTGTGTGCCAGCTCTCAGTCACCCTTCACAGTAAAAAGTGTTTCCTGATATTAAGAGGAACCTTAACATCAACTTAACAACACTTAACAACAACTCTCATGTTTCAGTTAGTGCCCATGGCCTCTGGTTCTGGCACTGGACACCACTTTCTATTGTCTGAAATCTCTTAAAAGTTATCAATCAATATATTTCTAAATCTAAAGCCAAAATTTATACAAGGAAGAAATTATATCAATGCTTGATAAAGTGTCTGAGTTCCATAAATATTCCATGTAATGACAGCATATAATATCTTTAATCAATTATTTACATCTGTTGTAGATAGCTATGAAACAGATTAAATTAATTTAATGAAATAATGGGGTTTAGAAATATTTTCCCCATGATGATGTTAATCCACATCAGAGTAAGTAACAACTGTACACTTAAGAGTAATTTTACTTCTGAGATTTGGGGTTTTCTAATGCTACCTTTCACGTAGTTACAACATATCTGTCATATTCTTTAACCTATTAATTACAAAAACATTCTTTCAATCTTAATTTAGTTTTAACAGAGAGTATTCTCTGTGGTACACCATATAAGTTTTTGGTTTTTCTTCAAAAAATTTAAAGTTACAGATCCAAAAGAATGTTCTTAAAATACAGGCAGACTCCAGTTTAAAGATTTTAGGTCTATGGAATAAAGATTTGCTTTTATTTAAGCTAACATTTATAAACTGCATTGTAGAAAACAACTGACAGTTTTTCTGCCAAAACCCCTTGGGTTTTTAGGAGCTCAAGGTAGCAATGGTACAGGATGATGCCCCTGTGCAGATGTCCATGTAAATATGCAATTGTAAAATCTTTCAGGAGCAGCCAGTGGTAGAAGCAAGGACTTCTTGCTTTATTATTACATTCTTTTGCAACCCTACAGAATTATTACTCTACAGAAGTACTGTAGTGGCTCCCAAAATTGCCAACATGAATTCCTGCTGATGAATATAACTATTACACGTGGAACCCTATCTTAAAAGAAGGTTATTACAAGTAGAGATAAAACACTTAAAAAGTTATGAAATGCCAGAGACATTTTGCAAAGGGGCAAAGCCATACCTATTATAGCTTAAACAACTGGAATAAACAGGCAAGGTTTTATGCACATAAACCAGTGACTGAAAGACTAGCAGGCAACTTCAAAGTAAATAAACTAAGAATGTGTGCAAGAAAGAAGGTTTAGCACAATGCCAGGATGAAAACAAATGAGGATATACCACACAACTTTCATGTCCCCTGAATTCATGGTGTTACATAGGCTTTGTTTTCCAGCCCTACCTTTTGAAAAAAATTAGTAAAACTGAACATTTTTTTAATTGAGTAGTATGTTCTTGTGTTTGACTTGTTTGTATGTCTTGTTCATAACTATTTAGAAGTAAAATGTAGAAGAAATCAAAGAAATTTCATGGTCCATTCAAAACATAGAGACAGATATTCTATTTTCTCTAAAAGACTTTAAGACAGGAAAATCTCAACTCATATGAATGTATGGATGTAACCATAATCAGCATGGGATGGAAATTTAGTAAATTAGAGACAAGGAGCTTCAGATAACAGATTTTTAATACACTTCCTGGATTTGGTTCCTGAGCCACCCTATTCTATTCAATATTTTGTCTGGTTTTTTCACTTGACTATATGAAAAAAGCTTCAGGATATTGTATGGGTTTTGTTTAATGCAGGTTTTACAAACCTATTCTGAATCTCACCAGAGTATCCATTTTAAAAAACATCTTAAAAACTGTACGTTTATGTGAGGTTTGCCTTAATATTTCTGCTGGAGGAGAAATACTCTTGGTGTTAACGAAAAGCCTTACTTCCCATTGAATTTAATTTTCCATTTTATCTTTGCCTCAAGCCTATGCTTTCCTCAGCTGTCAGGAAGCAAGAATTTTCCTCGTTCCTAATCTATCCATTTCATTTATCTGGTTACCTTTTTCTTTTCATTTTGTGTGTTTGGAGTAATGTCATGTAAGCCAGCTGTTCATCCTACAGTGGATTTTTTAGAGCTCGCATCTGTTTCCAATGTTACTGGTTTGACAGATGTCTATGGCTCACATTAAGACTAAATTAGCTTCCTGAGGCAGTCTATGCCTCATACAACTGTTTTGGATTTTGCCACACTCTGCTGTACCACTACTAGGCTGCTTTTTACTAAAGAGCAATGCAATTTTCCAATTTCACAAGTGTTAGTTTTACATTTTAAACATACTGGCATCCATCCACTGGTTCCCACTCCCCTTAGTTTTGAACAGGAAAAAATTGTAACAATCAAATCAAGCAAATCATCTTCAGTAAAGTCTTGCCCACATATTAACAAGACTGTGGTTCTGCCTGGATGCTGAATATTGGTCCTGAGCCTGCTACTGGTACTCTTTTATGGATCTCTCTTATGTCCACATCAGGTCACAATAATCAGTGTTTCACTCACTGTACTGTGGGATTACAGCAGGGAAGAGACAGAGCTCATTTTTTGACTTGTGTGCACTTCTTCACTTAAGTGATGTTTATTCTATTAAAGGAGACTTGTAATAGTCTGAATTCCCTTCAGCAAGACCAGCTGTACTCTTTTGCAGACGTCTATAATAACGCCAGACAGCTGAGTAATTTTGTGGAGCAGCAGCATAATCCTAGCATTGTTTCCCTAGAGATGTTGCATATTTACCCCATTACAAACCTGAAGAAGCTGGTTTTGGAAATCATGTTGACAGTTTGCGTTACTCCCACACCAAACTGGAGGTGAAAAAAAGACCTCTTTTTAAGGGCATGGTAAATCTAGTGAAACATCTAGAAAAAGCCACTCTTCATTTAATGCAATTGGTTTCATTTTTACAGAACTTGGTTTCTGTATATTTAAAATTTTTTTACACATTTCAGCATCTGAGTATTTTTTGAGCTTCAAATTCTGGTATGTTCTTTATGAATCTGCTTAGTTACTTATAGACAGACTTACAATTCTGTGGAGAACCAGGAAAAATATGCAATTTCCTTTTAGGACAGATTGAGCTAGTGATACATTTATCTCTACATTCAACTCTTAGCTATATATTTTTCCAGTTTATATATTTAACAGAAAGCATATTACAGGAAAAATAGCTTTAAGATTAAATAGCAGGACTGGATAGAAAATTTTTAGCTCCCACTCTCCACTTCCATCCTCTAAATGAGGTAACTGGGATTAATTCTCCTGGACATGCAGTGCAATTTTTCTTCCCAGTGTGTCTTTTGCAAATCCCATATTAAGTGCCATGCCATAATTTAGGAAGTTCTTACAAAAGGAGCTGCAAAACTATGTCTGAGAGACCTGTCCACCACTGGATGGCCTCTCAGTGCTGTCCTATAAGTCCTGGGCTCTTGACTTTGGAAGGGATCAAGCCAACATCCAAAACAGTCAGGGGCTAAGGGCATAGCTGAAAAATGATATAAATCTTTCTCAGTCTTCAGAGTGAGCTCTGTGATGTGTTACTACACAGGACAACGTGGGGCTCTACCTTGGCCTTGCTGCTGGAGTTTGTGCCACCTGTATGGCCACTTGTCTACCTTTCAGCGAGTGGAACTGAAAAACAATTGACACAACTCTGACTGACAAATCTCTCATTGATTTTTCTTGATTGATTTCTACTGAAGGATGTCTTTAGTGAATATATGTAATTTCATAACTTTTGATAAATTGTGGACAATTTATGACCCTTGCAAGAAACTTGTCCTCTGTTGTATGACTGTGGTTCTTATGGACATGGTTTAGTGTAGACCTGGCAGTGCTGTGTTAATGGTTGGACTCGATAATCTTAGAGGTCTTTTCCAGTGCTAATGATTCTATGATTCTGTGACTCCAAGCTCTGTATGGAACACTGAGAGCTTGCAAGCAATTTTTTTTCCAGCTCAGAAATTTCCTGGAAGAGTCTTGTCTCTATTGTGAAAATGTTGGTATATACATATATATATATAAATATATATATATATACACAGATATATAAACATGGAGACCTTGGGTCTGTGTGGAGTTGTATCTTATAACTAGTGGAAGAAGAACTCTACAGGATTCTTCAGTGGCTGCATGTTTATAATACATCTGGCTCAGACATTGACAGATGTTCAAAACACACTTATTTGATCAACAAAGAATTTCACGTGTTGCAACTTGTATGTTTTACCTTTTATCTTACAACTGTTCTATCTTTGAGAAGAATTTCTCTTTATCTCCTTTTCACCCTACCATTAAGCAACAGAAGACTGCAGTGAGCTCGCCTTTACCCTTCTCTTGCCAAGGTTGAAAAGACCCAGCTCTCTCAGCATCTCATTGTACTTCATCTGCTCCAGCCCTTCATCATCCTGGTAGTCCTTCACTGGATATGCTCTAGGGAAACAGTGTCCCTTTTGTACTAGGGAGCAGCACTCTGGATGAGTGGCACAAGTGACGAATAAAAAAGGATGGCTCCCCTCAGCCTCCTGTCTGCAGTCCTGCTGATGCAGTCCCAAGGGATATTATTTGCTGCCAGGGCACATGGTTGGCTTGGCTTACAACCATTTTGAAATGAAAATCTTCTTTAAAAATGTGCTACTTATAGTAAAGTATTCAAAGAAAAATCCTCATGTGAAATCACAGCTGCTTATGTCATAGGTGTGACATGCAGCACCAGGTTACCAGGAAACACCTCTGGTCCCAGTTCCACTTGGGAGCATCTGTGTGCAGAACGTGCCCAGGTCAGGGATGCCCCTGGCTGCCAGCATTGGAGCGTGGTGCAGCCTCTTTATATCTACTGAATGCTTTTTTTATTCACAACAGTAAATGACAATAGCAGCTAATCTACATAATGCATTAGTAAGTTAGATGGTGGAAATTTTTTCAGATGGGGATGTAGCCCCTAATTTTGACCTCCTAATTTTGGACTAGTTTGAGACTTTTAGGGCCTTTTATCTTCACTGATTCTGATCAGATAAAACTGTATTTTCAATGATCTCAGTTTTAATTATGAATTTCTGGAGTGTCCAGACTGCTATAGGTGTTAGTTAAAGAATACATTTTAAGATGGATTTAATTTTAGTTCTCAAAGTAGCACCTTCCATTCCCAAGAGTTATAAAGAACACATTCTGAACTACGTGTTGGGTTAGCCTAAAATCACGCGTGCATGCATCAAGTGATTGCAAGTTAGTACTTTTAGTCTCTCAGGTCTGACATACATTTCAAATATAGTTATATTCATATTCAGTTTTAGACATTTATTTCAATATACACTGCAATATGTAGACAACACCTAAAAAAATTTTTGGAGCATCAGCTGAATTCCATGAAAATTCTTTACATTGTATTCTTTTCCTTTCGACTTGTGATCCTTGCAAATACACTGCATACTTGTTTTCAAAAGTGTATGTTTTTTCACTGCATATAATTTTTATCATTACTACAAAATTCTACTTATCTTTAGAAACTGAAAAGATTTTGTGCATCCACTAACACAATTAATTTTCCCCTTGTTTATTAAAAGAACATCCCAGATTACATGCATTCTGGAAGTTAGTGACTGGAAATAATCATTTATACTGGACAGGCAACTGAAAAAGCACTTATGTTTTGATATCATGACAGGAAGACTTGTCATCTGTATACAAGTATATATTAAAAAAACCCCTAACTAAATAAATAATAGCAGTCTCATCTAGCAGGTAAAAGCATTGCAAGGTTTAGGGTATACTGGAGGAGAGATAATTTCTTTTTTTATGTCTTTTAAAACTGTATCAGATGTCTCTCTATAGTGCAGCCAAACATTAGCATTGGGCTCAATACAGGGTAAATGAGAAGTGTATTGGTCTGTACTATGGAGTCCAGAATATGTTATTTTCACTCTCTAGTGGCATTTCTGGAAGATCTACAAGCCTGAAGCACAGATCAGATTTGCATAAATCATCCAATAGTCCTTTCTGGCCTCTCTAAACTTTTTGTCTATATGAAAATCCTTACAGATTTGAAACCATAGAGAAGCATCCAGTCTTTTCTGAAACTGAAACTGAGCAGGGCAGCTCAGTTACTAGACAGCTTTTGAGTGGTAAAATGAGGTACCAGCCACAGCTGGCAGAGGCTGCAGCAGAAGAGTCAAGTGGGTGTCACCATTCCAGCTGATCCAGGGCCCAGCTTGTAATGCCCAGATCCATACATCTGCAGACCCAGTTCACAGCAACTGTGGAATAACAGGAGAAGAAAGGGAAGAAAGAATAGCTATGAGAAGTAACTTAAATAAAGCAGGAGTTTATATTACTGCAGTACTTCAGCTAAAATAAAGGAAATTAATAAAACAGCAAAGGGAAATCGTCCAAAGGAAATGGAAACTCTGTAATCAAGTTGATGAAAGGCAGTTACAGGGAGGGGAGGAAGGCAAACAAAATCTTAATTATCTCAGAGCAGGGAGAAGAATGAGTCTTTATCATGAAATATACTCCTAGCAGGAATTCAGGCCAAAAAGCCACAGTGCGGCATGAAAGGTCATGCCAGGGGAGACAGTACAGACAAGAGAGACAAAAAAGACTGATGCAAGAGATATAAAAAAATAGCTAATACACCGAATCATGGAAAGCAGGGAAAGAATGAAATGAAACAGCAATGAATGTGAGAAATGGAAGAAGAAAAAGGATGCAAGCAAAGATGATGGGGAATGGAATGTAAGATCTGAAAGCTGTTTACTTCTGAAGTTGCTAATTTCTGTTTGTACTCATAGTTGCTTGTAAATGACACAGGCTGTATAGAAATAAATAAATATCAAGATGTGCAATATGAGAAAAAAGAAATTAAATGAGTTAAAAAAAAATCAGATGGTACAACTGGAAATAATTGCCTGAAGGACAATTCTGTTATGAACATACATATTAGACTCACTGACTACATACCAGCACAGGGTCTGTGCTAGTGAATGTCTTGCAAACTGCCTACTGAGAGTGATCCCTGTCCCATTCCAACTGCTGAACTGCTGAGCTGTGGCAAGGGATGGCTTTGGAGAGCACTAACTGCTTTCAGCAAATTCCTGTCAAAAAATTCTGTAGTTACTACTATAAATAGTCATGCTCAAGTGGGAAACAATATTTCCAGGCTTACATGAATTTACAATGATATAAGTGAGTCCAGAAAAATGTATAAACAGCATGAGAAGTGGAGCTTCACTTCAACCATAGGAGCACATCCAGCTATGGAGAAATGGCAGCTGAAGGTGCTCTGAGGGATGATTGTCTAATGGAGAGAGGGGAGGGACCAAGGGCAGTCAAACACCAATACAGACCTCCTGCTACAATTTTAGATGAGCAACAATGAAACTGGCAAGGAACAATCAAAGCAGGAAAGAAAGGTGGGATTAAAGATCAAGATCTCACCTTTAGCAAAGGAGGAATTTGAAGTTTCAGTACTCATCCACCATCAGCATTCCTGTCTGCAGTGCTGCATGTGGTTTCTAAGAGATAAGAAAGGCTGCTATTACAAATTAGACCATCTAATTAAAAATTAGACACCATTGCTCAAAGCTGAACTTTTGGCATGTTTTAAAAGGTCTGTATCTCTCTGCAGGAATCATCGTTTCACTGGTGTGTGCTTCAGGCCCAAACCCCTTCAAGACATTCATGGCTTCTAAAGCAGAACAGAAGTTGGTTCTACTCAGCAGCAACATGAACTTGGGCCTTTATTTAATATTCTGTGGGCATATTCTTAAAACGTCAGAGCATATTTTAGACACTTCACTGCATTTTTGTGAGTCACTTCAAGTTTTGAGTTTCTGTTATGAAGTGCAAATATATGAGGCACCACTGAAAAACCTTCAATTGCCATTGTACTGTCTCTGCAGTTTCTTTTGATCCATCATAATAGCTCATCATGGGAACTGTTTCTCGGTACACACATGTGTACTGCTCAGGGAAAGTTCTTGGTCAGGAGACATAGATCTCCTCAAGGGAAGGAAATACTTTGTTCGTCTCTTGCCCCACAAGATCAGGTGTAAACAAGCTCTGCATGGGGAATGATTCTGTGTGTTGGGAGTTGGTTCCTCTGAAGCTGTTACTCCAAAGCTGGATAACATGCTGCCTTATCTTGGTTGGTATCATATATTGAATTTTAAAAAATTTACAAATTTCAGAATAATTGTTTTTTACTTAAAATCATTAAATGTCAACAGAAATGTTTTTGAAAAAAACAAGTGAATAATACTGATTTAAAATGTTGATTCCTTTTAATGCAGGTGCTGTGTTTGGATGACAAGTAAATACTATTTTACAATTTATGTGAAATAGAAGCTGTGTTGAAAGTTCTGTGATTTTTTTTTTAAATCAGAAGTACCAAAAATAATATTGAAAAAAGCAACTCCCTACAATGCTTTGAGCCGTGTGAGATCAGTAGGAAAACAATGAACCTTGAACTAAAATCCTGTAAGACAGATTTGCTTATTTTTTTCAAATACACAGTTTTATTTTCTTGAATTACAAGTGAACATTGATAGCAAGAGTAGCTCAGGTATGCCATTTTGGAGGCACACACATTTTTTCAGGATATGTGTTTTTCGTTCTGTGACAGAATGTTTATTTTCTTCTGTAATACAGATTCTATTTACAGAATTTTGTGATCAGTTACATATGAAACATAGTGTTCACACTCCAGATTTTATTAAGCATCTCTGCAATAAAGATTTGTTTATTTTTTTATTTGTTGCCTTCCTTTTTGGTATACTGAAATAGAGAATAAATTTGTGAAGTACACATATTACACACAGCCTGGGCATGTCATTAATTTATTTTATTGGTAGGTGAACATTTGGGACACAACTTCAGAGCTGTTGTGGACTATTTAGCCTTTCATTTTTGTGGAAGTGTAGCTCTTCATCTATGTGGGAGGCAACATGGACCAGAAGATCAGGATTGGGACTGCAAGCAAGATTTCTGAGTGCTATTTCTGGTTCAGCCAGTGGCTTGCCAGATGACTACAGGCATTTGCTCCTGGCCTCAGTTTCCTTACAGATAAAGTAGAAGTGACAACACCAGATACCCTTTGCAAACTGCCTTGAAATCTAGGAAAGAAAAAAAATAAGGAGAAGGATCATGAAAGACTGTAAATTGGAAAAAATAATATAATTAGGGAAGTAATTATATGTACAATAGATGGAAACTTGCAAGGCCAGGTACAGAAATAGTAAAGTTGCTACAGTACAGAGCTCAGCACAAATTGCAAAACCAGCACAGGACCTGAGTAAATATTCTGTTGGCTAACTTGCACAGAATGTGAAGTCAGCACATCAATACCAAGAAGAAGGTTTAAAGGTGCTCCTGCATGTCTGGGGTGAGCTGCAGCTCCACTTCTGAATGTAGAAGATAATCTCCATTAGTAAGTTAAAGACTTAATAGAAAGGTATTAACGGGGAGCTGACAGTGTAAAATATTTCAAGACTCTTAGGAGTGAAATAGTGAAAATCAGATAAATCCTGAAATACTCAAAACAAATCTGAATGCAAGTCTGCATGGTCTCACTTCCTGCATGCGAGATATCCACACCAGCTCCTTTAGCATGCTCACATGCATGTTCTACACCAAGATCTTCTAAATTCAAAGCACAGTGCCCATCTCCAATTCCCTCCCTCCACATGAGGTATTGCTGCTTGCCTTACCTGCCACCTGTTTGGCAACCAGGTTGTCATGGTGTAATGGAGAGAAAAGCAGTTGTACCACTGCCCTGCCGTGAAGTGATGGGCTTTCTACCAGTTTGTGATCAAGAAGAGCACACCTGCAGATCCTGCCTGGCACCATGCCTTTCCCCCATTTTACTGACTTTGTATCAGAGTTCAGAAATATTTCAGGTTTCTTACACAGTGAAAAAACTGAAACTTGCTCAATATACTATGCTCAGAACTGCAGCTTTAAAGACAGAGTATTTTTAACAGTACTTGATAGGCTTTCAAATAATAAGGAGTGAGCATAAATCTGAGGAAAGGCTTGGCCTCATTTTCCAACAACTGAATAGAGGATTCAGCCACAGCTACCCAGATGTAAAACACACTGTATAAAGGAGCTTAAAATTGTCAAGTAGTTCCTGAATAAATGAGTGGCTGTGCATGAAGTGATTGGAAATGGATAATATTAGCATATAATCTTTGCCAAAGTATGGCACCGAATATCTGGTTATTACTACAGATCCTTAGCATCAATTCAGACACAATTTCTCTACAAAATTTCTACTTGGCTATGTGGCACAACAGCTTGTGGTCAACCAACAAAATGGAATTATTTAATCAAGAGAAAATTAAAATCTAAGTAGAAATATCTGTGGTTCGTTATGATGGATGTCATTTTGAAACACAAGTATAAGAAAAGCAAGCAGAGATGATATAGAACAGATTACATTGTAAAACTTTATGTAACTTCACGCAGATCTTTTTTTCAGCTTCCAAGGCGTACAGATTCCCATGTGAACACAGTGAGACAGCTGACTGCCTGGAAAGCATGATAGCTGTCACATTGCAAAAGCTCTTTTTATGTATCTTTTTATATATATCTTCCTGTAATACAAATACACTGCAGAAAGCATTTCTCTGTATCTCTGCCTCATCAACTCAATTTTCAAATTTCAGATGAAAAATTTATCTTCCATTTGCCTGCCTACTCACCCACCCAAATTCCTTCTTCTGTATGCTTATATTTTTTTTGCTTTTCCCCTGTTATTTATTACTAGAAACCATTTAGAGACCTGAAAGACATTATATAAAATTAAACTGTAGTCAGTAAGACTCATCCAGAAAAACAAATAATGAATGCCTAAGCCCATACTGGGTTAGAACAGCATTCACAAATATTTGGATTAATACAGCAAACTGACATTGAGGTGCTTCTTCAAAACCACTTCAGACACCTTTCGGTATTTTGTCCTTTCTTCTTATCTCTGCCCTCTGCTGTCCCTGGTTATTGGGAGGGGACTGCCACACTAGAAACTTCTCATTAAGGGGAGATCAGGTCTGTGTGGAGAAGCAGCAGCATCAGCCTGGGGAAGGCAGGGGCAGAATGCAGCTCGTTAGCAGCAGTACAGCCAGCTGAGTTCAGCAGGGCAATGCCTGGTGCTGCTCAGTGCGCTGGCTGCCCAACGGGGGCTGGGAAGGACTGAAAGAGAGGAAGCCAGAGGCCTTGCCTTAGAGCTGAAATGAAACATTAGCTCTCTTTTGTAACGCAGAATTGTATGATGAAAATCTGCCTGAGAACAATCACATCTGACCTTTTGAAACTTTGCTTTTAGAGATTACTCTCTCCAGTTTTTGGGGTTTTTTTTCTGTAGACAACAAGCCTTCATTGAACATAGAGGATGATCAGGTTTTTCCCTTTGCTCTTATCTGACAAGTTTCTTGTTGGGTTAAATGCTTTCTCCTGCACTCTATCAGAGCTAATATTTTCCAGAATCAAGAGTCACACAGTCTATACACTCCTTGAAGCACAGGACACACTGATCATGGTCCTGACCCTCCTTCAGCAAAGCCCATGATAAGACCTTTGCTGACCTGGACACTAGCTAAGTCTCTCTGTGTGCTCACAAGTCCAGCTTCACCCAGTAGAGGACTTCTCAGTGGAGAAGGCAGTGAGAGTCCCTATCAGGTAATTTCAAAACCCGCTGATGTTTGTGTTCATTCCCATTTAGTTGACTGTTGGCCTTTTTTATTATTATTTTATGTATTTCCAAATGCCAGTTCCCAATGGCAGTGCTAGAGAGATGCCCTTTGCCTGGAACACTTTGGAACAAACCTGTGCATTATTCACAACCCAGCCCAGTGTTGCATTTCCTACCGCAGGCTCCCTAATCAGCTGTCTCTCTATTTCTTCCTGGAGCCATTGATGTTATCTAAAAATTCTCTGCTTCACATCCGGATATGACATTTGTCTAGTCTGTCAGAGAGTAATTAAAGTCTCTCATTACAGCTGTATTTCCTGCTTCTGTATCTCTTTCAGCAGATCCCAGTCAGTGTTGCTCTCCTAGTTGAGTCACTGGTAATACAGATCCAATGCTGTGTTTTTATTGTTAGGACTGAAACACCAATTCAGATTTAACCTTCTCCCTGGGTCACTTTCATTGGGTTTTTACCTTGCATAGAGAGAAGCTGGGTATATGTAATTTATGAGAAAGCCATTATTTATTAGCTATTGCCCACACTAGGGAAACAAAGACTAACAAGCTACTAGGCTAAGCATTTATGTGCTCACCCCCATTTCACTGAAGCAGCAGTAGAGCCTCTTCTCACCAGACTACTGCTGGAAGGAAGGAAAGGTTTATCTGTGGTTGCTGCTTGGGCTTCACCTCTCATCTGTCCTATTGCCTTCTACAGATTCTGTTTTCTAATACTTCTAATTCTGTGTTTTCAGTTTTTTATCTTGCGTGGTTCAGCTCACATACTTTCTTTTACCTTCATAAAAGTTTCCTGAGTAGGAGAGAGCAAAACCTGTGTTGTACCAGCCTAGACCCTGGATCATAGATAGCTGAGTCCTAGGGTTGAGAGCTGTTCACAGAGGCTTCTATAACTCACTGAGGTGCTTGGTTATTAACTTCATTTAAGGTCTTAATATGTGAACCTCATGTATGACCAGTGTAATTTATTCTACCTTTCTTGCATATCTTTTTTTTTTAGCATAGCAATGGCCCACCAAGCATTTTAAAAACTAGTAAAATAATGCCTTATTTAGGGGAAGATTTCATTCTAGTTCTGTCACTTACTCCTTAATTTGCTGGTACTGGAGCAGAAGCAGGTGCTGCTGCTCTGGTTCCCTTTTGTGAATTCCAATCTGATTTGCACTGTATGTGTTTGATTACCCATGAGGCAATATGCTAAACACATTTTCAAAACTGAAAAAAGGACATTTCTTTGACCAAGGTGAAATTAAACCTGAAAAAAACAGCTCCTCCTGCCTTTCCAACATCTTTCCTTGTCTTTTATTCCTCCAACCACCTCACCTGTGTTCCACAATATGGCTGGGAGGAAGGATGTCCATATCCTGTGTGCTACATATTTACCGATAGCTCAAGTACATTTGTGTTATTACGGAAAGTCTGCTCCTCAGTTCTTTACCTCTCTGTTTCATTTCCAATCTTGGTAACACTCCCTCAAAATTTGTTATCTTCTCTCTGTCCACCACTAGCCAAGGGACAACATACAGGCTGGTTACTCTTCGAACAGAGTGTATGCCTGTTGAATCCCCTCTGAGGTGACCTGCCCCATTCTCACCACACCAATTTAGCTCAAGTTGTCACATTGAAAATTATCTTTTGTAATAAATTCAAGGCTTTTGTTCTTCATTTCCGTATTACTACAAAATCAGCCCTGCTTCCAAATCAACTTCCAATCTGAAAAAAAAAATTCATCTGCTTTTTGTAGCTGGCTTCCCTTCCCTTCTGTGTTTATCATTGCACCTCTCCTGGGCTTCTCCATTTTTCCTCTGTCATGAGTGACACCCAACACCATCCATGGTGGGCTGGGAGAGCAGATACCCAGTTCTGCATCAACTCACAGAGCTGCACCCAGTGCCCAAGCACGGGCTCTTGCCACCATGGGCACCTGCAGCTTGCCCCAAGCATCACTTTCTCCATATGCCTGCAGCTCCCAACAGCTGACAACTGCTCACCCTCATGCTGCTCCTCTGGTTTTATAACTTGGCTGCTTCGATATCCAACTTGACTAACCAAGCCCAGACCATGACAGCTGCCACGTTAATTTATTCCACTGGGGACTTGAAGGAATCTCTCCATTCTTAGCTCTTGCTTCTTTGGAAATGTTTCTTTTGTTTTTATTGGACTAGGACACTGTAATCAACTTTTTGATAAGATTTTTTTAAATTAAAGCCACTTCATACATATATATATATGTACACAGACAAATACTATGAATAAAAAGTTATGTCTAAGCTCCCTTTATACATGGAGACCCTGCAAAAGAAATTAGGGATTAATATCCAAAGCAGTTGTCACACCATTCCTGTGAGATTGCTCAAGCAGTGAGCCATTACAGCATGAGAGTGTAATGAATAACAGCTACAGAAAAGCTATGTCTTATATTTTAATTTTAGTGATTTGTAGTAAGTATAATTTTTTTTTCCTTTGTGTGACTGTGGGATTGATACCAAATCATTATCAGCCATGTTTTAGCTACCATTCTTATGTCCTTGTCAGATTTTGTAATGAATTCTCAGTTCAGCACTTGTTTTTGGATAATGGGAAGTCTGCCAAGTTCTGGAATTTGATTTAAAGCTTTTAGCTAATTGTACTTCTTTTCTATTAGTTTCATTTAACAAATTTGTTGCAGTGAAACTGCAGTTTATGACCTTTTTTTTTTCTTCTAAACCAGAATGAATAACATTTCACAGTAGGGAAACAACAATTCTGGCAGTAAAGCTTACACCCCCTCAAAATATTAAATCAGGATTCTTTCTAGATAAAAATTTCAGTGCATTATCAGAATTAAACAAATGTATAAGCTGCTGAGGTTTTTCCTACATTTTTATTGAAATTTAATTGCAGGAACCTTGTCATAAGAGTTTTTTGGAAGTTCTAATGGTTTTAGGGAATAATGATTTTCAGCAAGTGAGGATATTGGCACATCTTCCTTCTTTGTTTGGACTAATAAACTTTCCTGATTGATTCCTGTTGATTAATGACTTCATTCAAAACAATAATAATCCACAGTGGAAAGGCTGACATTCAAGATGAGAAATCAAGGGGAAGTATGTGTAGAAGTACAGGTCAGGATCACCTCAGCCACTTGGAAACTCCTGGGACCATCATGTAGAATTTTGCCAAGATGCAGAGGACTCTACACTGCACGTACAGTGAGTCTGATTTACTGGAGATGTGATGGAGAGTCCTCTCTGCACCCAAGGAAGCACCAGTGTGATGTGTGGGTTGTCACTGGTGACCCTTAGAGATAACGCTTAAACGCAGCTCTGAGTCAAGCCTTTGTTGCTGGTGAGCAGCTTCTGATGTTGGTACACTGCTCTGTACCCTTCATATTTCATATTGTTATCATGTGAGCCTCAGCTTCTGAAAGCTATGATGATAACCTATATTTTGGTGAACTTTGCTCATTTTCAAATCAGTGTATCTCCAAATACTTCTTGGTAGTTATTATTCAACTTCGCACTTAGAAAAATTTTTGAAAAAAGTAAGTCATACTTAAATGTATTAGTGTGCCTGGGAACTGTTTATAAGTAAAGGTAACTAAGTAAATGTTAATTAATCCCTTAATACATGACATACTGTACACTACTTCATTTTTCCTTCAGTGAAAAAGAAAAGGTTTGTTGTTTTTTTATCTTTTTACCTGGGTCTCCAGGTAAAACTTAGAGAGCAGCTAGCCATCCAGATACTTTTTCAACATTCCTTTATGCTTTCCACTTACTAGAGTTTAGACAAGTGGGAATGTGACAAATATGTTAAAGGCTTCCTGCTGTAACTATCACACAAAGCACCAAATTCAAGGTCTTCTCTGTCAGGTTGGTGACTTCTTGTTTCAGTCCCATTTTTGCAAACCATCCCCACCAAACTGAAACCATATCAGAGACACCCAGCAGAAAAAGATGGACTTACCTTACAGAAATATGATCCAGGCAGAACGTAACTTTTATGGACAATAATAAACTATCTCAACTGTAACATTTCTTTACCAGTTTAAATCAATTGTAACTGCTGGCTCTTACCAATTACTTCCTTGTCTATGTGAGATATATATAATATGCTCATATTCAGAAGGGCTAAACAGGTTTGAGAAGATGTAACTTGCAGCTTTTTGGGTCCTTCTTCAGAAGTTGCACCTTTGTGTTGTCATTCATATATTGTTGAACTCTGCAGGTTCTCGTGTCATAGGTTTAGTTTCTTTTAGAGCATTTTTTGGTCTCTGCTGTGCTAATTGTGTTTTAACTGAATACATACTTAAATCAGTCAGTTCTACTGAATACAAATGATTGAACAGGAACTTAAATAATTTACATCAGCAAGCAGCAATTGGAAGGAAAATGTTATGTCTTTGATGAGCAAAGAAAGAATCATGAAAGACTGGACCAGGAGCAGGACAGCACTCTTTGCTTTCATTTTGAGCAAACATTTAGTCTAAGGTGTTTGCTATTCTCCAACAATACCAAATATGTGTTAAACCCACCCCAAACCTTCCTGGTCAAAAATTACTATGTTTGCTACTAGGAGGTAAGACTTAGTCAACAGATTTAATCACTTCATAAACAGAGAGTACTCAGATTAGGAAAAAGAATTGGCTGATTCTTTTGAAGGGAGAAAACAAGATTAAAAGACATTTT
Source organism: Corvus hawaiiensis (assembly GCF_020740725.1). Lineage (NCBI taxonomy): Eukaryota > Metazoa > Chordata > Aves > Passeriformes > Corvidae > Corvus > Corvus hawaiiensis. Next base: position 39,381,825 of record NC_063216.1, read on the forward strand.
AATCCATTTTATATTTTTTAACTGCCCACTTTGGCATTCTTTTAAGCATACACAAGTATGATTTTAGTCATTCCTTTGGCTAAAAGCCTTTTGTCTCCCCCAGGGAAAACAAATTGTATTAAGGCACTCCAGGAGTTAAAAGTGAGAAAAATTCTAGTCTAGGATTAAAATTTAATGCACCGTTAATATGATGTTTTCATGTAAGTATTACCATCTAAAAGTTAAGAATAACTGGTATTTATTAAGTTTCATTGTTTTGTTCAAGTTTTGATCTAATTTCTCAAGTGATGGGGTTTATTAAAGGTGAGAGGTGAGAGTCCACTATCCCAAAGTGTTTCACTGTTGTCAGCTCTATCAAGAACAGACAGCTATCAATTTGTATGCTCACATCATGTCTGATTGAGATGTCTGGTAGGTACTGATCAGTGCAACATTGCTCTCTGTTCCAGATCCACGCCAGAGGGATTTGGACTTTAAAGGTGGGAAGAAGAGATTATTTATAACAGTTACAGTTACCAGTTGAGAGGGGAAGCAGGTACTGAAAAGAAATTAAACCCTGGATATTCTTTTTGGAAGAAAAAAGAAAGTAGGATGAACGAGGGGAGAAAAGCCCTTTTTAAAATATCTACCAAAAGTAAATTAAATAAAGTGGATAATAATAATGATGTTAATGCATTTTTCTCTCTGTTTACACCTTTGCCTTTTCTATACAACTGTGATAATACAGTATGTTTTGAATGCTAAATAGCTTGTATTTTATTTTGCTAGCTTTTCTTGAGCTAGATAATTTTAAGTAACAGGATTACCTCCAAATATTATTTATTCAAGATATGGTAAGGTTGCCTTGGAGAAATTCTCAGTTTTAAGTTTGGGTACGTTAGTTCCATCAGTAAAAACCCCAACTCTTTACTCCAAAAGCAAGCAGTTTTAAAGACTAGTTTTAAATCATAAAGTACAACTATAAACAGTTTTCATGTCTTTATTTAATATATTTTACTTTTGCTAAATTTGAGGCAATTCTATTTGAAAAAACTTTAAAACAATGGAACTTTCATTGTCCAGGTGACAACCTTTAGTTTACAGATCAACATCAAAAACTAGTGTTACTAACTTGCTGCTTGTTCTGTGTGGAAAAAAACAGTTACCTCTCTTCTCCTTGAAGAAGAAATGAATAGCCCCTTCATAATTAACTGTATTATTGGGTATTTTATACATATACCTCATTTAATTATAGTCTTCATAAAAATAATATTTTAATCCAGGAGAGTTTATATATCACCATAGTTTGGGAAGAACCCCTACAGACCCACTCTCACATTAGTTTTGATGTTGAACAAATTGTCATGCAGCAGTTGATGGAGGTAACATTATTCTCCTTCATCTATTGGTTTACTAAGATTTTGACTTTGAAACAATCCCATAATTTCACTGCTGGCGGGTATTCTACATCGGAAGTGAGATCTCAAAATTTAGGCTCTGTATCTGTTCAAGTTCATATGTGCACCCAGGGCAAGGATATATGTTGCATAGCAAGGCATTGTTTTCCAGGTTTGAGAAACTAACCTACCAGTAAAAGGACAAAAGGTGTGGTGGTCATGCTGGTAGTGCTGTCGACTTCCCATATAATATAAAAACTGTGAATTTCAAAACAGCATAATCTAAATGTTTAAAAGTTCTGCTAACCTATGAATTTGACAGGGATAAATGGAAGCAGCCTTGTGTGAGCTGTGCATGGCAGAGTGTCCAGGCAAAACTGTTATCATTCAAACACACTTTAACATTAAACCACGTTCAACTTCAGTTTCTGCTGAAAATAGATCTTAATAGGGTTACCTATGATTTAAGTAGGTGCTATAGAAATGCACGTTGCTGAAGTAAACAGTCAGAAAGAGAGTAGAAGCTTGGGATCATCTTGCTTCCATGGTGATGCTCCTTCCAACACAGTAAAGCTCCAGCCTATGACAACAGCTCCTAAATGAAACAGTAATATAAGTAATATAAGTGATAGCAAAGGCATTGTATCTTGAATAAATGACCATGATCTTTCCTATGCACTAGCAGCTTTTTCAAAATGATATGGTTTTCAAAGCTCCCAGGAAAATGATATTTTGAAAACACTGAATGTATGGCATTGCATATGAGGAATACCCTCTGAAATTACTTACTTTTAATTGCCTAATTATTCAGAGGTGATTTAAGATAGGCAAAACAAATTCATGACAGACTCATATTTTTTTCAAATTAAAAAGTAACATGTAGCCGTTCTTTCTTTGCACTCAGATTTCACTGTGAAAATACATTGCCTCTACTGTGCTTCATTCAGTCAACTACTTGATCATAATCACATTTTGGGTAGCATTGGTACAATTTAGTCCCTTTCAAGAGGAAAGTGTGAGCATCTTAAATTGCTATAGCATTACCAGGAACCACTCTCAGTTATTTTCTAATTTAAGGACTTTTTTTCTTGGTTCTTTTCTTCTGTGCAGGACTTTGGCTACTTTAGCTGTTGCCTTGGCAACTCCTTGGTCATTTATGTTGATAACACTGTTTGTAAGCTAGAAAGAGGTTTTTGAGGAGAGAAGAGAAATATTAAATAACAATAAAAATACTTTTTCTCTTTAGCCTTTCTATTTCTGCAGTCTTTCACTACTTCATGAAAATGAGCCTTGGGGACCCTACCAAAGCTTGAATTTCTGCTAGGAGAAAGGAAGGGAAAGGGCAGGAGCAGGACAGAGAAATGTCTGTGCAGATTATTTCTGTGGCAGTAGCAAGTTGTGAAAGAAAAATAATGAATGCGTGCATCTTTGAAGCCCTTGTAATAAAGGAATACCATCATTTGAAGAGTCCCTAAAAATACCTAAACTGAAAATGAAAACTATTAAATAGTATGATAATGATTGAAAGACAGTATTAGGACTCAGAGATAAGAAAACTAAAACAGGGAAAAGCTGTTGCTTACTGTGTACTGTAGCCTTGTTACAGAAATACCACATTACTTCAACTACTGAAATGTCACACCTCTCCACTGGAAGTTCTGCTCTGTTTTTTAGCAAGTTCACAGAACCAGTGCTGATTCCTCGGACCATGGCTAGACAATCTCCTACATCTCCTTTTTTTCAGAGCCAACAGGAGTCTCTCAGCCCATGTTGCTCTCAGCAATGGAGATATAACCACAGGCTATGAATCGAACAGCAGTCAAAAAAATCCAAACAAGATTTCCAATAATGTACATCTGCAAACTTAAATTTTATTACAATCAAAATCATAATTACATATGAACCGCAGATAACAGTATTCTGCTGTTTGACATATGGCTAGGAAAGCATGAGTTCTGTGACCTTTTCTCTCACAGTACAGCACTGGAAGAAACACTAACTTCTGTTTCTTATCAGGACACAACCAGCAGACCAGTATTCCTATGGAAAAATATCTCAAATAATTTGGAAATCCTCAAAATACCTGGAAAAAAAAGGAAGTAAAAACCATTTATGTTCAGTCTTGAAAAACATGCATATATCCATTTCATAGAGTACAGAAGACCTGAAATTTGAATTAGCATAAACTCTATGTGGTTTAACTGAAGATCAATTATTAAAAAACCACCAGAAAAATAAATTGAATTGATAGCAAAAAATGTATATGTAGGAACTTACAGCGATAATTTTGACTTCAATTGAAGAATACATGAAAGTTTGTTTCAACATAAAAGATCAATGTTAAACTGACACAATCTCTCCAACACAATAGCATCACAGATGCTGCAATAAGAGTAGGTAATTATCAGGGAACTGCACTGTGTAGGTGAAGAAACACAGAATTATAAGAAAAACAAAAAAAACCCCCACACTTCAAAGTGGAAAAAAATGGAACAAGGAAGGAAACAAAATGAAACGGGTAACAGCAGAAAAAATCGGAAGAAAATGCTGAAAGTAATGATAGTGAAATATTGATCAATCAATCAATTCCCATTTCTAAGTACTTGGTTCACAAAAATAATAGTTTCTAGGAAGAATAAACAAAGAAAAGCCCCTCTCTGCAGTGATAATGAAAAGAAGAAAGAGTATAACAAAATGTTTCCAAGAGAGATTTGTAGTTTAGCATCAAAGAAACTATTAAATTGTAATAGAAATTAAACATCTCATAAATGTTTCTCACACCACAAAGAAATGATACATGCAGAAAGAGCCTGATATCAAGAAAATTTGTTAGTAAACCTAAGCCAGTGGGAAATGTGTGGTGATGAACTTGTCACTAAAATATTTAGTCTTTTTAATGAAATATGGGACCAATAAAAGCTCTCAAAAATGCCATTATGGACTAAGTATCAAAGCAGAGTGATTTAAGTTACTCCCAACACTTACTGAGATGTTTTGTTTCCTTTGGTGATAAGCAGTTTACCACAGCACCACATTAATCAGCAAAAAGACAACTGATTAAAGGTAAGAGCTGGGATTTTGGCCTGAAAAGTTATCAAAAAGGACAATAGATTAAAAAAAAGCCACTAAAATACCTTTGATATGCAACTTTTAGATTTCAGTGGATTATTTGACATTGCATACTCCAATTCACTCTGGAACATCCTGAAGTTTAAGATCTACCAAGAGAAATAATTAGCTTTGAAAAGGTTTCCTGTTATAATTAAGGTCAAACTACACAAGTCTATAGTAACAGAAAATCATGTCAGTGAGAATTTGTTCTCTTACAACTGCCTGTCTTGCCCTTAGTTTCAGTAAGATAAAAAGCAGAGACACATATCATCTAGAAAATGCTTGATTTAAAAAACGTTTTATAGAGTCAGATTTTCTAAATGAAGCTATCCTTTGAAGAAGTGAAATTTAAAATGAAATCTATAAGAAGAAATCACATGAATTTGTTCTTTTAAAGAGTGACAGGAAAACAAGCCAGCAGAGAGTATTTCTTCCAGAATTGCACAAATATATTTAGTAATTAATTGCATAAAACAAAACAGTTCCCAGTTCAGGTATTATGGTAGAAGGCAAGAAGACACGTGGCACTAGACCATTCATTTTCTTCACAGGTAATTTGAATTCTGACAACAACCAAAGGTCTGAATTGCCAAAGCAGCAGTTTCAGTCGATCATCGAAAATCTGCAACTTAAAAGAACCCCCAAACATATGAAGGTGACTCCAGTGAAATTGTTTTAACACAATAAAAGCTTAAGATATGTATGAGCATATGATAGAGCAGAAAACATTATGCAGTTAGTGTAGGGTATTTAAAAATGCATCCATCATCATTAAAATACTAAATAATTTTTCCTCTAATTTTTTCTGGAAGCTAGAAATAACTATGCATATCTTAAAAACAAATCAACAGAATCTCTAGACAGACCTGAGCTGCACATACAGGAACATACAAAAGTGGCCATACACTGTTTGGTGTAGAAGAATGGCAAAGGTTGTCCTAGGATAGACAGCAGTGGTGGAGCTTGCTTTGTGTTCTGTCTCGTTAGATGACACAGAAACGAATCACACTCGACATAAAACAAGTCACATGATGATCAGGGTAGCTGACTACATGACTCTGAATCTGGATTTATGATTATTCATGTAGTGCCATATCAAATTCAGAATTCACTATCAATGACTTGCAAAATTCCACCTCTCATTGATCATGTAAGTTTTTTAATGCACTAGTGCACAAACAACTTCATGTCTTTTTCTCAGTATTTTTTATCATTCCTTGTACACTATGCACTTGCAATTTGTAACTTCTTCCCAGATGTTCAAGTCTTTTATTCGTTAAAGACACAAATTCAGCAAGCCTTTAAAGCAAATACATATATTTAGACATGTATTTAGCTCTATTAAGTCAATACTTCAAAGAGATCTTTAAATGAAGCTCATACCCTAAGGGGTATTTTCGAACCAGAGCTACAAATCCTGTCAGAAATCCATGTCTTGCATGCAGACTTTGTTCCGTTATGTTTCAAATTGAACCAGACTAATATATGTCTAAGCTGCATAGCACACGCTCAGCTGACAGAATTGCCTAGCATGCACCCATCTCAGTTATACACTAGAAATGTTCATGTAAACTAAAGAGCAGTAAGTTTCTTAGGTCAGGAAGCTTACTTCCCTTCTGTTCAACTACAGGAAGTACACGAGAAATAAAAACATTCATTAATTCAAAAAGAAAAAAGGAATGGGGAAAAAAGAAGGGAAAAAAAAAGAAGGGAAAAAAGTTCAATTTTCTGCCATGAAGAAAATGTGTAGTTTTAGAGGGGATATGCATGCTAGAGACATTAAATTCCTCCTTGAAACCTAAGGAATAACATGTGTTACCTCCCTTTTGATGCTTATGTAAAAAGAGTAAATTCGTCATCTGATCCAGAGTTTTAACCTGTGACCTGGGGAGCCAAGGCTACTCTTGGGGGAAAAAAATCAGGGATCTACTTTCTGTTCTAATATTGATAATAAAACTTGAAAGTCATTTACCTTTTTGATGTTAGTATAATGTAAATTTGTCTCCACATTTTTTACTTGACTGATTAAGCTTTCACAAAAAATGGATAATGGAAACTGATTTGTCAGGATTGGAATTTCCTAGTGAAGCCATAGAACTGAGCCAGAGCCGCACAAATTCCCTATCTAAGGATAGACTAAAACCAGATATGTTGAAATAACTTGAGATAGCTAAGTTTGCAAAATTCTGTGCATATTTCAGCTGGCTGATGAGAGTAGACATCATATGATTGGCCGTATGTTTCTCTGGGCTGACAGACAAAAAATAACTCTTTCTGGGTGTAGTTCACTGGAATTTAGTAATTCTATTTTTGCGTCTTAGGGAACACAAATATAAAACCATGTTCCTAAGAATTCTACTTGTTTTTCAGGAAATGAGAAAGAAATCCTTAAAAAGAAGCTGTGTCTAGTTGCAAAACAAGTTTTCTGGTCAAAAGTAAAAAAAAAATTAACTTAAAAGTCTCATCAGCAACATTTTTGGTCTGCCACAGAAATCCTCAGTGCAGTAACAGTTGTTGGACAGTTGCTCTCTTAAATACTCAGACTAATACCACCAAATGCATTGATAACTTTAGTATTCCACAATGCTGAATTAGCTGTCCTAACAGAACATCTCTTTCCCTTGCAGTTTTAACCCATGCATATTTGGGACCCACCTCAAGGAGGGCAGTGGCAACAAGAATATGAGCACTCCTATCTGAGCTGCATTTCCAGATTCCGAGAAACAATTAAATTTTTAATGTATTTGTTAACCCCATTTGGGAAGGATGGAGGACAGGTTTATATGGTTTCTTCTGCACTGGAAACATTTATTATCAGAAGCTGGGATGGTACCATGTTCATGTAATCATTTTGTGCTATTTCTGCCCCACTCTTAACGTGTGAGGTCTTGTGGAATCAGGAACAACCTTTTCTGTATGCATGTAGACTGTGACCTCTACAGTTTCAGACTTGCTTTCAGCTCAGCCAACAGCCTCCCATTTCATTAGCACATTATTTCAGGCAAAACAGCACCTGAAAACTAGAATTTTATAGACTAGCATCCCTCATCTCTATACAGAATATCAGCAATTCACTGCTGATGGAAAATACTGTGACTACTTGCCCATGAGAATTTTATTTACTTGCTGCTGAAAATATGCTGCATGTCTGTTTGGTTTTCTGTTGCTTTACCCACAAACCAGTCCCATGCCTGCCCATTTTAACTTCATTTCCATCACAACTTCCTTCTCTGTGCTTTGGAGAAAATTAGATTTCAGAGGCTACCCATGCTTTTCCGCTTTTCGTAAATTACTGCCTTTTGCTTTTTCCCTTTTTTCCCAACAACAGCACCTTTGGTGTTGTTTCTTTGGCCTTGAACAAGTTTCTATCTCCTGCCAAGTGCCGTAGATCCACAAAGTGCTTGTTCTGCAGTTGTAATTTTGCTGCTTCATATAAAAGAGCAGAGCTTGCTCTGGAGCCTTGCTATAAATAGAACAGAATTTTTCTTAGGTCTCCTACTGATTTGCCAGATTGATTGTATCTCTGCTAATCTGAATAATGCATTTGCATTCTCCTTTTCTCTTAAAATCATGCTGTATAAATATTTTGCTTGATACATCTGAAAGGTTATTTATGTTGTTTTAAATAGAAGACTATTATGCCTGGATGTCTTAACCCTTAATTTTCTGTTGAAACATCATTATATGTACACTTAATTTGTATACACACTGTAGAGCTATTTCAAGGTTAATTTTGCTAAGGTGACCTTAAACTAAATTTTTTCAGTTTCTTTGTCTTTTCCATCTTTCTAAAGGCCAGTCTTCAGAACATGTCAATAAAATCAGAAAGTTGTTTATCATGCACTTAAACATAAATCCTTTCTCTCTTCCTCTGCCACTCCCCTATGCCTTGAAAATGTTGTTTTAAATTATAGATTAATACCCTGAACACTTTTAACAAAAAAAAAAACTTTCCAGATTAGGTATTGCAGTGTGGAAAGGGAGAGAAATTTGGTTAATAAGGCTTTAAAAAACCATATAATTAAAAATCCAAGTCATTAAGAGAACAATAAAGAGTTGATAATTGATATGGTAATTTCACTTTTATGAAAAGAGGAAATCAATAGGTCTATTTTAAAAAGCGATTGACAATATATCCTTAAATATGTGCATAGTTTGCAAGTTTACATTTAAATAGAATATAGTCTAGTTTCTGTTGGAAGAAAATACTTGCAAATGCAAAGTATGTGGTGGGAAAACACGAAATATAGCTGAAGTTGGCACCTCCACGTAGGATCCAATCCAGTTCAAAAAAAGGTGCCTGTACCTGTAATGAGCTGTTTGAGTGTTCAGAACAGATACACCAAATTTGAACCTTCAGCTAATTGCGCAGTAGAGTACAATAATTAGGAAAATAGCCCACAAAGAGGACACAGATTCCTCATTCCTGCCTCCATGTATTTAAGATGGCTTTTCAAATTCTTATGCCTGCTTAAGAAATATTGCAGTCTCTTTAGAGAGCAAAGAGGAAAGTAAGTATAATTTTGAGTGTGCAGTAGTTACTTGCTGTTGTGCTGATGTCTCACGGCAACCTGAAACATTCCACCATGGTTCTGCCAGCACATTCATAGCTGACTGTGACACTCTGGATGGCAAACCCAAAGAATGCCCAAGCCTGGCACTATTGCCAATAAAAACAGAAAGCAAACACACAGTGTATGTTTGTATCCAGAATTTACATGCTACATTTTGGTTCAGCTGTCATAGCCTCACTAATTCTAAAAATATTGAGCAGAAAACAAGATGAGAACATGGACAGGAAAAGACATTTCATGTGCTTTGACCAAAGGAGGGTTATCACTAACCCTATATTTATTTATATATGTATGTGTATCCAAAGACATTCCCCATTAATTAAGAGGTGCTGAGGGAATCTTGAGTAGTGAAAGAAAAAATACTTTTGCTGAACCAAGGAGAGAAGTTAATATTTCTCTTTCAGGTAAGTACCAAGAAGGTTAATCACAGGGTGAGTATATTGTTTGAGTCATTACAAAAAGGTCAGTCATAAAAAAGCATTCATCACCATGACCATCTCACTGCAATAATTTCTGTTATTTTCACGTTATGTAAAAAATTTTAGGCTTCTTTGCACTCACTCTGATTAGAGATGGGGATTCAGACAGATATCAATATAGTGCTGCCACTGAAAGGGAGACATGGAACATATTTCTGTAGTTTTACATAGATAGGCAAAACAGAAAGGATACAGATTCTCTAAGTTCACAAAGTGTATCATTAATATAGAAAGGAATAGGAACAAGAGGCAGTGATACAGGGTCCTCTGTGTTAGTGTATTTCAAGATCTGTCTTTCCTAATGCACATGATACCAGATGCAGATGAACTTTGTTTTATGAGAAACATTGTCCAACTTCTGTGAAATTGCCTGTGTAGTTGCTTATTAAAACAAGCAAGAACTAAATATTAAGGCAACAAGGTAGGTTTTTGGAGTGACAAAGCCGTGGAGGGGCAGAACTTCACTTTACATTGTACAGAGAATTGTTGGATATTAGTCACATTAGATTTTACCTCTTGTGTGTTTGCCAGCCAAATTAAACGTACATCTGGTACATGAAGCAAGTAATACTGCTTAAATCACTGTAACATGTAATCACTCATATGGAACTTACAATGCGGCTTTTGTATGTCAAATAGGAGTTTACTGGAAAAAAAAGAGTCTTATGTAATGTAGATCTCATCTTTATGCATAAACTGAATATTAAACATATGCATGAAGAAACACTGATGATTTAAAATATATTACAGAATTAAACACACTTTTAGGACAATGTAATTTTCAAACATAATCTGAATATGCTAACTAGTGTGTATAGAACTAAAGAACAGTCTAGCATAGCCATTTGTATGTGTACAAACAAGGTCTAAGATAAAGCCTTAGTTTAAAAGATGTCTCACTAAGTTTAAGGATGTCAGCTTGAATAAAGGATTCAAAATCCATCCAGCAGTAATTAACTCAGGAGCATATGAAAAGGATAACAACATACTCTTTAAATACAATTTGGCAAGTAAATAATCTTTATGTAAACACAAAAAAATGTGCCCACTGAAAAATACAGTGTTTGATTACATTTTTAAGAGTGTGATGCTGTTATCCCTAAGTAAATTGGCACACTGTGCCAATGATTATTTCCACCACAATCAAAACCAGGTAAAATATTTCTAGAATTTATAAAAATTGCATAAATATACTGCTACCTAATTCTGGAGATGACTAAGTTTGTGATGTTAAAGTTCTACATCTAGATATGTCGTTGAACATCCCAACTGCACTGCTGCCAAACAGGTATAAAACTGACACTTACCAGTAAAATTCTTTAGTCAGCTTTGCTAGAAGGAAATGACTGATTAGACACTTCCAGAATACAGCTTACATGGACCTTTCTTACCTACTGCAGTGATGGTCATAAGGAAGACACTTGAAAAAAAGGGACAATTGATCCTAATAAATTACCTTTGGACTATAAGAAAATACAGGGCAAGCATAGAAGGAACAGATTAAGAAATGAAAATAGATCTGCATGTGGATGACAAAAGACACATTTTGAAGGATGGCTCAAATTTTCAGTAGGGATATAAAGGAAAAATCAGAAATAGTCAAGAAATTGAGATAACTTTGGTTGAGAGAAGTCTTAGAGCAAATACTTAGATGATCATCTCCTGGAGATAGAAAGGAAGTAGGATTTTGTACTTGCGGACTGCTGAATAGAATATTGAACACTCATGATATGGGTAGTGCAGCTGCTTACTAATTTAGGGTGAGATCCAGAGCAGAGCAGCAACACAGATATAATGGTTTTCTTGGGCAAAACCTCAGTCATTTTCCACATGATGGTGCAGGTTCTGTGACATCTATCAGGGCAGCACCACTGGCAGAACCACAACTGGTTTTTCATTATCTATACTCTCTGGTCATATTTATTCAGGGGGATTTTTGCAAATGCAACTGTCCAAGAACATAGTGGAACTACATTGCCTCTGGGACTGCAAGATGACTGTCTCAGGGGTTTCTTATGAACACCATGGATTATATTTTATTCCTACATAATTTAGCCACCATAGATGGAGTTATTTAGAGGTTCTATCCTACAGAACTTCTGAGTGTACCAAGATAGATAGAACATTTGTCTTGTTCATTCTCCTTTCCTTTGATCAAAATGTAAAGAGTCCATCTCTTATAGCAACTTACCAAATATGTTTTGTTGGAGTTCAATTTAGTAGAAAATACTTCTGCTCCATTAGAAAAAGTGCTGCAGAGAACCAAGGAAAGGAAAGGAATATTTAAGGAGCAAAGCAGGAGTGGAAAGAATAAGGTATTGGGATACACAGAAATGCTGAGATTAGAGAAGGAATAAGAGTTCATCTTCCATTAGTGGAACTGATGATGAATTTATTGACAGTTAGCTCCTAAGGAGAGTCTGGATGATATGAATAAGGAACCATGGCAGTGGTATTACTGTGGATAAAACATGGTATTACAGTGGATAAAAAAGCTTGTCAGCAGCTCTCAGTAGGATAGTAAAAAAATAGTGTGGTGAGTAGATTTGTAGAGAGCAATTCAGCCTGACTTAAAATGAGTATCTGATTGTTGGCTGGTTGAATGATTCTTTATTCTCCATCTACCATATCAAATGCCCATACTGATCTCCCTTGCCTGTAACATCACACCTAGCTCATGCTAGGTATGTTTAGTCTTAATCTCAGACTGAATCCTACTCATGAATTCTACGCATCTGAAAAGATGAAGAGGCCGTCTGGGCTCCACTGGTGAATAACAGGACCGGATTGGATGTAGATCCCTAGGAGAGCCTGCTGAGACTGCTGTTGGAGTTCCCACTGGGAGGAAAGACCTCATTACCTTATAGGTGAAAAAGTAGCTTAAACTGTGTGTTAATAGGTGACAGATAAATGTGAGAGGGTACTGAACATTCAGAATTGAACTTTTGAGTGGGCAGGTTGTAAATTTTGATAATGCTGTGACCAATCTTCCAGTGTAAAAAGTAACATTAGACAGAAATACCAGTTAGGACACTGATTGCCCATTGTGCTTCTGTGCACAGACTATTTATATTTGAAGAACAGTGATTTGGGTTTCTGAAAAGAAAGGGCCAAAACGAAATATTCATGGAAAGAAGAAAGGATTTCAGAAAAAAGAAGGGAGTCTAGAAAGCAAATCTGATCTGGAGGAAAGACCTTGGAAGTAAGGAGATATCCTGATTCCAGAAGGCTGGAGGTCAGGGAAATGTACAGAGAAAAATGCTGGGTGATACTCATGGACCTTGGCCCAGTAACAGTTAAGACTGGCAACTGTGAGTAGTGGTACTGCAGAAAACTAAACGACTTTCTGCCCAGCCTTCCCAGGCCAGCTGTGATCTCCCTACTGGAAAGCCAAGAAGCAGTGAACCTGACAGTATGAGGGAGACAAGAGAGTGTATGACAAGAAAGTATAGTCTTTAATGGTTTTGGTTCTTAAATAAACCCTAGTGTCTGGTTTCACTACAGGTCATCGTTCAGTTTGTCTCTCTCTTGACACCTGTTCTTATCACAGCCAAGCATGATTCCCCAGTTTAGCATGCATGGCTTGGATGACCTGTCACATCCTAATACACCTGTAATGGTCTTGGCTGCTAATGGATCCTAGTACAACTCTCTTGCCTTTAATAAACTTTTTGTCTGTACCTTGGTGTTTCTTATATTAGAGGATCATTCAAGACAGAGGATATATACCCTCTTACCATCTTTTTCTAGGACCATCAGCATAGATGGACTGGGTTTACATTAGTACGTGAACTGTAATATACAGACCCTGGTAGACATTGCTCTTCATCCTACAGCAGAATTAAAAAAAAAAAAAAAAAAATTATTTCAGGTCAGAAGTGGATGTAAAACAGTTACAGTCAATATTAATAATGGGGCATCTTGGACCCAAGAGTAAATCAGGAGCAAGACACTATGACAGTAAATAAGCACATTTAATATGGTGCTTAAGGACTCAGGGTCAGCAACTGTGGTTCCAGTACAGATACAGTGTTTTTCTCAAGGTGCCAGCACTCATGTGGCAGCACTTAGCCCTACTGTCCTGTGATTAGCCAGGAGCTACATGGGAAGAAAAGAGCTTAATACAAAGGTCTGGTCCCCGCTTTTTTTCAGAACTCCTCAGGCAGAGGAGTGCATAGTAGTAATCAAAAAGGAAGAAATTGTTTGAAGTGCAGCCTGCCAAAGCAGCAAAGGCAGGAGGAAGGGATTGAGACCTGCTCTATAATAAGGTAACAGAAACAGAAACAGCAGGTACTGCACTGCCACCCACACAAGAGCAGCTTGTTGCCCCCCAGGCAGTGCAGTTCTCACTACGAGGTGTGCAGGTGTCGTGGGTGTTGTGCACACACGACAGTGATCTTGGGGCTCTGAATGTACTCACTGTGGGGTTTTGTTAACATTTGCAGTGTGCCAGGCCTCTCAGCACCACTATCTATATCTGCTCTGGTTTGGTCTCCTATGTGTTTCGGGCTTTTTAAAGCTAAGTTCATTCACTCCTTCAGCAACATCCCTATTTTTTTTTTTTTATACCTCCATGAGTATTGATATCATAATCAGATGCTGCTGCCACTCTGATATTTTAATCAATGTCAATTTGAACAATTTTTAGTTTTTTAGCATGTGGTCACATAAAGATGCTGATTGCCTCATTTTTATTCTCCGTAATACTGGTTGTACTACAAATAAATCTGGCTGATATTTCAATTTAGAGATAACAACATTTTGTTTAAAGTGAAACAAAAAAAGCTGTCTCAGGTATAGGTCTGCAAACTAGGAGACACTTGAATATATAAAGCACACTCATTACAAGCCAGGTAAGTGAAAATCATAGTGACCTGATACTGCTAAGCTTCGGGACAGTCACACAATAAAAAAAGTCTTGGTATAGCTTAAGATATCATTAAAGATCATCTCACAGAAACAAAAGCCTGGACATATTCACCTTCCAGTCTTTATTTCAGCTTCCCTTCCACAGAGATGAAGATATTAAAGAACTTTTTTTAAGAACTCTGAGCTCTGCAAATTAGTTTTCATAACACTGCAAGCCTCTAACGTTTCAGTTATAATAGACGAGGGAGTTTTTACTTCAAACTTTTCCTTTGAGAGTCTGTTGCTAGTCTATATCCTCATATCAATTCCTCCTCAAAAAAAAATCCCAATCAGTCATCAATTCTTCCTTGTGTCTTCTTGTCTTCTGTGCCACTTAATCCTGCTGATCATATCCATCTAAGACACACAAAAAGTCGAGCTAAATCATCTTTGGAGATAGATTAACCCGTGTATAGACCCCAAAAACTTACCCGGCATGAAATGACTGGTATTACTGCAATGGCAAGTGGAACATATCTAATATTACAGGCTGGTTGTCTTTTTTATGACCACAATTTTTGTGTCTCATTTTTATCACAAATGAGCTTATTGATCACTTTTTATCTGACTGAGTTTCTAAGATGACACTACCAGTTGTCTTGTAAGTTAAACTGGAATATAGAGAGATGGGGCTTTTTCTTCATGCTGCTATTCTGAATTACAGCAGTACCCGTGCTTCTTTCTATTTTGAATAACACTAAGTACCAGGATATAGGGAGCTTAGTGTTCCTGCTTGAAGCTCACTTTGCTTGGGACTGACTTGCTAAACTCAACTCTTGTTCAGGATCCTATTGGCTTGAATTATGTTCTTTTCCCCCACAAACAGTTCTCACATGGTGGAAAGCAGGCTCACTGTCAAAGGTTCTTACTGGACCCAACCCTGCCAGACTGCTAGCTTCCAAGACCAGATTCAAAAAGAAAATATGAAGGGAAAAGACTTCCTGTGTCTTTATCAAGTCAGAAGTAGAATTAATAGTCGTTTCCATGGGTACCTAAACAGAAGCAGTCACACCAGTTATTATTCTGTTACAGCTTTTTCTGAGAAGTGTGGAGTGTCTCACACTGGTCCTTCTGCAGAGGTTTGCCGAAACACCCTGTTGGGAAGGAGCTGGATGAAAGTGGCTGGGGCAAAATGCATCATCAGCAGTTGTAAAATAAACAGCAGGAAAATAAGTTAGATCAAGTTATCTTGATATTTTCTACTTCATAATTTTATCTTGAAGAAACCTCAAAGTCTGAAATCTTTAGATAACCTTTTCTTCAGATACGGAAAGAAATCTCTTTCCAGCTCTTTTATCTGCTGTACTAAAGAAACAAGGGTAGCTACAGGCACAACTGCAAACCTGAAGTACAGAGCGAGACCTCATCACTTCTGTTGTCCTTCCCTGCTGCCTGTATTTTATAGTGAACTTTACTGAGCTTATATTGTTCTTAGCAACCTAAATACAAGGACTGAGAGAATGCGTCAGCAACTTGGTTTCTGCATTTTAAAAGTTCTCCTGTTTTTCCCATCAGATCCTTCATTCCCAAAGGAAAAGCCCAGTTTCATAAATTCAAATACCACCAGTCAAATACAGACTGTATGTTAAACTCTGCAGCTGTCAGTTTTAAATTTTGCTTCCGAATTTTGTGCATTGACATAGCAATGATCAAAGAGGCTGTGACATCCCTGGGTGCAATGAGAAAGACTTCTTCCTCATCTTTGTGCCAGAATTCCTTATAGAAAAAGTAGTATTGACCACTCTTTGGAATAATCCTGTTCAAATCTCTCTTCAGATTGGCTTTCACAGCCTCTTACACTCAGTTATACCTCCAGATGTCCAACCTTTGCTCTTTTCCCTTGAGTGGGGAATGGCAGTGGGGAATAACCACACTAAGAACAACGAACTCAAATTTCAAGTGCTTTGTATCCTTTTTGTCTTTCATTGAGCAGAACAAAATATAGCCATATATAAAACCTATATAAATCATAAGGCTGCCTGGGGCTAGTTTTTACTTTCCCCTTTTTTCTGATTTATCTTGCTTTACAATGAGCATGCACACTTCAAGGGATACCTCTGGAAAGAAAGAATAATTTTTTCCCCATTATTTCTTTGATCCACACTGCACTGTCTTCACTTCTCAGCTTTACTCTTTAGTGGGAAAAATGGGTAAAGTCTAAATTTATGAGGAAAGCAGATTAATAGCAAAGATATTTGGTCTCCATAGTAATGTTGCGTCTTTGTTACTAGAGATGAAAAATCACAGGTAAATTATGCAGAAAAGACAAAAGCCCAGACTCTAGTCAATAATAATTCTTAACTCCTTCCCCACCTCTTCATATGGTTTCTTTTAAAAGAAAAATCTGCACTGTTCAAACAATTAAATATTGCTAACACATTTGTGGGAGAATCTTGAAATCTAATTGATGGATTGGTTAATTACAGTAAAATAGAGCCATGTAGTCATATAGACTAATTTTTTAAAATTCATTCTTTGGCAGAACAGAACATTTAAGATGAAAATGTAAGTTTAATATGTGTTATTTTTGGAAAAGAAAAAAGAAGCAAAAATACCCACTCTATCTGCCTTTTGATATTTATTATCTGTGCATTACAATCTGCCCACTTATGTGCATTTCCCACTATTGCCCAAGTTGTCTTTTATTTTAAAGAAATGTGAGTCTGAATGTAGCTTTTTGTCTCATAGGAAAAAAAAACCACTGGAAGAATGAGCAGAATAAAAGGAATAAAACTCAATTATTCATTCAAGTTCACATTTATTGAAGATACACTTTTCCCTGCCACCAGTAAAAAGAGAAAATTCACACAAAGGGAAGGTGCATTTTCCTTAGATATCTGAATTCCTTCCAACTGGCTGCCACAGCCATGTGCACTTTCACAGCACTACAATACACATAAGTATGTAAGAGTTTGGTGGGAAGATATGAAATAATTATGCATTTTACCATGAATGAACACTCAACAACTCATCTCCTGAGGATTCATTGCAGGTCATTGTTCAGTTTGCTCACAGAACAAAGACAAAAAGTCAATGGAAACAATGCCAGCCTACATATGTGAGGACCTGACTTCACATTTTCTGCTACTGGATTTCAAGAAATTAACAATTGCAGCAGTTCCTACAGTTTCCAAGATCATTTTAAGAGCACATGGATTTCTGAAAGCCTGTGTGTAGATTTGCTTTTTACCCTTTGGTTTAATACTAATTTAAATGAGATGATAATAAATAAATACATAAATAAATGAAAGAAAGAAAAAGGGCAGCATGACACATATGGATGACACATACTGATATCTCCTACATAAAAAAATACTTTTTGATTTTTCTTTAATATTCTCCTTTCACAAAACATGTATGTTTTTCATCTTTCTGTGACTTTATTTTTCTTCTCTGCAGCATTTTGTTGCAGGCTGATGATTCCATTGCAGTAATGAACATTATGGAAGTTATCCTTCATTAAACAGCTGCATGTTGTGAAGCAAACAGAAATATTAAAGAAATTTATCATAAAATAAGTTGCTTGTTTTGAAGCACAGAATGGTAAAAACAGCTTTTGCTGTTTCTTGTTCCTGTCCACATTCCACTGGTGATTTTAAAATACCTCTGTAAAGCTGTATTTTGTTACAGCTTTCTCCCATCCCTGGAAAATAAATTCTTACGTATAATGTCTTGTTTCTTCTTAATTTCTCTTATTATCTGCCATTCTAAGCTGTTGATTTTATTCCTCTTCAGTGTAGAGGCTGACATACACCTAAATACTCTCATTTCACGGTAGGGACCACTTACTTTCTCTTAAGACAATACTGTTTCCAGTAAATGTTTGATGAGTTTGGGCTTAAAAGAAAAAATAGAATGCCTACATTTTGTACTACCAGTATTTAATCTTCATAGTAGGACACAGAATAAAATCCTATAGCCAAAATATTCTGATAATAGTTGATTCATATGTAATGTATTTTATAGTGTGCAGTGGCTATTTGTATGAAAATGCAAAATGAGAAAGGACTTGCTATGTTCTCAAACTATTTCTAAATATTTGACTTTAAAATTTCTTGTGAACTCCAGCTATTGCCTTCAAACTCTGATTCATGTACATAGTTATACAATCCCTAAACAAATAAAATAATTAATACTGATATAATGTTTAGAAGTCTCTTTGAAATGGATATTCGCAGACCAAAAGAATGACAGCTTGACACGAACTTTAGAGAAGAGAAATTTAAGTTTTTAATTTTATGGATACACATGCATATATACCACATATACATACAAATATATATAAGATTATACTGAGCAGGACTTTAAAACTTCAGCATGTCAGAATAATTCTGTCTTCTCTCAGATGAAAATAGGTTTCTCTTATGATACTATCCTCCATATTCTTTTGCCTTTATTTCTGAATTGTTATAAATATTTACTGTAAATGGAAATAAACAGAAATTTTCTGATGAAGCTTTTTTCTTCGCTCGAAAGAAGCAGTTTGAAAGAAAACGTCATTAAAATTTTGTCAATTTCTTTTGGGAAAATTCTCTGGGGTCCAAGATCACATCTAGGAAAATGTATTGCCAGGTGAGTGTGACAGACTGATTACAAGGATTTGTTATTTAGCCTTAAACTATATGGCAGATCATTTACTAGTTTTAGAGGAATGTACTGTAAGATCATTCTGGACTATCTGTGAAACCTACTGGTGCTAAAAGACCACTGAGTTTTTTCAATCCCTATAGTCCACATAATTTACTCATTCTAATTTGCGTTATGAGGGCCCTTGGCTTTCAGCTTTTTGAATTTGATGTGGAATTTGCCCAAACCTCATTATTAATAAACACAGCAGCTTTATATTAATAAAAAAAGGACATGAAATTAAACTGGGTAATATGAAGTGTTATTTATGTTCTTCTGAAATAGCATCCTGTGTTTCTAAAATTATGATGCTAGGTGAGCTCAGTTTGTTTGTCTGCTTAACTCAGATGCATTGCTTTGATGAATAATTACAGGAATTTGTTAACAATAGCCACTATTTTTCATTCTATCTGCTGTGATGGAATTTTCTGTTAAGTTTTGTTTTTCATTTCCTTCAGCAACATTTTTGTATTCTCGAAAATAATTGAAAGCATTTAAATTCAACATTAGATGTAAAATAGATTTCCACAAATCCCTGTGTTGGAACACAGCTGTTGAGCAAAAGCCTAAGGGAAGACAGAGTTGGACCACCATGTTACATGTAGAGGAAACCAAGGGGGCACCCAGCAGGTAGTGGGCTGAGACCAAAGGCTTGTAAGGCCTGACAGTACTAAATACAGCTGAACATTTCTTCACCCCATCATCCAACATCTACACAAAGGAGTAGCATATGGCAGCAGCCCAAGCCATGTGGGTGTCCCAGGAACTGGAACAAAGATCACAGCAAATGCAGCAAGTGCTCTGTCAGCAGGGCATGGGCATGGCTGCCAAGAGCTAATGGGCTTGTGCATCACAAGAGCAGGCACAGAGGACACATCCCTGTCTCATCGCCTTCCCATTAGTACACTCTGACACTACCAAGTCAGAAAGTTCAGGTTTCAAATTCCTGAAAAGAGCACAGTATTGTATAAGTTAAGCAATGCAGCCACCTGTACTGAACTTTAACAGGAACATGCATGAGTCCAGCAGTGAGTGTTTGCAGGAGGTACAAAAAACTTTAACCTGTGCACCAACAGTAGGGAATCTCTCTAAAATTGGAGACTGTCTGCTACTAAACCTTTTGAGACAATGACATGGTGACTTTTGCAGTTGTGTTTTCTTCCCTGTGTATGTTATGAAGCTGCTTCAAGCAGCCTTTGTGATAACGACTCAAGAGGGGGACACACAAGGAAGCAGATGACCCTGGGTGACTTAACACCACAAACCCTTTCAGCATCTGGTCTCCGTTTTGGAACACAGGAAAGAAGGAACTGAAAGTTTGGAGAGCCATGTAGCACCTTGGTGGGATGAAGCACTATCTGAATGACAGACAGGTTTATCTACCCAAGTTCTGGGCCAACAGCTCAATCAGACAGCTGTGAAGAAGCTGTCATCTACGAAAGACGTATCTGCTTGAGATAACACTATCACATAAGACTCAGGTATCTTGTGTGTGCTGATCATTTTTTATATATTGTCTTCTGGCTTCCAAAGGAATTATTATTCTGTGCCTTATCCTGTAGTAGGTTTTATATATGGAAATAATTTGTCTAAGTTTCACACGAAAGCAAAATCAACAATATAGTGAACTGAATTTTCAGATTAATTGCTTGATGAGGTTATGAAGCATAAGTGAATTCATGACTTGTCAAGAAACTCCTACACAATGCTGTCAATGATAAAAATACAAATGCAATTTTCATCTATTGCTGTTGAATTAAATCCTTCCTTTTTTTCTGTAATCAAAATTCAAAAGGCTTTTCAGTATAACTAAGTGCTTCTGCATCCTGTTGCATTCAGTCATACCTATAGTCTTAAAGACCTGAAAAAAGTCAGTACTACAGAATCATTTTGTACCTTAGCAGGATAGGATTTTATAGCAGATAATTGAATGTCTGTGTGCTTTCATACAATTTGGGAATAAATTCCAATCCTGGATGTGCTCAATACTTTTACACATGCCATTTTTTGAGATATTTCAAATATTTTTATAGATTTTAGATAAGTCACTTTGGGTTTTTTTAATTAATTGCTTAATTTCTCTAAATTACAATTTCTTTTTTTCTGTGGAGTGGTCAAATTTCCGTTTCAATTCAAAGATTTTTGTATTAGTCTAGGTAAATTTATAATGCAATTTTACAAGTTGTCACTTAATGTGCATGAAGGATGGTTTGTTCTTCACACAGAAAATCTGAATCTAAATGTTGTATTAAATTTTTCAACCATGCTACATGTATCTTAAAATAATACCATTTAGCAGTAGTGGCTTGCAAGGCTCATCTTGCAAAGGAAAAAGGGACACTAATGAGAAATGGATAATAATGAAAAATATTTCCTCTTGTTACTAACAAAACATTTATGTGTATAAAATATAATATACATTTATCATCTCCATGTGTATCAATATAATTTACTTAAGTCTTAACACTTTGCTATGAAACACAGAATAGTAGTATATGATCACATGTTTTGCTATACACACCCCAGTGTTTCTAGGAAGAAGACTAGCTCTCTCGCACTAATCCCTGGGATTTATGCATGACACAGAGAGGCTAAGCCCCATATGCCTCCTGCCTTTTCCTGCCACCTTGCTTTTTTCAAGCCAGTAGCATCTTGTGTCTGATAACATCAAAAATGTGAAGTGAGACTCATGTTCATGCATGCCCATTTACCCTTTACCTAAAGGTAAAACACTTTGTACTTCAGAACTGATACTAATTTTCATGAGTATAGGGACACTGTTTTGAGAATGCTTGTGGATCTTTGTAAAGGTATTTTAGCATAAGTGGGCTGCTCAGCATAGTGAAGAGAAAGCAGAATATTTTGGGGTTACAGTCCTGGATGCATGGCAGGTGACAGCAGAAGAGAGCAGCTCATGTAGCTCAGGGCCTCCCTAGGAACAGCTGTTGTGTCCCACCTCTTGTCCCAGCACAAAGCTACATTAACACATCTGGTATGATCGACTGGACTGAGGACTTTTCTGATGCAGGCATTCAAAGGTAGTGTGATTTTAGCAACCTAAATCTGCTTAGAGTTTTGGCATCCTCTAAAGAGTCATAAGCATCCCCTGAAATGTCTTTTCTGACAAAGAATAATACTCAAAATAAACAGTGTGCAATAATGATGTTTACACAGCAGATCAAGTGGATGCATTTTTGCTGCAGCAAATGAGAACATGGCATTAGGCAAAGACTTCTCACAGTGATGCTTTCTAAGCTTTCACAGTCATTGTCATGAGTGGATAATTTTGCCAGATGGAAAGGAAACTATTTGCACCATTTTCTTGGGCCTGTAGAAGTAATTTTGCCAGAGGTTTAGGTTCCAGTTGTATAGAGCCCAGGTCAGTAATGCTCCCCCCACCACGGACTTATGCTGCATATAAACTTAATACTTTCACAGTACTAAATCAAGAATGGCTCTTTTTGTTTGACAGGTGATAGATCTCCTCTGAGATGAGCTATAAGATAATTTTCAAATATCTAAGGAATAAAGGTTTTTCTTGGTATCACTCTTTCATGTATGACAAAATGATTGATTAAATTTAAATATTAGCTCACCATATAAAATACCAAGGCAGTATTTCATTATCATGTATTGTGCTTTCTATGCAAACCAAGTATAAAAAAAACAGCTAGTAGGATTTTTGGAAAAGTATTACACAACTACACGGTGCTGACACAATAAGGCACCTAATGAGTCCTATTCTTGGCTAAGTAAAGCCCAATTCTGAGCATACAAAGCAGAAAGAAGATCAATTATTTGCAAATAAATCACCATATATAAACCAGTAGTGATTCAAATTCAGTTTTATATGATGCAACTCTCAGAAGACAACAATAAGCACTTGCATTGGTAATTTGTAGTTACCACTACAAATCTGTAGTAACTATGGTTTTTCCCAGTGACCATCAACCACTGTGAGTAATGTGCTCTGTTATAACTTGTGAGAAAGTGAAAAAAATAGCCTTGTCTGCCTCACTCCCACCTTTTGCTAGGATTGAAGAGGTGTTCCGGTTTGGCCAAATTTAGAAATATATATATATTCTGAGAGAAGGCACAACCACCCCTCCCCCCACCAGGTTCGGGAAAAAAAAATAAATTTTCCTCGAAGGAAAGTGAAGAAGATAAAACTATTTATTTAACAAGCACACGGGAAAGGAAAATAATGTTAAATGGTAAAATCTTTCGCTGTAGAGGAAAAACCTGGGAAAGTGTTCGAGTCCTCCCTTTGGTCTCCTCGGAGCTGGGGCTTGGCCCAGGGCCAGGCCCTCTGTGCCCGGTGGAAAGTCCTCCCGATGTGCTCTGATGTTACAGCAATCAGGCAGTCCAGTAGAAAAGGGAGAAAATCCGAAATTCCAGAGAAGGAAAAGTTCAGCTCTCAGCCTCTCTCCAGAGAACAAGGAACTGGAAAAAAACTGGCCAAAAACTGACTGGAAAAGCTGCCAGCCGGGTGCTTCCTCGCTCCCCCCTGCCCCAGCTGGAAAAAAACCCCTGCTATCTTTATGTGACCTTGAACAAGTTTCAAACTGCTTTGAGAAAGTTTTGCTCAGTTTTTCTTCCCCCTCTCAGGCTCAGTTCAGAGGCATAGAAAGGCCAATAATTAATTTCTGGGCATAGGCAGCGATATGGGATACACATCATAAGGTCACCCCAAGACATTCCACCCCTTATCCCATATTGTTGGCTCAATGTCCAAACTAAGATATTCTAATTCTCCACACACACATTAATACATAAACTTATATATATACACAGCTATGTACGAACAGTGACA